>NC_053026.1:228851873-229151873 GCF_003073215.2 Triticum urartu
ACTTGGTAAGTGCGAGGAATTATCCGTAGGGGTATTCATGTGGCAAAGAACTGCAAGGCAGTAGGCACAAAGTATTCTCAGAACAATAGAGAGGATTTTGAGGTATCTTATAATAACAAGATCAATGGGGAATGATTGTATGAATGGCAAGTGTACGTGGTTATCCATAGAGGTTTATCGATGGATGGGAATTGCAAAAGCGATGGCACAAAGTCTCGAGAGAACATCAGAGAGTATCTTCAGAATCTTCTGGTCCACCAAATAATCATGTGGAGTGAGGGGCTCTCCGGGAGGAAGTAGTTACGAGAACCTAGAGTGAGAGTTAGTAAAATCATTTAACCCAAATAGAAGAGAGATCAGAGTCTCAGAGTATTAGGTCGAGGAATAAAAGATCCTAATACCACCCAATGGCTACATGGGCCCGTAAGCCACACAGCCATGTTAGTAAAAGTTTTTCAAAGACTAGACTCAACTTCGGCCAAGGAGTTTGGAATGGGGATTCCTACAGGCAGTCGGCTCTGATACCAACTTGTGATGCCCTTGATTCAATCGTACACTAATCATGCACGCAAATGTGTACGATCAAGATCAAGGACTCACGGGAAGATATCACAACACAACTCTAGATACAAATTAAAATAATACAAGTTTTATATTACAAGCCAGGGGCCTCGAGGGCTCGAATACATAAGCTCGAATACACAAGAGTCAGCGGAAGCAATAATATCTGAGTACAGACATAAGTTAAACAAGTTTGCCTTAAGAAGGCAGCATAAAAGTAGCAACGATCGAAAAGGCAAGGCCTCCTGCCTGGGATCTCCTAACTACTCCTCGAAGTCGAACTCCATGTAGAATCATCCTCATGATCCTCTGGCTCCTGGACTCCAGCATCTGGTTGCGACAACCAAATATAGGAAGGGGGAAATAAATAGCAAAGAAACTGTGAGTACTCATCCAAAGTACTCGCAAGCAAGGATCTACACTACATATGCATTTGTATCAATGAAATGGATAGTGTCTGGGGACTAAACTGCAGAATGCGAGAATAAGAGGGGGATAGCTAGTCCTATCGAAGACTACACTTCTGGCAGCCTCCATCTTGAAGCAGTATAAGAGAGTACATGGTAAGTTAACCAAGTATCATCGCATTGCATAATCCTACTCGGCGATCCTCCCCTCATCGCCCTATGAGAGTGCGATCACCGGGATGTATCTGGCACTTGAAAGGGTTTGTTTTATTAAGTATCCGATTCTAGTTGTCATAAGGTTGAGGTACAACTCCAGGTCGACCGTTTACCGAGGGACATGGCTATTCGAATAGGTAAACTTCCTTGCAGGGGTGCACCACATTTCCCAACATGCTTGATCCCTCTGGCCGGACACACTTTCCTGGGTCATGCTCGGCCTGGGAAGATCAACACGCCGCAGCCCTACCTAGGCACAACAGAGAGGTCAACATGCCGGTCTAAATCCTATGCACGCAGGGGTCTAGGCCCATCACCCATTGCACACCTGCACATTGCGTATGCGGCCGGAAGAAGACCTAGCCCCCTTAATACAAGTGCAGGCTTACGGTTCAATCCGGAGCGCGCCGCTCAGTCACTGACTTCAAGAAGGCTTCACCTGATACCACGACGTCAAGTGCCCATAATTGTTCCCGCATAGTTGGTTAGTGCGTATAGGCCAGTGGCCAGACTCAGATCAAATACCAAGATCTCATTAAGCGTGTTAATTGAAGTATCCACGGATGCCGACCAGCGCCAGGCCCACCTCTCTCCGAGGTGGTCTCAACCTGCCATGTCGCTCCACCATAAAGATCCACCCAGAGGGCCGTAGGGACAAAGGTCCTTTTAGCCCCCAATCCGTGAATCACTCGCGGGTACTCTATGAGCCGACCTGTCTTTAGTAACCACATGTATCATGTATAAGATATATATAATATACCCATGATCACCTCCCGAGTGATCATGGCCCGATAGTATAGCAAGGAAGATGGACAAGAATGTAGGGCCACTGATGACAAACTAGCATCCTATACTAAGCATTTAGGATTGCAGGTAAAGGTAACAACAGTAGTAGCAAGGACAGACTATGCATCAGAATAGGATTACGAAAAGCAGTAACAAGCTACACTACTCTAATGCAAGTAGTAGATAGAAGGAATAGGCGATATCGGGTTGATCAAGTGGGGGGGGGGGGCTTGCCTGGTTGCTCTGGCAAGAAGGAGGGGTCGTCAACACTGTAGTCGTACTGGGTAGAAACGGCATCAAGTTCGGTGTCTAATGCGAGAAGAGGGAGAAGAAACAATAAACATAATGCAAACATATGCATGACGATGCATGACATGACAATGAGCGGAGCTAGGTGTGCCCTAACACGGCAGTAGGTGATACTGGCGAAGGGGGGAAACATTCAGGAAAGTATTCCCGGTGTTTCGCGCTTTCGGAAAAACAGACCGGAGGGGGAAAGTTGCATGTTCACTATTCTAGGGGCATGTGGCAGACGAACGGAGTGTGTATTCGGATTCGTCTCGAAATTCTGAGCAACTTTCATGTACACAATATTTTCATCCAACATACGGTTTATTTTATATTAATTTATAAAGAATTAATCATTTTCAGGGATTATTATTATTTAGTTAATTCGAAAAAGAATTACTGCATCATCATGATGTTAGCACGACATTAGTGGTCAAAGTTGACTGTTGACAAGTCAAACTGACTCGTGGGTCCCGTTCGTGAGAGGCTCATAGTAATTAAGCAAGGTTAATTAGTTTTAACTAAAAGATTAGATTAACTAATTTTAATTAGTTTAGTTAAACAAAATTAATTAAGTTAATTAAGTAATTAATTAATTAATATTTTTATTATACATTTCTTTCTTTCTTTTTAAAAAACGTTCAAGGGCTGGGCCCCTTGTGTCATAGGCCTAGAAGGCCTAACGGGTGCTAGCGGGCGCCCGAGCGGTGGTTAACGGGGCGGAGCCCCGTGGGCTGCCGAACCCGGGCGGCAGAGGACGCGCGCGGGGGCGAAGGATGCGGGCGAGCCCAGGGGCGCGGGCACGGATGCGCAGTAGCGGGCGCATGGGGCGTAGGCCGAGCGAGAGCTGGGGGCGCGGCGGCGTCGGCGCGCGGCGTGAGGCTCGGCCACACGGTGCGGCGGCTGGGGCACGGGGCAACGCGGCGTAGGATGGTCTGGCGAGTCGGGGGAGCGCTGCGTCTAGGAGCCCCCCGCAGCGGCGGTGGGGACGGAGAACGTTGCCGTCGTGCACGCTGGATTCGCTGCAACGCGACGCGCTTGCCGCGGGGGAGGGGGGGATGGGGGATGTGGCTTGATCCCTGCGCCAGATGCCGGACCAAGCGCGCAGTTAGGAGCCCACGGGGAGGCTAACGGGTCGCAAGGGCAGCAGCAGCCAGGTCGATGGCGCAGGCCAACCCAGTCACCGGCTCCCGAAGCCGCATGCGGCCTAGTTCGGCTTAGTGGGGGCGGACCAGTCGCCGCGCTGTGAGTAGCGGCAGGCTCGGCCGCAAGGTTTTTGGAATGGAGTCAGGGAGGAGGGGGCGCGGTGCGGCAGGGGGGGGTTGTGGCTTGACCTGGCGCACATGCGGGCGGCCAGGGATTCGGGCACCGGCAGGGGGCTACACGGGTGGGGCGGCGCCAGCAGCCACGGTGCTGGCAAGGCCGTCGGCAGCAGCGCCTGTGAGTGGGGCGAGACCAGTCGCACGACACTGTGAGTGGGGCGGCTGGGCGCGGTTGGAAATGGAGTCAAGCGAGGAGGGGGTGGCGCGGTCGTGCGGCTGTGCGTGCGGGTGAGTGCAGAGGGAGGCGCACGCGGGAGCGAGGCATGCGCGCAGACGCGCGCCGGGGTGTGGCGCGAGGGGAAGAGGAGGTCAGGGGTTCCTCACCCTCCGCTCGTGGATGTTTGGGCGGTGAGGCTCGATGTAGTGAGGTGAGGGGGAGACGAGGACGCCGTGGGGAGACGGAGTCAAGGCGGTGCGGGGCTCCGGCGAACGGCGACGGTGGTTCGGAGCGGTGTCGAGGTCATGCCCCGCACCAGTTCTGGATCGGGGAGGAGGATGAGGACGGGGTGACTGTCGGATTTCGGGTTCCGCCAGACCCTTGAGGTTCGAACACTGGGGTACGCGTGGAGATTTTGCCTCCTACCTACCTGTACCCCTCCGCCTCGCTAAGATCTAAACTATGGAAAGAACAACACAAGAGACACAGGGTTTATACTGGTTCGGGCCACCGTTGTGGTGTAATACCCTACTCCAGTGTGTGGCGTGGTGGATTGCCTCTTGGGCTAATGATGATGAATAATACAAGGAAGAACAGCCTCGCGAGGGTCTGTTCTTGGCTCGGGAGATGAACTGCTGGGAGGAGTTCAGTCACCCTTCTCTCTCTCTCTCTGATCCTTTTATCCTTTTCGAACCTCCTATCATCGTCCAACCTCCTTTGCTCTGTGGGTGGCTGGTCCTATTTATAGAGGCCCTGGCCCTCTTCCCAAATATCGAGTGGGAAGGGAGCCAACAATGGCGGGCTAATTTGAAGGGGGACAGCTAGTACTAGCTATCCTGACAAAAGTAGTCTTCGCCTGCACAAAGCTCTGGTGACGACGCCGTCTCGGGCTTCACGCAGACCTCCATCTTGTAGTCCTCATGTTCTTGGTCTTGTTGCACCGAAATGGCAACCTTTGCCTGATGCCTCGGTACTCCGCGGCTGTGCTTGCCCCCTTTGCACCAAAGAGGAAAGGAGGACACTACGCGGGCTGGCACCCGCCTGGCGCCCTGGGTCGTCATGGCTTGCTTCACGGGCACCTCGTGAGGTACCCCGCCTTAATCTCTCCGCCTCCTCGTGAGTCAGCCTGACGAGGCCGTGCCTGAGGAAGCTCTGCGTCGTCCGCCCCGCGAGGCTTGGCCCCTCGCGAGGGTCTTGGGTTTGTGTTGGTGAAGATGGGCCGCACTGGGCCCCCTTTTGAGCCACGCCGCAGGCCGCAGGGAGGCAAGTCTGGGGACCCCCGTTCCCAGAACGCCGATAGTAGCCCCCGGGTCCAAGGCGCGCCCAGACTTGGCCGTGCGAGGAGGCGGAAGGGCAAGAGCGAAGCACCGCGGGCCCTAACAGCCTGCGGCCTTGGGCGTCGCGTGGCGGTTGATTGGACATGGGCGCCTCCACTTCCCCGTGGCGCCTCGGCAACCGCACGGACTGGACAAGTCCTTGCATGCAAAGTGGGTCATGATTACCTGCAATCGTGGAGGTAGGCGGTTGGCCTTCGCCAGCCATAAGTACGGAATAGCACGCGCCCTTCCAGTCCATCCCTCCTTGCTTCTCCTTCTTCCCGATCCTTGCTTTGTCTTGCTGCGATGGCTCCGATCCGCCGGTTCTCGACGGCAGAGAGGGGAAAGGCTCCTCGAGAGGAACCAGATCCACTCCCGCCTAAGAAACGGCTCGCCCCCCGTGGCCCAAACGAGGGGGCCCTTCAGGTGGTGTCGAGGCCTTGGTGCGAGCGGGCGCCGCCGGGGTTCCCGCTTCCATTGTACGCCCACGTCGAGGGCCCTGAAGGAGCTGATGCTAGCCGCCACGGGCGGCGCCACCGTCGGTGTCGACGGGTCACGAAGGTGTGGGTCGTCCCCCCTGGGGTCCACACCGAGGGCTCCTCCCGAGAGTTCGTGCTTCACGTCGCCATTCCTCTTCAGTCTTGGATCCGCCTTCCTCCCTTCTTCGCCTCCGTCATCCCGTAGGGGGGCCCCTGGAGCTCTGGCTGCAGCACGCCGGCTGCAGCACCCTCACGACCGAGGCACAGGTTGCGGTCGTTGCCCCGGGCGAGGTGTTCATGACTCGAGCCTGGAGCGAAATCGCCCGGGTTTGCAGGACAAGAGGCGCCTTCGCGATCCACTTGGAGTACGACGGTGCTTCGGAGATGCTCTTCAAGGTCTTCGATGCGAACGGGCGCCGGCTGGAGTGCTGCTCCGGGGAAGGCGGCCAGGACCCTGCCGCGACGAGGACTAGGCCCGCCAACCGCTCCCTTGGCGGCTCCTCAGGTGGTGGAGGCGTCAGAGGTTCCAGCGACTCCGGCGAGCTCTTCGCGACTCCGGAGACGAGCGACGACAGCTACGAGCCCCCGAGCCGGCGCCGCTCCTGGAGCAGGGCGGGCTCGTCAGGCCGCCGCCGACTCTGATCTGGTTGGGTTGGCGTCGGTGCTTGACGGCCCACTGTTGATGATGGCGTCTTTTGCAGGGACGCGTGTAGTTTGTGTCCCTTTAGGATCTGTTCCCTGTGAGGAATCAAAAACGCGTCCCGTGGGGGCTTGTAAGGTGCCTATGATCCTGTTTTGTTAATATAACCCTTGTCGTAGAATTGTGCGAGTTGCTCATTCCATCTTAGCTCAGTCCTCCCATTCGAACCTCACGAGGGCTTGGTGCTCTGCGCCGACAGGTCCCAGTCCCAAGGCGGCTTCAGCCGTCGCTGGAATGCCAGGTCGCGATGCCATTGTCAAGGCCAGGAGGTGAGCGACCCGGAGTCTAGTAAGAGCCCCTGAGTCGCGATGCTCAGGAGGTCCCCTTTGGCGCCCAAGCAGCCGTCGTTTTGTGAGAAAGGAGAGCGGCGTCGCTAACACGGGATAGCATTAGGTGCGGGGATGGTGCCACGGTAGCTGGCGCTTCCGGGTGATGACTTATCTCGAGAATCTGGGGCCGCTCTCTGGTGTGTCACCGGGTCCGTGCTTCGTCAGGCGCGAGGTTGCCCGGTCAGGTCCTTGTGTGTCTCTCCCCTCTCGCCTTTGCTCCCCTTTCTGCTCTACGTCCTCGGGTCCCGGCCCTTGAGCGAGTCTCAGCCGTCGCTGGTATGCCAGGTCGCGATGCCGTGGTCAAGGCCAGAGGGTGAGGGCTGGAGAGCCAGTAGGAGCCCTGAGTCGCGATGCTCAGGCACCACCCCCCTTTAACGTGCAAGCGGTTCGCGCGGGCAAGAGCGAAGGAGACACCGCAAGGGCCTCGCCTAACGCAGCTCCTTCAGGTGGTCCTGCAGGTCCATCATAGAAAAAACAAGGGGTTGCCATGACAATTGACAGTCAGCCGTTGGTTGCTTCCGAGGGGTAGTGAGGCACTGAAGGCTTGACGAGGTGACGCTATGCGGGGCTGCCGCGGCCAGAGCTCAGCCATCCAGGTTTGTCGGCGTTGCAGGGACATACCCATGCGCAAGCGTTGTGCCGTTTGGGAGCAGCTCCGTGAGTTGGCGTCAACTGAGCAGGCAGCTAGGTAAAACACATTAGCCACGGAGGAGTGGATTCGTTCAAATAGATGCTGGGAAGGCGGACATCACTGGGTCAGGCCCGAGCGACTTGGAGGGTCATGCAGCCCGAGGGGAGCCCCCAACAAGGAAAGCTAACAACATAAAGTAAAAGAAAGGGATACACGCCACAGGGACAGACCCACGCGGCCCGGGAATAATGCATCCCTGGGGGGCGTTCCCAGCTGGAAATGACACTCGAAAGATGTCACCTGATGATGTTGAGGACGAAGGAGCGTTGGTGTAGCAGGTTCGGTGGGCTGCGAGAGCCGATCCTCACGAGCCCCCAGGCCCAGGGGCCCCGGGAGGCTCCAGAGGCGCTGGCGGCTCCTCGCGGGCCATCTCCATCCCTGCCAGGACTGCGGAACGCCTGGTCTCTCGTGCCTCCGTGATGCCCCTCATGAGGCGCCGGTACGTGTCGGCCGCGTTCGGCATGCCGTAAGGCATGCGAACGTAGCTGTGGGGTGGGCCTCCGCAGCGCCCCACTCGCGAGGGCCAGAGGCGCTCCCGAGAGGCGACTCGGTTGAGCCCTGGTATGTCGATGCAGACGCGCAGCCCACCATCCTCGCCTGGATGGGGACCCACTGCTGGTAGGAGGTGGCCGCCTTTCATGACTCTTGACTCCTGTAGCTCCTGAATGGCCTTGATGACGAACTCCTGAGGGTCTGGATCTCCTTGCCTTGCTCCTTCTTGAGGGAAACGTGCTTCGAAACATGCCTCCATGTGGTGCCCAAGCACCTCCCTCGTGACCCTAGCTAGGTCGGCGGCCCTCCAGGGGAGAGCCCCCGAGCCCTGCCTGAGGAGGGCGCCGGGCACGCTTTCCTATGCGATGGAAGGAGGTTCCCCCTGGGCAGGCACGGGCCCAGAGGGGCCTGCCTCCTGAGTGGTCGGGCCGGACGATGTCTTCTTCTTCTTAGGGGCGGTCCCAGGAGGCCTCCTGCTTCCGCGATCTGGGTCTTCCAGTGATGCGGCCTGAAAGGCTTATTCCAGGGAACACACCGCGTCCTTCTCTTCACATGGCACCGTGATGACTCCGCCGCTTCCTAGCATCTTGAGGACGTTGTAGCCGTGGCGAGTTACGGCCATGAACTTGGCCAGCGCTGGGTACCCAAGGATGGTGTTGTACGGCAGGAGAACGTGAGCGACGTGGAAGTCGATGAGCTCGGTGCGTAGTTGTCGCGTGCCCCGAAGGTGACAGGGAGGCGGACCTGCCCAATCGGGACCGTGGAGCCGTCGGTGATACCGGAGAAAGGCTTGGTTGGCTGAAGCTGGCTGTAGGGCACTTGGAGGTTGTTGAATGTTTCCACGGACAGGACGTTGAGCCCTGCCCCGCCATCGATGAGGGTCTTGGTGACCACCACGTTGCTGACGATTGGGGAACAAAGCATCGGGAGGACTCCGGCTGTAGCCGCACACTTGAGATGATCTGCTGAGCTGAACGTGATGCCGCACGCCGACCACCTGAGAGGCTGGGGCTTGTGCCCCGCCTAGGATGGAGGCGATCGCGCGCGGCTCCAGGAAGCCCCCAACCCCCTCGTCCTGGTGACAGTCCTCGTTTCTCCTTGGCTGCGGCGGCAGCGGTGGGAGGCCTGCGTTGCCTTGCGGGCGATCCTCGCGAGGCTGATCCCTCCAGTCTCCCTCGCGAGGCTGATACCTCCAGCCTCCCTCGCGAGGCGGGTCTTGCCAGCGATCCTCGCGAGGTTGATCGCGCCAACCTTGGCGCGGGCCACGGTCTTCCCAGCATCCTGCGTTCCTTCCTCCTCCTCGACCGTAGCCCCGGTCACCGCGGTCTGGGCGACGGCCGATTCTTCCTTCTCGCACGGCTCGGAGCTCTTGACATTCTTTGGTGTTGTGGCTGTGGAGGTCGTGGTACACACAGTACCGGCTGCCCTTGGAAGGTTCGGGCTGATCTCTGCCCCGCTTGGTCTCTGGTTCTGCCGCGAGCACTGCAGCACCCTTGCGCTTCACATCCTTGGCCTTGGGCTTCTTCTCTTCTGGGTCTGCGGCAGGTAGCTCGAGGAGGGAGAGACGCCCTTCCTCGGCCCTGGCGCACTTGGTTGCCAGGTTGAACAGCTCCAAGGAAGTGCACAGGTCCTCACGCATTGCCAGCTCCTCCCTCATCTTGACGTCGCGCACGCCGTCGGAGAAGGCCGAGATGATGGCCTCCTCAGTCACCTTGGGAATCTTGAGGCGTGCGTTGTTGAAGCGCTGGATGTACTTCTGCAGGGTCTCCCCAGGCTATTGCTTGATGCGGCGCATGTCGCTCACGGTGGGTGGCCGGTCGCGAGTGCCTTGGAAGTTGGCGATGAAGCGGGTGCGCATCTCGTCCCAGGAGGAGATTGTGCCTGGAGCCAGGTTCAGGAGCCAGGTGCGGGCCCCGTCCTTGAGTGCCATGGGGAACTAGTTCGCCATGACCTTCTCGTCTCCATTGGCAGCTTCGATGCCTAGCTCGTAGAGCTGAAGGAACTCCGCAGGGTCAGCCGTGCCGTCGTAGCGAGGAGGCAAGTCTGGCTTGAACTTGCCGGGCCACGCGACGCTGCGTAGCTTGGTGGTGAAGGCGCGGCAGCGTGCTGTGCCCACAGGAGGCCTGGGATGACGGGGAGCTAGGTCTTGCATGTCCCCTCGCGCTGTAGCTGGGAGCAGCGCTGGGTCTTGACGCGCGGGAGCAGGAGCTTGGTCGTGACGAGCTGGAGCAGGGAGCGCCCGGGCAGCTTCTTGCGGGCGAGGGACTTCTTGACAGCTCTGCTCCTGCCGCGCTGGCACCTGACAGAGCGGGTTCCGCCCAGGGGCCACGCGCCTTGGACCCATGGCGCCTTCCTGAGGAGGAGGCGGCCGGGGCGCCGCCGGAGCTTCATCGCCCGCGCGGGGCGGGGTGCGGTGCAGTGGAACGGACGGCGCAGGAGAGCCCCCAGCGGCACGGACGAGCTCAGCGACGCAGTCGAGCCATTCTTCATAGACGTCGTCGACGGGACGGTAGCGCGGGAGCTCGTTTGCCGCGATGAGTGCAGTCCGAGCCTCCATGGGCGCGCGGAGCGCGTGGGACGAAGAACCAGCTTGGGTGAGCGAGGGAGTTGCGGTGCGGCCGTCTTGCCGCACGGACGGATGCTGGGACGATGCTTGCTGCTCGTCCCCCGACGGGCCGGTGGCGGCATTGACGATAGGTGACGGGGAACGGCGAGGACGCCCGCCGACAGGGGCTGTCTGGGCGACGCGGGAAGCGAGTGCGGCCCGGCGCTCGGCGCGGACCCGACGAGCGTCAGACATGGGCGTGATGGTCGGAGGAGAACGGGGTGGTGGAAGACGAATCCCGGCCCACCCCTACCTGGCGCGCCAAATGTCGGATTTCGGGTTCCGGCAGACCCTTGAGGTTCGAACACTGGGGTGCGCGCGGAGATTTCGCCTCCTACCTACCTGCACCCCTCCCCTCGCTAAGATCTAAACTATGGAAAGAACAACACAAGAGACACAGGATTTATACTGGTTCGGGCCACCGTTGTGGTGTAATACCCTACTCCAGTGTGTGGCGTGGTGGATTGCCTCTTGGGCTGATGACGATGAACAATACAAGGAAGAACAGCCTCGCGAGGGTCTGTTCTAGGCTGGGGAGATGAACTGCTGGGAGGAGTTCAGTCACCCTTCTCTCTCTCTGATCCTTTTATCCTTTTCGAACCTCCTATCCTCGTCCAACCTCCTTTGCTCTGTGGGTGGCTGGTCCTATTTATAGAGGCCCTAGTCCTCTTCCCAAATATCGAGCGGGAAGGGAGCCAACAATGGCGGGCTAATTTCAAGGGGGACAGCTAGTACTAGCTATCCTGACAAAAGTAGTCTTCGCCTGCACAAAGCTCTGGTGATGACGCCGTCTCGGGCTCCACGATGACCTCCGTCTTGTAGTCCTCATGGTCCTGGTCTCGTTGCACCGAAATGGCAACCTTTGCCTGATGCCTCGGTACTCCGCGGCTGCGCTTGCCCCCTTTGCACCAAAGAGGAAAGGAGGACACTGCGCGGGCTGGCACCCGCCTGGCGCCCTCGGTCGTCATGGCTTGCGTCACAGGCACCTCATGATGTACCCCGCCTTGATCTCTCCGCCTCCTCGTGAGCTAGCCTCACGAGGCCGTGCCTGAGGAAGCTCCACGTCGTCCGCCCCGCGAGGCTTGGCCCCTCGCGACAGTCTTGGGTTTGTGATGGTGAAGATGGGCCGCGTTGGGCCCCCTTTTGAGCCACGCCACAGGCCGCAGGCAGGCAAGTCTGGGGACCCCCGTTCCCAGAATGCCGACAGTGACGGGAAGGGCGGCGGCGGCCGGGGAGTGATGGGGGAACTTGGGCGGCGGCAACCGGGCGTTGGCCTGATCTCGATCCCATTCGGGATGGGGGGAAGGGGATCATGGGGGTGGGGGTGCGAGTGGTGGGGTAGTGGGCTAGGGTTACCGGGGTGGGGGGTATAGGCAGGGGTGGCCTGGGTCGGCTTGGTCCGATGTGGCCAACTGGGCTACTTGGCCAGGGGAGAGGGGGACTTTTCCTCTTTCTTTTATTTTTGTTTTATTTTCCCTTTGTTTTTTTAGTTCTCTTTTATTTTTATTTTTAGTAAAAACAATAAAGTGGCACCCAAATAGATGTTACAAGTTATACCACAGCCACAAAAAACTTAGCACTGAAATAAAATAGTTTTGAAATTATTTATCATTTTAAAAGCATTTATACATATTATTGCTGCTAATTTTTTAGAGTGTTTAAACATTTTATAAAGGTGTGGTTTCTCCACCATAATTACCTACGCATTATCTGGCACAACCCGAACATTTTAGTTTTAATATTTGAAATCTTTTACCGTTTGACTAGATTTAGAATTTTGAATCCAAACGGGATTTGATACAACATGAGTTTAGTAACAGTAATAGTGGTGACGTGGCATCATTAGCAGAGGGTTGCCATAGCTTAATTAACGGGATGTCACATCACGGAGCTAGTCCGCATCATTGCTACTAACATCTTTCAACATAGTTTTCTCTAGGAACATATCATAAATAAAACGGGGAAGCTATACATGAGCAATTGATCTACAACATAGATATGCAAATACTATCAGGACTAAGTTCATGATAAATTTAAGTTCAATTAATCATATTACTTAAGAACTCCCACTTAGATAGACATCCCTCTAATCATCTAAGTGATCACGTGATCCATATCAACTAAACCATGTCCGATCATCACGTGAGATGGAGTAGTTTTCAATGATGAACATCACTATTTTGATCATATCTACTATATGATTCACACTCGACCGTTCTCTCTTAGTGTTCCGAGGCCATATCTGCATATGCTAGGCTCGTCAAGTTTACCACGAGTATTCTGCATGTGCAAAACTGGCTTGCACCCATTGTATGTGAACGTAGAGCTTATCACACCCGATCATCATATGGTGTCTCGGCAGGACGAACTGTAGCAACGGTGCATACTCAGGGAGAAAACTTATAACTTGAAATTTAGTGAGAGATCATCTTTTAATGCTACCGCCGAACTAAGAAAATTAAGATGCATAAACGATAAACATCACATGCAATCAATATAAGTGATATGATATGGCATCATCATCTTCTGCCTTTATCTCCATCTCCAAAGCACTGTCATGATCACCATCGTAACCGGCTTGACACCTTGATCTTTATCGAAGCATCGTTGTCGTCTCGCCAACTATTGCTTCTACGACTATCGCTACCGCTTAGTGATAAAGTAAAGCAATTACGTGGTGATTGCATTTTATACAATAAAGAGACAACCCTATGGCTCCTACCAGTTGCCGATAACTGTTACAAAACATGATCATCTCATACAACAATTTATATATCATCACGTCTTGACCATATCACATCAAAGCAAGCCCTGCAAAAACAAGTTAGACGTCCTCTACTTTGTTGTTGCAAGTTTTACGTGGCTGCTACGGGCTTCTAGCAGGAACCATTCTTACGTACGCATCAAAACCACAACGATTTTTCGTCAAGTGTGTTGTTTTAACCTTCAACAAGGACCGGGCGTAGTCACACTCGATTCAACTAAAGTTGGAGAAACAGACACCCACTAGCCACTTGTGTGTGAAGAACATCGGTAGAACCAGTGTCATGAATGCTATTATGTAATGCGGTCTGGGCCACTTCATCCAACAATACCACTGAATCAAAGTATGAGATGTTGGTAAGTAGTATGACTATTATCGCCCACAACTCAATGTTCTACTTGTTCATATAACATCTACGCATTGACCTGGCTCTGATGCCATTGTAGGGGAATGCAGTACTACAAAAAAATTCTACGATCACGCAAGATCTTTCTAGGAGATTCATAGTAACGAGAGGGGAGAGTGTCTCTACGTACCCTCATAGATCGAAAGCGGAAGCATTATGTAACGTGGTTGATGTAGTCAAATGTCTTCGCGTTCCAACTGGTCAAGTACCGAAATAACGACACCTCCACGATATGCACACATTTAGCTCTGTCAGCATTCTGGGAACGGGGGTCCCCTGACTTGCCTGCCTGCGGCCCGCTGCGTGGCTAAGCCAGTAGGCCGTACAACCCATCTTCATCAACAAGGCATCCAAAACCCTCGCGAGGGGCCAAGCCTCGCAAGGTGGATGACACAAGACCTCCTATGGAGTGGCCTAGTCGGGCAGGCTCACGAGGAGCGGAGATATCAAGGCGATGCAAACCTCACGAGGCTCTCGTGACGTGAGCCATGACGATCGACACCAGGCGGGCGCCAGGCGGGCGCTAGCACCCGCAGTGTCCTTGTTTCCTCTTTGGTGCTAAGGAGGCCTGCGCAGGCGAGGAGTACCGAGGCATCATGCAAAGGTTGCCATATCGGTGCAACAAGACCAGGACCAGAAGGACGGCAACACGGAGGTCATCATGGAGCCCAAGACAGCTTCACCACCAGAGCCTTTCGCAGGCGGAGACTGCCTTTGTCAGGATAGCTTGTACAAGCTATCCCCCTTCAAATTTTCCCGCCGTTGTTGGCTCCCTTCCCGCTCAATATTTGGGAAGAGGACCAGGGCCTCTATAAGTAGGACTAGCCACCACCATAGGAAAGGGAGCCAAGTTAGCTAGATATTTTTAGACCATCCAGAACCACACAAGTTAGCTAGATACAAGAACACCTCAACCTCAGGAGGCTGTTCTTCCCATTGTATTGTTCATCATCAGCCCTAGAGGCAATCCACCACCACTACACTGGAGTAGGGTATTACACCACAACGGTGGACCGAACTAGTATAAATCCTGTGTCTTTCTGTGTTGCGAGTTCGTCGAGTTCATCCATGAGATCTTAGCGAGCTAGGGTGTAGATTGGTGGGAGGAAAAGACTTCGCGCGCACCCCAGTGTTTGAACCTTAAGGGTTAGCCAGAACCCCACATCCGACATTTGGCGCGCCAGGTATGGGTCCGCCATAGCTTCCCTTCCATTAGTTCGTCGCTCTGTCGCCCCATCGTCTCCATGGCGGATGCTCGCCGTGCTCGAGCTGAGCGTCGGGCTGCCCTAACCGCCCATGTTGCTCAGACAGCCCCCATCGGCCGGCCACCTTGTCGTTCTCTGTCTCCCGCCGCCAACGCTGCCACCGGCCCGGTGGGGAACGAGCAGCAAGCGTCTTCGCTGCATCCTTCGGTACGGCAGGACGGACGCACCGCCACTCCATTGCTGACCCCGGCTGGTTCTTCATCCCATGCACGCCACGCTCCCATGGAGGTGCAGGCCGCACTCCTCACCGCAAACGAACTCTTGCGCTACCGCCCAGTCGACGACCTCTATGAGGAGTGGCTCGACCGCGTCGCCGAGCTCGTCCGCGCCGCAGGGGGCTCCCCGGTGCTATCCGTCTCTCTGCCTCACCCTCAGCCGGCCACGGGCAACGAGGCCCGAGGCGTGTCTCCACCATCCCAGCCCAAGGACGGCGCCTTGGCACCAAGGCGCGTGGCCCCGTGGTGTGATCTGCCACGCCTGGTGCCCGCGCGCAAAGAGAGAAGCTGCCAAGAAATCCCTCGGCCGCGAGGAGCTAGACCCGCGCTCCACGCAACGCCTCGTCAAGACCGCGCGCCGCTCGCGGTGGCGCCGCGCGGACCTCATCAAGACCAAGCTCCACCTCCGAAGTGGGCCCCAATAACTACGGTCGGCTGCCGTGCCTTCACCCCCGAGCTGCGCAGCGTCACCTGGCCAGGCAAGTTCAAGACGGATCTGCCTCCTTGCTACGATGGCACCGCCGACCCCGCGGAGTTCCTGCAGCTCTACGAGGTGAGCATCGAAGCAGCCAACAGAGACGAGAAAGTCATGGCAAACTGGTTTCCCATGGCTCTCAAGGACAGGGCCCGCTCCTAGCTCCTGAACCTGCAGCACGGCTCGATCTCCTCCTGGGACGAGATGCGCGACCGCTTCGTCGCCAACTTCCAGGGCACTCACGACCGCCCGCCGGCCGCGGGCGACCTACGCCGTATCAAGCAACAGCCAGGGGAGACCCTCCAGAAGTACATCCAGCGCTTCAACAACACCCACCTCAAGATCCCCAAGGTCACGGATGAGGCCATCATCTCCGCGTTCTCCGACGGCATCCATGACGTCAATATGAAGGAAGAGCTCACAATCCAGGAGGAGCTCTGCACATCTCAGGAGCTGTTCAACCTGGCGACCAAGTGCGCAAGAGCTGAGGAGGGGCGCCTCTCTCTCCTTGAGCTGCCAGCCCCGGGCACAAAGGAGAAGAAAGCCAAGACCAAGGACGTGAAGCGCAAGGAAGCAGTGGTGCTAGCGGCGGAAACCTACACCAAACGGGGCAGAGATCAGCCCGGGTCATCCAAGAACAGCCGAATGTTCTGCGCCTTCCACAACCTGAACACCCACAACACCAGCAACTGCCTAGAGCTCAGAGCCATATGAGAAGGACGCTACGGTCGACGCCTCGAGTGCAGCGACCGGGGCTACGGCCGCGGAGGAGGAGGTGGAGGCGGACACTGGGACGACTGTGCCCGCGCCAGGAATGGCGCGACAGGCCTCATGAGGACCGCTGGCAAGACCATCCTCGCGAGAGGGCCTGGAGGGACCAGCCTCAAGAGGATCGCCCCCAAAGCAACGCCAGTCTTCCCCCGCTGCCGCCACCAATAAGGAACAACGATCATCATCAGGACAAGGGGCTAGGGAATTCCCGGAGCCGCGTGCAATCGCCTGCATCTTGGGTGGCGCCCAGGCCCCAGCCTCTCAACGCATCTTCAAACGGTTCGCTCGCGAGGTGAACGCGGTGCTCCCCAAGCTTGAGGTCGCGCACCCGCTCAGGTGGTCCCAATGTGCCATCACTTTCAACTCGGCAGATCATCTCAAGTGCGCGGCCACCATCGGCGTCCTCCTGATGTTGTGTTCCCCAGTCATCAGCAATGTGCAGGTTACCAAGACCCTCATCGACGGCGGTGCAGGGCTCAACGTCCTATCCGTCGACACATTCGACAACCTCCAAGTGCCATACGAGCAGCTCCAGCATACCAAACCTTTCTCAGGAGTGACCGACGGCTCCACCACACCGATAGAGCAGGTCCGCCTACCTGTCACCTTTGGCACACGCGACAACTACCGCACCGAGCTCATCAATATCGACGTCGCCCACATCCGCCTGCCGTACAACGCCATCCTCGGGTATCCGGCCCTGGCCAAGTTCATGGCGGTCACCCACCACGGCTACAACGTCCTCAAGATGCCTGGCAGCGGCGGGGTCATCACGGTCGCATGTGAAGAAAGGGATGCGGTGTGCTCCCTCGAGCGCGCCTTCCAAGCTGCATCAATCGACGACCCCGACAGCAGAAGTGAGGGCACTCCGAAGGCCATCCCCAAGAAGAGGTAGCTGCGCCGCGCAGGACCTCAGGAGGATGACGTCGTGGCGGGAGCCTCGGCAGGATCAGCGTCCGTCCCAGGGGCGCCTCCCTCCATCGCATAGGAAGGCGTGCCCAGCACCCTCCTCGGGCAGGGCTCGAGGGTTCTCTTCTGGAGGGCCTCAGGCCTTGCCAACCTCACGAGGGAGGCGCTTTGGCACCACTTGGAGGCGTGCTACGTCACACGTTTTCCTCAGGAGAACATAGGGCAAGGGGTGCCCACCACTCAGGAGTTCATCGCCAAGACCATACAAGAACTACAAGATGCAAGAGCCATGCGCGGTGATAGCCGCTCACCACCCAGGCGAGGGTGCTGAGATGCGCGTCTGCATCGACATCCCGGGGCTCAACAGGGCCGCGTCTCAAGAGCGCTTATGGCCTTCGCGTGTGGGCCGTTGCGAGGGCCCACCACACAGCTACGTTCGCATGCCCCTTGGCTTGCCACGCGTGGCGTCGGACTATCAGCGCAACATGCGGCGTGACCTGGCGGCTCAAGAGGCCAGGTACAGGGCTGTCCTAGAGGAAACGAAGACTGTCTTCGGGGAGCCTCCTGAGCCCCTAGAGCCTCCCGAGATTCAGGGCTCCGGTGGCTCATGAGGAGTCCTTTCTTCGACGCACGCCCTCAGCTGCACCAACTCTCCTTCGCCTACAGAACCAGGTGACATACAGTCACCAAGACTCAAGACCAGAAGCAACCTGCCTTGAGGTAGGGCCACGTGAGTCCCGCACTGGCTCACGAGTGCCCAGATACACCTGGAAGCCCTGCCGTGCAAGCCACATGTCAGGGCGGGGCTGTACACGCCCCGGGGGCTCCTCCCGGAGGGGGCCCCCCATCCCACGCACAAGTGGAAGCACCATGCTCCGCGCTGGCCGTCGACACTGCCGAGGAGTGGCTATGCATGTGCACAAGCGGAAGCACTATGCTCTGCGCTGGTGATAAACAACTGAGGGCGGCCCCATGGTCGTACCAACCTCAGGGAGTCCAGAGCTCAGCGTCCGGCCTCACCGGAACGCCTCCCCTCTAGAGAGCCGCGCGAGGGGCCTGGGCACGGGGGCTGCGCTCGGACCACACCCAAGTGCATGCCACCCAACCAGGTCTCCCGGACCTGGGCGTCATGCGCCCCTCCCGAGGCCTCGGTGAGGGCAGGTATGGAAATTGTTTGCGTGTCAAGGGGGACTCCTGAGCATCAGGACTCAGGAGCCTAACTGGTCATGTAGCCCCTCACTCCTTGGTCCGTCCTGGTCTCCGGTCGACCCAATAGCGGTTGAGGTATGCGCGGGGCCGGGCCCTGCCGACGTAGAACATCAGTCTATCCTCGTGAACTCTCCCTATAAGTTGTTTGCGTGTCAAGGGGGACTCCTGAGCATCGCGACTCACGAGGCTAACTAGTCACGTAGCCCCTCACTCCTTGGTCTGTCCTGGTCTCCGGTCGGCCCAATGGCGATTGAGGTATGTGCGGGGACGGGCTCTGCAGATGCAGAACGCAAAGAAAATAGGGAGGAAACCGCAAAATCTTGAAGAAAATATTACAAACACATTGTCCTCGCGCATTGTCTTCACGATATCAAATGAAAAGTCTAAACGCCTACCCGATGCCTAATGCATGTTGCATGAACGAAATAGGAGGGTAGCCGCAGGTCACACCCGGACGCCGCCATCACCTGTGGAAGGAGCTACCTCGTGAGCGACGTTGTCTTCACCTTCACCACAAGCTACAGGATCGGCGACATCACTAGACAAAGGAGCGGAGACAAATCCGCGGAACTTTTTCAGCAAGGCCTCCACCTAACCTTGCATGGCTGCGGCTGCAGCCTCGTGTTGGTCTTCAGCCACAAGCTCCAGCAGCCCGTCAAGGCAACCACTGGGGTCACGAAGGTGCAGGTGCCTGAATACGCGAGTCAGTGCAACTGAAGACAGGACGCGAGCTTCCGCCTCCGCCATAGGACCGACACCATCAACGACTTCCTCGAGCGCCTGCACCAAGAGAGGAAGCAACCGGGCTGGGCCGTCCTCGTCGGCGGCCAGCAACTTCTCTAGGCCATGCATGTAGAGCGTCTTCAGTGCCTTGAGGGACCTCTTCTCGAGATCGGAAAAGGCCGCACGGTCTTCGGTCAGGATTCGCGCCTTGGCATCGAGCTCGGCCTCCCTCGCCTTCGCCTCCCGCTCCAGCTCTTCTAACCGGTTGCGCTCGGCGACCTGCGTCTGCCCCAACTCCGCCAGCTCAGCATCACGGTTCTTGATGGCATCCTCCCAGGCCTTCATTTCCTCCTCCTTCGCTTGGTGGCAGCGTGCTTCTTCGGCATGCTTGGCGCACAAGCCCTGCAGCTCGTCCTCCAGCACTTGGCAGCGGTCGCGGGCGGCCTCGGCGTATTTCAACGCCATCTCACGATCGGCTACGGTGTTGGCGACACTCTGCTTCTCCTTCTCAGATGCCGCAGCGGCCTAGCCCAGCACCGCGTGAACCGCAAGGTCGGAATGGAGCCAGCTTGAGGCCAGCTCCAGGCGCCCGACCACAAGGCGTGGGTCTACGCCCAGGAGATCCACCGGCAGCCGAGTCATCTCTGAGAGAGTACACTCCCGAGTAGCAGCAGGAGCAGAAGAACCTGGAAGTGGAGGTGCAGCAGTGGGAGGAGGCAACATCATCACCACGGCTTGGGAAACCGCGACTTTAGGAGCAGCTGGAACCTCATCGGCCGTACCAGGCACCGGCACTTCCGGAGCTGGCAGGGCCATGGGGGCTGGTTCCATGTGGCGATGCTCCTCTTGGCCCCGCGAGGACAACCGGGCTTGGGAGATGCGGGCGCTTCTACCCCTTTCTCTAAGGAAGGAGGCACGGACGCCGCATCCTCCTTCATCATCTTCGCAGAAGACGCCGGCCTGACAAACCAATGGCCAGCATCTGGAAAATGAAGAGTGCAAATAGGGACAAGGCGAAGCTTGAGACACTTACTGATCCACCGCGACATACTTCCACTTAGGAAGCCTGAAGCCTAACAACATCGGAGCGGAGGCGGCATCGCGAGGCACCAACGACGACCTACACCTTGTAGGGATGTGGGGCTGCTCCCTCTCCCTTTGGCGGACGTCAGCCTCGGCATCGTCAGGAAGGGCGCGGAGGATCTTGGCCTTGCTTAGAGGGGAAGTCTCCCCCAGCTCTTTGAGAGTCTTCTTCGGGTCCACCTCCTCTTCCCCCTCCCTGCGGGGCTTCTCAGAAGACACCTCCACCGATTTCAGTGCCGCGGGGGTTCCCAGGAGCGCCAGCGGCACCAACCCAAGCGCGTCAAAGGATGGCCTGGAGGCGACGAATTCCTCCCGATCCTTGCGTTGGAACAAGGGGATCAAGGCGCTTGGTGGGTACTCCTAGTTGTCCCCGACTATGAGGCGCAGAACAGCGGCAAATTCATCATCAGGCAGGGCCCCCGGCATCAGGCGGGTCTTGTTTCCCTCTTCTTCAAGCTCCCACAGGGGGCTTGCGCGCGCCTGGAGTGGGGCTACTCACACTGTCAAAAACTCGCTCAGAAGCATGACCCCCGTAACCTTCGCCGCCCTCGCGTAGCCCGGTTTCAGGTCGGTTACCATCTACCCAAACACAGACGATACCCGCTAATCAGGAAGCTCCCCCCCTGGGCCACCCCCCGTGGAGAGAGGGCGCCCCTGTAGGCAACGCCAGACGCGGATCGGCGCACTTGGCGTCCATCATGACCCATTTGGAGCGAATGTTGTCGGCCCTCTTCCCGATGCTCGAGATCGAGTTGGCCTTGCCGGATGCGACAAAGTTAGCGCATCCGGAGATGTGACACTCACTGACACGGAGGAAGAAGAAATGGCGCAGGAGCGCCACAGACGGCATCACGCCCAGGTATGCCTCACAGTAGTAGGAAAAGATGGACAGGAGGAGGACAGAGTTGGGATGGAGATGCAATGCCTGCAGCCCGTAGTGGTCGAGGACTTCGTAATAGAAATTGGAGAAGGGAGGAACCAGCCCGACGGCAACACTGCTCGAGAAGAAGGGGAAGAAGGTGCTTTCCTCGGGCTCTGGCACGTCGAAGGCAAGCCGGAGCTCGGTCTCCCCCCACTCATTACTTTTGCCCGCCATCAGCAGGCGCATGGAGGCAAGGCTCTTCTTCGTGACGGAGGGCGCCTCAAGGGCTGGCTCATAGCAAGACGGCACTGAGGAAGCCTTGGCCTTGCGCGGCGCCATGGATTGCAGCTACGGGATGAGATTGGAGCGAATCTGGAGATAGCGGTGACAGAGAGCAAGGAAGGGGATCTAGGGCAAGGCGAGGAAGAAGCAATGAAGGCAAGTGCTGCCTGCGCCAGCATTTTTCCAAGTCGTGCAGTTGCCGAGGCAGCGAGGGGAAGTGGAGACGCCCACGTCCAATCAAACGCCACGCCTCAACCGAGACCGCAGGCTTCTGGGGGCCCGCGGTGCTCCATACTTGACCCTTGGCTTCGCCGCGAAGCCAAGTCCGAGTGCACCTTGGGCCCGGGGGCTACTATCGGGGTTCTGGGAATGGGGGTCCCTAGACTTGCCTGCCAGCGGCCCGCTGCGTGGCTAAGCTAGCAGGCCGTACATCCCATCTTCATCAACAAGGCATCCAAGACCCTCGCGAGGGGCCAAGCCTCGCAAGGCGGATGACACAATACCTCCTCTGGAGTGGCCTAGTCGGGCAGGCTCATGAGGAGCGGAGATATCAAGGCAAGGCAAACCTCACGAGGCTCTAGTGACACGAGCCATGACGATCGACACCAGGCGGGCGCTAGCACACGCAGCGTCCTTGTTTCCTCTTTGGTGCTAAGGAGGCCTGCGCAGGCGAGGAGTACTGAAGCATTAGGCAAAGGTTGCCATATCGGTCCAACAAGACCAGGACCAGAAGGATGGCAAGATGGAGGTCATCGTGGAGCCCAAGACGACGTCACCACGAGAGCCTTTCGCAGGCGGAGACCGCCTTTGTCAGGATAGCCTGTACTAGCCGTCCCCCTTCAAATTTGCCCGCCGTTGTTGGCTCCCTTTTCTCTCAATATTTGGGAAGAGGACCAGGGCCTCTATAAGTAGGACTAGCCACCACCATAGGCAAGGGAGGACCATTTTTAGACCATCCAGAACCACACAAGTTAGCCAGGCACAAGAACACCTCAACCTCAGGAGGCTGTTCTTCCCATTGTATTGTTCATCATCAGCCCTAGAGGCAATCCACCACCACCACACTGGAGTAGGGTATTACACCACAACGGTGGCCCGAACCAGTATAAATCTTGTGTCTTTCTGTGTTGTGAGTTCGTCGAGTTCGTCCACGAGATCTTAGCGAGCTAGGGCGTAGATTGGTGGGAGGAAAAGACTTCGCGCACACCATAGTGTTCGAACCTTAAGGGTTAGCCGGAACCCCACATCCGACAAGCTCAGTGACGTCCCTCATACTCTTGATCCAACTGAGGCCGAGGGTGAGTTCCATCATCAGGACGGCGTGTTCACAGTGATGATGAAGTTACCGACGCAGGGCTTCGCCTAAGCAGTAAGACAATATGACCGAGGTGGAAAACTGTGGAGGGGCGCACCGCACACAACTAAAGATCAACTTGTGTGTCTATGGGTTGCCCCCTCCCTGTATATAAAGGAGGGGAGGAGGAGGCCGACTGGACACAAGGGGCGCGCCAAGGGGGGAGGAATCCTACTTCTAGTAGGAGTAGGTTTTCCCCTTTCCTAGTCCAAGAAGGAGAAGAAGGGAAAGTGGAGAGAAGAGAAGGAAGGAGGGGGCTCCCCCTTCCCCTTGTGCAATTCAAACTAGGCAAGTGGGGCGCGTGCCACCTCTGTCCGGCCCACTCTCTTCTCCACTAAGGCCCATTAATCCCCCGGGGGCGTTCCGGTAACCTCCCGATACTCCGGAGAATACCCGATACACTTTGGATCCATTCTGGTGTTCGAATATAACCTTCCAATATATCAATCTTTATGTCTCGACCATTTCGAGACTCCTTGTCATGTTCGTGATCTCATCTGGGACTCCGAACAACCTTCGGGACATCAAATGATATAACTCATAATACATATCGTCATAGAACGTTAAGCGTGCGGACCCTATGGGTTTGAGAACTATGTAGACATGACCGAGTCACATCTCCGGTCAATAACCAATAATGGAACCTGGATACTCATATTGGTTCCTACATATTCTACGAAGATCTTTATTGGTCAAACCACACAATAACATACATTGTTACTTTGTCATCAGTATGTTACTTGCCCGAGGTTCGATCATCGGTATCATCATACCTAGTTCAATCTCGTTACCGGAAAGTCTCTTTATTCGTTCCATAATGTATCATCCCCTGACTAACTCATTAGTCACATTGCTTGCAAGGCTCATAGTGATGTACATTCCCGAGAGGGCCCAGAGATACCTCTTGGATACATGGAGTGACAAATCCTAATCTCGATCTATGCCAACTCAACAAACACCATCGGAGACACCTGTAGAGCATCTCTATAATCACCCAGTTACGTAGTGACATTTGATAGAACACAAGGTGTTCCCCCAGTATTTGGGTATTGCATAATCTCATAGTCTGAGGAACATGTATAAGTCATGAAGAAAGCAATAGAAATAAACTAAACGATCATAGTGCTAAGCTAACAGATGGGTCTTCTCCATCACATCATTCTCTAATGATGTAATCTCGTTCAACAAATGATACACATGTCTATGGCTAGGAAACTTAACCATCTTTGATTAACGAGCTAGTCAAGTAGAGGCATACTAGGGACACTTTGTTTATCTATGTATTCACACATGTACTAAGTTTCCGGTTAATACAATTCTAGCATGAATACACCTCAACCTCAGGAGGCTGTTGTTCCCCTTGTATGATTCATGATCAGCCCAAGAGGCAATCCATCACCACCACACTGGAGTAGGGTATTACACCACAACGGTGGCCCGAACCAGTATAAACCCCGTGTCTTTCTGTGTTGTGAGTTCGTCGAGTTTGTCCGCAAGATCTTAGCGAGCTAGAGCGTAGATCGGTAGGAGGGAAAGATTTCGCGCGCACCCCAGTGTTCGAACCTTAAGGGTTAGCCGGAACCCCACATCCGACATTTGGCGCGCCAGGTAGGGGTGCGCCATAGCTTCCTTTCTATCAGTCTGTCGCTCCGTCGCTCCGTCGTCTCCATGTTGGACGCTCGCCGTGCTCGAGCTGAGTGTCGGGCTGCCCTCGCCGCCCGCGTCGCTCAGACGGCCCCCATCGGCGGGCCACCTCATCGTTCTCCGTCCCCCGCTGCCAACGCTGCCACCGGCCCGGTGGGGAACGAGCAGCAGGTGTCCTCGTAGCATCCTTCGGTGCGATAGGACGGCCGCACCACTACTCCATCACTCACCCCTACTGGTTCTTCGTCCCATGCACACCGCGCTCCCATGGAGGCACGGGCCGCGCTCATCGCGGCGAACGAGCTCCTGCGTTACTGCCCCGTCGACGACCTCTATGAGGAGTGGCTCGACCACGTCGCTGAGCTCGTCCATGCCGCGGGGGGCTCTCCGGCGCCGTCCCGCTCTCTGCCTCCCCCTCAACTAGCCGCGGGCGATGGGGCTCATGGCGCGCCTCCACCGCCTCAACCCCAAGACGGTGCCTTCACACCAAGGCGCGTGACTTCGCGGCGTGATCCTTTATTGCGTCATGCTTTTATATCGATATTTATTGCATTATGGGCTGTTATTTCACATTATATCACAATACTTATGGCTATTCTCTCTTATTTTACAAGGTTTACATAAGGAGGGAGAAGGCCGGCAGCTGGAATTCTGGGCTGGAAAAGGAGCAAATATTAGAGACCTATTCTGCAGATCTACAGAAGTCCTGAAACTCCATGCAACACCTTATAATAAATAATGAAAAATCCTCACCAAAGATGAAGACCACAGGGCCCACACTCTTCTCACGAAGGTGGGGGGCGCGCCCCCTGCCTCGTGGGCCCCCTAGTGGCTCTCCGATGACCATATTCTCCTATATGAAGTCTTCCGTCGAGAAAAAAATAAGAAGCAACCTTTCTGGACGAAACTCCGCCGCCACGAGGCGGAACCTTGGCGGATCCAATCTAGAGCTGCGGCAGAGCTGTTCTGTCGGGGAAACTTCCCTCCCGGAGGGGGAAATCATCACCATCGTCATCACCAACGCTCCTCTCATTGGGAGAAGGCAATCTCCATCAACATCTTCATCAGCACCATCTCATCTCAAAACCCTAGTTCATCTCTTGTATCCGATTCTTGTCGTCAAGTCCGGGATTGGTGCTAGTAGGGTGCTAGTAGTGTTAATTACTCCTTGTAGTTGATGCTAGTTGGTTTAATTGGTGGAAGATCATATGTTCAGATCCTTTATGCATATTAGTACTCCTCTGATTATGAACATGTTTATTCTTTGTGAGTAGTTACGTTTGTTCCTGAGGACAAGGGAGAAGTCCTGCTATTAGTAGTCATGTGAATTTGGTATTCGTTCGATATTTTGATGAGATGTATGTTGTCTAGCCTCTAGTGGTGTTATGTGAACATCGACTACATAACACTTCACCATTATTTGGGCCTAGAGGAAGGCATTGGGAAGTAATAAGTAGATGATGGGTTGCTAGAGTGACAGAAGCTTAAACCCTAGTTTATGTGTTGCTTCGTAAGGGGATGATTTGGATCCATATGTTTCATGCTATGGTTAGGTTTACCTCAATATTTTTGTTGTAGTTGCCGATGCTTGCAATAGAGGTTAATCATAAGTGGGATGCTTGTACAAGTAAGAACAACACCCAAGCACCGGTCCACCCACATGCCAAATTATCAAAGTACCGAACGCGAATCATATGAACGTGATGAAAACTAGCTTGACGATATTCCCATGTGTCCTCGGGAGCGCTTTTCCTTATATAAGAGTTTGTCCAGGCTTATCCTTTGCTACAAAAAGGATTGTGCCACCTTGCTGCACTTTCTTTACTTTTTTTACTTGTTGCTCGTTATAAATTATCTCATTACAAAACTATCAGTTACCACTTATTTCAGTACTTGCAGAGAATACCTTGCTGAAAATCGTTTATCATTTCCTTCTGCTCCTCGTTGGGTTCGACACTCTTACTTATCGAAAGGACTACGATAGATCCCCTATACTTGTGGGTCATCAAGACTCTTTTCTGGCGCCGTTGCCAGGGAGTGAAGCACCTTTGGTAGGTGGAATTTGGTAAGGACAAATTTATATAGTGTGCTGAAATTTACTGTCACTTGTTACTATGGAAAGTAATCCTTTGAGGGGCTTGTTCGGGGTATCTTCACCCCGACCAGTAGAGAAAAGAGTTGCTCCTCAACCTATTGAACCTATTGAAAATGAAATTCCTTATGAGTATCCTTCGAGTATAATAGAAAAACTGCTAGCTAATCCTTTTACAGGAGATAGAACAAAGCATCCTGATGAACACCTAATATATGTGGATGAAGTTTGTGGATTATTTAAGCTTGTAGGTATTCCCGATGATGTTGCTAAGAAGAAGGTCTTCCCTTTATCTTTGAAGGGAGACGCATTGACATGGTATAGGCTATGTGATGATATGGGATCATGGAACTGTAGAAGATTGAAATTGGAATTTCATCAAAAGTATTACCCTATGCATCTTGTTCATCGTGATCGCAATTATATATATATATAATTTTTGGCCTCGCGAAGGAGAAAGCATCGCTCAATCTTGGGGGAGGCTTAATTCAATGTTATATTCATTCCCCAATCATGAGCTTCCAAGAGAAACAATTCTTCAAAAAATTTATGCTCAGCTTTCTGAAAATAATCGCACCATGCTCGATACTTCTTGTGCTGGCTCTTTTATGATGAAGACTATTGAATTCAAATGGGATTTATTGGATAGAATTAAACGCAACTCTGAAGATTGGGACCTCGACAATGGTAAGGAGTCGGGTATGATATCTAAGTTTGATTGTGTTAAATCTTTTATGGATACCGATATTTTCCGTAAGTTTAGCACTAAATATGGACTTGATTCTGAGATAGTAGCCTCTTTCTGTGAATATTTTCCTACTTATGTTGATCTCCCTAAGGAGAAGTGGTTTAAATATCATCCTCCCATAGAAGTAAAAGTAGCTGCACCTATTAAAGTTGAAGAAAAGACTATCACTTATAATGATCCTATTGTTCCTACTTCTCATGTTGAGAAACCACCTTTCCCTGTTAGAATAAAGGATCATGCTAAAGCTTCAACTGTGGTTCGTAAAAGCAATATTAAAACATATACACCTCATGAGAAAATTAAAGTAGAACCTAATATTGCTATTGTTAAGGATCTCTTGTCTGATAATATTGATGGGCATGTTATTCAGTTCTGCGGTGAAACTGCTAGAATTGCTAAACCTTGTGCGAAAGATAAACATAGACCGGTGGTAGGCGTGCCTGTTATTTCTGTTAAAATAGGAGATCATTGTTATCATGGCTTATGTGATATGGGTGCTAGTGCTAGTGTTATACCTTATGACTTGTATAAAGAAATCAAGCATGAAATTGCACCTGCTGAGTTAGAAGATATTGATGTCACAATTAAACTTGCTAATAGAGATACTATTTCAGCAATGCGAATTGTTAGAGATGTTGAAGTCTTGTGCGGGAAAACTAAATATCCTGCTGATTTTCTTGTTGTTAGTTCTCCACAAGATAGCTTTTGTCCCATTATATTTGGTAGACTCTTCTTAAAAAAGTTAATGCTAGGATAGACTGCAAAAATGCTACGATAGACTGCAAAAAGAATGTTGTTACTATTGGCTTGGATGATATGACTCATGAGTTTAATTTCTCTAAATTTAGTAAACAACACCGTGAAGAAGAATTGCCTAGTAAGGATGAAATTATTGGTCTTGCTTCTATTGCCGTACCTCCTAATGATCCATTAGAACAATATTTGCTAGACCATGAGAATGATATGTTTATGAATGAAAGAAGGGAAATAGATGAAGTATTCTTTAAACAAGAACCTATGCCAAAACACAATTTGCTTGTTGAAATCCTAGGGGATCCTCCTCCACCTAAGGGTGATCCCGTGTTTGAGCTTAAACCGTTGCCTCATAATCTTAAATATGCTTATCTTGATGAAAAGAAGATATATCCTATTATTATTAGTGCAAACCTTTCAGAGCATGAAGAAGAAAGATTATTGAAAACTCTGAAGAAGCACCGTGCTGCTATTGGTTGTACTCTTGATGATCTTAAGGGCATTAGTCCCACTCTATGTGAGCATAAAATAAATTTGGAAGAAGATGCCACACCAGTTCGTGATCCTCAACGATGTCTAAATTCTAAAATGAAAGAAGTGGTAAGAAAAGAAATACTAAAGCTTCTAGAGGCAGGTATAATTTATCCCGTTGCTGATAGTCAGTGGGTATGTCCTGTTCATTGTGTCCCTAAGAAGGGAGGTATTACTGTTGTTCCTAATGATAAAGATGAATTGATTCCACAAAGAATTATTACCGGTTATAGGATGGTAATTGATTTCCGCAAATTAAATATGGCTACTAAGAAAGACCATTACCCCTTACCTTTTATCGATCAAATTCTAGAAATATTATGCAAACATACACATTACTGCTTTCTAGATGGTTATTCTGGTTTCTCTCAAATACCTGTGTCGGCTAAAGATCAATCGAAGACTACTTTTACATGCCCTTTTGGTACTTTTGCTTATAGACGTATGCCTTTTGGTTTATGTAATGCACCTGCTACCTTTCAAAGATGCATGATGGCTATATTCTCTGACTTTTGTGAAAAGATTTGTGAGGTTTTCATGGACGACTTTTCCGTCTATGGATCTTCTTTTGATGATTGCTTGAGCAATCTTGATCGAGTTTTGCAGAGATGTGAAGAAACTAATCTTGTCTTGAATTGGGAAAAGCGCCACTTTATGGTTAATGAGGGTATTGTCTTGGGGCATAAGGTTTCTGAAAGAGGTATTGAAGTTGATAAAGCCAAGGTTGATGCTATTCAAAATATGCCATGTCCCAAGGACATCAAAGGTATAAGAAGTTTCCTTGGTCACGCCGGATTTTATAGGAGGTTCATCAAGGACTTCTCAAAAATTTCTCGGCCTCTGACTAATTTATTACAAAAAGATATACCATTTGTATTTGATGATGATTGTGTAGAAGCATTTGAAATACTTAAGAAAGCATTAGTCTCTGCACCTATTGTTCAGCCACCTGATTGGAATGTACCCTTTGAAATTATGTGTGATGCTAGCGATTATGCTGTAGGTGTTGTTCTAGGGCAAAGAGTTGATAAGAAATTAAATGTTATCCATTATGCTATTAAGACTCTAGACAATTCTCAAAGAAATTATGTACTACTGAAAAAGAACTTTTAGCAGTTGTATTTGCTTGTGATAAGTTCACACCTTATATTGCCGATTCTAAAGTAACTATCCACACTGATCATGCTGCTATTAAATATCTTATGGAGAAGAAAGATGCTAAACCTAGACTTATTAGATGGGTTCTCTTGCTACAAGAATTTGATTTGCATATTGTTGATAGAAAAGGAGCTGAGAACCCCGTTGCAGACAACTTATCTAGGTTAGAGAATGTTCTTGATGACCCACTACCTAATTGATGATAGCTTTCCTAATGAACAATTAAATGTCATAAGTACTTCTCGTAGTACCCCTTGGTATGCTGATTATGCTAATTACATAGTTGCTAAATTTATACCACCTAGCTTCACATACCAACAAAAGAAAAAGTTCTTCTATGATTTGAGACATTACTTTTGGGATGACCCACATCTTTATAAAGAAGGAGTAGATGGTGTTATTAGACGTTGTGTACCTGAGCATGAACAGGAACAGATCCTACACAAGTGCCACTCCGAAACTTATGGAGGACACCACGCGGGAGATAGAACTGCACATAAGGTATTGCAATCCGGTTTTTATTGGCCTACTCTCTTCAAGGATGCCCGTAAGTTTGTCCTTTCTTGTGATCAATATCAAAGAATTGGTAATATTAGTAGACGTCAAGAAATGCCTATGAATTATTCACTTGTTATTGAACCGTTTGATGTTTGGGGCTTTGATTATATGGGACCTTTTCCTGCCTCTAATGGATATACACATATTTTAGTCGTTGTTGATTACGTTACTAAGTGGGTAGAAGCTATTCCAACTAGTAGTGTTGATCATAACACTTCTATTAAAATGCTTAAAGAAGTTATTTTTCCGAGGTTTGGAGTTCCTAGATATTTAATGACTGATGGTGGTTCACATTTTATTCATGGCACTTTCCGTAAAATGCTTGCTAAATATGACGTCAATCATAGAATTGCATCTCCGTATCACCCACAGTCTAGTGGTAAAGTGGAATTGAGTAAGAGAGAACTCAAATTAATTTTGCAAAAGACTGTCAATAGGTCTAGAAAGAATTTGTCCAAGAAACTTGATGATGCATTATGGGCCTATAGAACTGCATATAAAATCCTATGGGTATGTCTCCGTATAAAATGGTCTATGGAAAAGCATGTCACTTAACTCTCAAACTAGACCATAAGGCATATTGGGCTATTAAAGAGCTCAACTATGATTTCAAACTTGTCGGTGAAAAGAGGTTATTTGATATTAGCTCACTCGATTAATGGAGAACCCAAGCTTATGAAAATGTCAAGTTGTTTAAAGAAAAGGTTAAAAGATGGCATGACAAAAGAATACAAAAGAGTGAGTTTAATGTAGGTGATTATGTATTTCTATACAACTCTTGTTTAAGATTTTTTGCAGGGAAACTTCTCTCTAAATGGGAAGGCCCCTATATTATCGAGGAGGTCTATCGTTCCAGTGCCATAAAAATCAAACATTATATCTCAAGTAATCCCATAAATGTTGAAACCAATATTATTGAAACCATAACCCCGGAGGAATACCTAAGGGACACTTTCCCAAACGTTTCAGACTCCGAAAAGGAATAGGTATGTGGTACGGTAAGTAAACCGACTCCAAAACAATTTTTAAGGCAATATTTCTCCGTTTTGGAATATTTAGAAAAATAGAAAATTAAGTAGCAGTCCGGGAAGGACACGAGGGCCCCACGTGGGTGGAGGGCGCGCCCTACCTCCCTAGGCGCGCCCCCTACCTCGTGAGCTCCTTGTGTGCCTTCCGGACTCCGTTTTCTTGCACGATACGTATTTTGGTCAGTAAAAATTCATTATATAATCTCCCGGAGGTTTTTTTTTGAATGTGAACTGTGGGGTAATCTCCCAGAGGTTTTGACTCCCGTATCACGCAAAAATCCCATGTCTTTGTTTTGCGCTATCCGGCTGCAAATAGAGCAATATGTCGTCCCAGGATTCGGAAGGAGAAAGCTATGTGTCGGGGGTTGGGTGCGACATATGCCAAAGGATGGCTTATCATGGTGGGAGCGAGTAGAACATCACCGGTGCCTGGAAACGGGATAAGGCGAAGGCATGCACGCCGGCAGATCTTACACAGCTTCGGGGCTCTCCGTGGGGATAACACCCCTACTGCTGCTCTATGGGGTCTCTGCATGATCACTATGGAAAAGTGTGTACATGGTTGCTCCTTGAGCTGTTTCCTGGAGGTAGCAGAAGGCAAGGCTAGCTCTCTCCTTCCTATATGATCTGGGATAGTGCTAATGGATTCCAACCCTTTGCATGGGTGCCCTGGGGGGTTTATATAGGCCTACCCCCCAGGGGTACAATGGTAATCTGGCTGGACGCGGGCCCATCCATCAGTCTCTCTGGCCGCCGTCTTACCCGCTGACTCCTGGGGCCCGTCGACTGGTGGGCCCCGCCGACTGGCTTGGTACGGAGCCGACAGGCCGCGTCCGCCGCGGGCGGGTCTTACCGGTTGCAGATTACTGTAGTCATGCTTCTAATGACGCAGGCTTGGTCATGGGGTCGTGGCAACAGCCCTGCCGTCTGGCGGGCGATCACTGTTTCCACTCCTTGTCGTGTTTGGTTAATGGCGCGTGGGGCCCGTGGGAGGGTCCGGCTGACTCCTGGGGGCCGACTCCCAACTGGGCCGACTGGTGGCGCACTCGCCGTCTTCCGTACGCCTGCCGACTGGTGGGACCCGTCATCCCAGGGTTGTACCGGCAGGCCGTCGTGGGCACAGGACTCTGCCCACTAGGGCTGACGTCAGGACCGGCATGGCAACATTGTCGCGCCGGGCGGAGATCTCCGCGGGTACGGCGTACTGTGGCCACGCCTGCCCTTGGAAAAGGGTGGGAGTGGACCTTACTGTGGCCACTCCCCGTCCTGTAGCTCTTTACGAGGGCATGGGGGTTGTTGGCGTCGCAGCCGGACTCCCCATGGCCGGCTTCTCTGGAAGTCGCCAGTCAGGAGTCGGCTCATCCTGAAGTCGTCCTCGGGACTCGGCCGTGAGTGGGAAGTCGGCTGCCTCGCAGCCGACTCTCAGAAGGTGGCTCTTCGTCCTGGGGTCTTGAGGGGTGCAGCCTGCCCTGATGTCTTGAAAGGTTCTGGGCCTGGGTTAGCCTACCCGTGGCCCATTACTCCGATAGTAGTCCCCGAAGGTGGTGAGGCACTGAGGGCGATATGTCGAGGAGCCTCAATAGTTTCTTCTTTCCGGCGGTTGGGTCTGGGCCTCGCTAGCCGTCTTCTGTCAAGCCGACTAGTTGGATCCGGACTTGATTAAAGCTGACTTACCCCTGAAAAAGTTTGAACGTCGCGGCGGAGTTCAGGCGGCGTGCTTGATAAGCCTCCAGGTTGCCGCCCGTTGGGGACGCGTCGGGAGGCGCCACGTGGCTGAGCCAGTCTGCCCACCCACGCGCGCGACGGGACCGGCTTATATGTGGGGCCCGCCAATACCGCGCCTCGGCATGTGAACGGATCCGTTGTGGTCGTGCAGACGGTTGGGGTTTCCGCGTGGTTACCGCACGCAATAACTTCATGTGGTAAATCATGGGGGCCGTGGGGCCCTGGGCGCAGTTAATCCCGCGACTGCCCCATCGGCTTCTCAGCCCACGAGCCTATTAGTAGGCGGGGGGAGGGGGGCGGCGAAGCACGCGCGCCCATCCTCCCTACTCCCTTTCGCTCCTTCTTGCTTCTTCATCCTCTCGCCGCTGCAGCTCCGAACCACGCCGCGCCCGCAGCGATGAGCTCTTCCTCCGCCGCCGCGCCTCCTGCGGCTGTGCGCTCCGGAGTGTGGGACGGCTCCGAGGTCGATGACGACGACGTCGAGATCCTCCGCAAGACACGGCGTCTGCCCGGCAGGGGCTTAGTGTGGGTCCGCCTCGTGCCGGAGGGGGGAAATTTCGCCGGCGCCGGAGGAGGGCGAGCGGATCATATTCCACTCGCACCTTATGTGCGGCCTGGGGCTACCGGCGAGCGGCTTCTTCCGCTCCTTCTTAGAGTTCCACGGGCTCCAGCCGCACCACCTTACTCCGAACACGGTGGTGCTGCTGGCTGCCTTCGCCACCCTGTGCGAAGGCTTCCTCGGCGTTCCCCCCACCATCGAGCTCTGGGGTGAGTTCTTCCAGTCCAAGCTTGGCACACACGTCGCCGGCGTGCCGGCCCAGTGCAGTGTGTTTATCGCGATGGGGAGATGAGTGGCCGACAATCCGTTTCCCACCATCACGCTGATTAAGTCGGTGAAGATGTGGCAGCGGTCCTACTTTTATGTGAAGAACGTCGCCCCAGAAGGCGACTGGGTCAACCTGCCGGCTTATGAAGCCGGCGCGCCGGCTAGAAGGCTAACCAGCCGGTCACACCAAGCCAGGTCATTGTTTCTTGCTGGTGCCGCCGCCGTCACGCGACTCCGAGTGCTGACGCAGTCGAAGGGCTTGACCGGGGCCGACTTGCTGGCCGCCTTTGTGGCGCGGCGAGTCCTCCCACTCCAAGGCCGACCTCACATGATCTGCCAGATGAGCGGTCATCGGGACCCGAGTCGGATGTGCTCTAAGGACATGCCTCACGCGGAGGTGGCGGACATGGTGAATTACATCGCGAACTGCGGTCTCACGGTGGATTGGCGGTTCGGCAAGGAGCCATACTCACGCGCCAACCCCTGCCTATTGTAAGTCGTCTTCCTTCTTCTTCTGTTTCTTTCGTTGCCGAGTCCGACTTGTCCAGTCTGACCGTTTTTTTGTTTTTGAATCAGAACCCTCTCGTCCATCCTTCGGCCGGCACCACGAGGCCGGCTCGTCAGTTTGTCCCCGATCGGGCGGAGAGCGAAGTCGACGATCCTGACTTGGGGGCGGCGGCCATGGAGGCCGACGCCGAGGGAGGAGGAGGAGAAGCAGGCGGCTTCAGGCCAACGGCCACTTTCGCCGACTGGCCTTATGATGATGCTGAGGGGGAAGTTGCCCCGTGTCACCAGCCAAAGGCCGGCCAGCCAAGCGCGAGTTCCTCCGCCGTCTTCGACGCTCAAGGCGGCGCGAAGAAGCGCCGGGCCGGGCCGAGTACACTTGGTGGCTGGTCGAAAAAGTTTAAGGGAGCGGCCGCTGCGACCAAGCGGGAAGAGGCAGCCGCGAAAGACAACCGCTTCCGCAAGGAAGTGAAGAAGCCGCCGCTGGTCTCTGCGTAAGCGCCTCCGTCCCTTATCTTTATTTTCTCTTTGTTGATCTTGTCGGAGTCTTTCATATGCTTCCCTCGCTTCAGGGCTCCCCTCACTCTTGAGAGGGTTGCCGCTTCCTCCGTTATGGGGTCGGCGGAGACGTCTGCCACTACTCGGCGGATTGACCCTGCCACCGATCTCCGGGAGGCGACGGAGCAGAACGCGCAGGAGAAGCACGAGGAGGAAGAGGCCGCCCGCCTGAAGAAGGCGGAGGCCGACAAGGCGGAGGCCTCCGCCCTGAAAAAGCTGGAGGAGGTCAAGTCCGCCGTCGCGGCAAGGCGGCAGGCTCAAGAAGTCGCGCACCAGCGGTCGGCAGTGTTCGTCACCCCTCTGAACTCTGCGCTGCCGCCCCCGGACTTCACGGGGCAGTCAGAGGAAGCCGGCGGCGAGTTCCCGATCAAGGAGAGGGGCGGCGGCGACGCCTCCATGCCGGACGCAGTCATGCCGCCACCGCCGCCCCCGACGCCGTCTAGGACCGCGCAAGGCAAACAGCCGGCGGACCCGCCCTTGCCGCCGACTAAAGATGAGGCCGTGGCGAAGCTACTCCTTCAAGTTGGCTCGCCAATACGCTGCCGTCTTGAGAAGGCGACTTCGGCGTCACGCCCCTTGGAGGCCGGCACCGCCAGCTCGACGATCCCAGACGCCGAAGTGATGAGCGCCGCGCCCATTGGGTGGGTGCGAGGAGGCGGCACGGGCCAGCTGAACCACGCGCTTCTGGATGTCCAGACAAAGCTGCGAGCTGAGAGCGATGCTATCCAAAACTGCACCAAGGCACACCTGGCGTCGCGGGCAGCCATCCGGGTATGCTTTCTCCTTTGTCTTTGTTTTCTTGTTCCTCTCTGTGGGGGCGCGCCAGCGCACCCACTGGGTGTAGTCCCCGAGTTTCAGGCCGGCTGCTGAGGAGGCGACCCGAAACTCCAATTGGCGAGTTCCAGGGACTAACTTTTGTCTGAAATACTTGTCACAGGACTATCACAACCTCCGTGTCACCGCCTTCAACCGCAACGTTGAAGAGCTAGGCAAGCGGACCGCCTCCTTGTCGGAGAGCCGGAGTGAGTCATTTTTCTTCTTTGCGGGAGCGCGCTGGCGCACCCGCGGGCTGTAGTCCCCGAGATTCGGGCCGACTGCTGAGCAGTCGGGCCGGATCTCCCTGGCGACCTTCTTTGTTGATGACTTAACGCCTTCTTTCTTCTTTCTCTTCAGAGGACAACGCCACTCTTCAACAGCAGCTGAGCGAAGCCAACACCGTGTTGCGCGCCAAAGGGGGAAGAGTGCAGCAAGCTCGCCGCAGAGCGTGATCTGCTGGCCGCACAATTAGCAGAGCAGAAGGAGCTGCTTAAGAAGACGCAGAAGGAGGCGGAAGAAGAGGAGGCCGCCCTCCTGGCCGAGTTCCCGAGCAAGCGCTCCTCCTGGACTGACAAGGAGGCAATGCTGGCCTCCGGCTTCCACGAGGTCGAGGACCTCGTCGACGGTGAGCTTCTTTGCTTTTCTTCTTCTAGCCACCGACTATAGGTCGAGCCGACTCCTGGTTTTTTGACTTGTTCTTCATTCTTTTCGTCTTTGCAGACTTCTTCCCTGGCCACTCGCAGGCCGCCAATCAAGCTATTGAGGCTGATCGCGAGGAGCGGAGGGTGGATGGCACGGAGATCGCCGCCGATGCCCCCCGGACCCTTGACGAGCATATTCTGAGCATTGGGGCTCGTCCGTGGCCGGCCCACCGGATGCTGCGCCGGCTTCAATGTGTTGGCGCCCAAACGATCGCTGCCCTGTGGCCAGACATGCAGGCTCCGCGCACCCCAGTCGGACTGCCGACTGGCTGGAGGTCGCGGCTGGCCGTCTTGAGGCCTGGAAGGGTTCCTCAGCCCGGTTGGAGCGCGCCGAGCCTTGGAATTTGTCAAGGCGTGTTATCCGGGGCTGGACCTAGACCGGCTGGCCACACTCCGGTCAGAGGCCCAGCCGGAGCTGGCAGCCGCGGAAGACGCCCTTGTCAAGCGCGCGACGACGATCGCCGAGTACACCGACACCAGCATCTTTGTCCCCGAGCGGGCTGAAGACAGTGGGGAGGTACCGCCGGAGTGGTTTGGGATGAACCCAGACTACGGCGAGGACTCGGTGGTGGTGATCGGCTCCTGCATCGAGGAGGAAGACGAGGTGGAGGACGGAAGTGAGACGGAGGCACCGGAAGACGGAGCGGACAGCCAGCCTCAGCTCGACCACGCCTGCAGCAACGAGCCGTGCCCGCCCGAGCCGACTGCCGTCGGAGGTGATCAAGCCGAGACCGCCTAGCCGGCCGCCCCAACAACCAACACAGCCGTCTCCTCCGATCCTCCGAACCCGTCTGCTGCCTCCTAAGCTGCCACCTTATCCTTGTTTTATCTGTTTTAATTTTCTTTGAAGAACCTGTTAATTCGCACAATTCCACCCGCGGGGTGTATTTTGAACTTCTGCTCGAAGATTCGGCCAAGGGCCTTTTTTATGTAAATATTCATCCGACTTATATCTTTTCTTGCTCATTGCTCCTTTGGCTTTTTCCTTTGCCTCCTTCCCTCAGTTGCCGTCTTTGTCGGCCGGACAGCCGCTCTACGGACTGCTGCTAGATCAAATTCTTGGTCACTTTGGGAAGGCAGGTACTTAGCCATTTTAGAGTTGTTTAGCAAGTCGGATAGAAGGTGGCAAGCCGACTACTCAAGAGTCAGTTTGCAAAAAAAGGCTGGAAGCCGGCTTTAAGCTATGTTTATGCTTTGAGTCCTTAGCCATTTTTCATGTGGACGCCCATTCTTCCTTACTCCTTCCCACCAGACAGTCGTTCTGCGAGCTGCAGCTTCTGACAGGAGATGGCTTAGGCGCCACACACAACTTCTCCAGCTGTAGGAAGCATTTCATAGCGCAAGGCGACAAGTCCCCAGGCCGACTAGTCGAACCCGGTGCCAAGCGGCGTAACAAAGAGTAACATACTCAAAGGCATAATTCTTATCATATAGATAAAGGAGGGCAGTCCCCGAGCTCTTCTCGGGGGGGGGGGGCGAAGTCTTGGTACTTTTAATACAAAAGGTAGCATGGTACATACTGCGTTTAACTGTAAAATTTTCGGAGGAGATTTGCATTCCATGGCCGCTCTGTTTCTTTGCTGGAGTCGTCCCTCTTGCGTGCTCGGGGCTTCTGAGTGTCGATCAGGTAGTAGGAGTTGTTGCCCAACACTTTGCTGATGATGAAGGGGCCTTCCCAAGGTGCCGACAGCTTGTGCTGGCCGGCTGTTCGCTGGATCAGTTGGAGCACAAGGTCGCCCTCTTAGAAAGATCTCGGCCTGACCTTCCTGTTGTAGTATCTGCGCAGGCTCTGCTGGTAGATGATGGACCGGCTGAGTGCCAACAGCCCGCCGTCTTCTAGCAGATCGACACCGTCTTGATGTGCTTCTTCTGCTTCTTCCTCGGTATACATGGTGACTCGTGGGGAGTCGAACTCTATGTCCGTTGGGATGACGGCTTCAATACCGTAGACGAGGAAGAAAGGCATGAAGCAGGTTGACTTGTCTGGAGTCGTGCGCAGACTCCAGAGGATGGCTGGCAACTCATCGACCCAGCTGCCAGCCGAGCACTCCAGAGGCTCGACCAGTCGGGGCCTGATGCCGAACAGGATGAGGCCGTTTGCTCGCTCCACCTGGCCGTTTGACTGTGGATGGGTGACGGACGCTAGGTCCAGCCGGATGCCCTGTGTCGCGCAGAAACAGGCCAAGGCGCCTTTGGCAAAATTCGTGCCGTTGTCGGTGATGATGATGTGGGGTACGCCGTTCCGAATTGTGATGTCAGAGATGAAATTCACGGCAGTCGGACCATTCAGCTTCTTGATTGGCTTCGCTTCTATCCACTTGGTGAACTTGTCCACCGCGACAAGTAAGTGAGTTAGGCCACCTCTTTGCCGTCTTGAATGGTCCCACCATGTCTAGGCCCCAAACTGCGAAGGGCCAGGCAATGGGGGTGGTTTTGAGTGCAGAAGCCAGCTGATGCGGCTTGGAGCGGAACTTCTGGCACCCTTTACATTTTTGGACCAATTCCATGGGCTCTTCCAAGGCCGTTGGCCAGAAGAAACCGTGTCGGAAGGCTTTGGCGACGAGTGCTCTTGAAGCCGCATGGTGGCCGCACTCGCCTTGATGGATGTCTTTGAGAATTGCTTGGCCTTGCTCTGGATCTACGCAGCGCTTGTAGACACCAGTGACGCTGCGCCTGACCAGCTCTCTGTTGACTATGGTGTAGGCTGCCGCTCGGCGTTGTACTTGCCGAGCTAAGGTCTCATCAGTCGGCAGCTCCTTGCTCACCAGGAATTTGAGGATGGGATGGGCCCATGAGGGTGCTGCTATTTCTTCGACTGCCAGAACTGTGACCTGGACGAGGGCGGCTGGTCTGGGAGGCGGCGGGCTGGAGTCAGCAACCGCTTGCTGGATCAATGAAGTCCTCGGGCCGACTGGTGCAGCTCTGGGGCCGAGTTCTGGAGTCTTCAGGCTGGCCGCCGCAGTCCCCGGGCCAGGTTCTGCAGTCCTTGGGCCGGCTTCAACTATGGCGGCTTTGGAGCCATCTGCCAAAATCCTCGTACCGTCTGCTGGAGCACTAGAGTCGTATCTGACTTCTTCGGGGGGAGCCGGCACAAAGATGGAGTATGATTCTGGTGAAGGCTTGACAGACGGCTTGAGGAGGCGCTGAAGGGCGACGCCGGATGGTATTGCTTGGCGGGTAGTGCCGATTCATGCCAGGGCGTCTGCTTGGTCGTTGTCGTTTCTTGGCACATGGAGGAACTCGCACGCCTCGAAATATCCACTGAGTTGCTGCACGAGGAAACGGTAGCTCGCCATGTTTGCATCTTTGGCGTCCCAGTTGCCAGACGACTGCTGGACTACTAAGTCCGAGTTGCCATAACACAGGATCCGGCAAATGCCAAGTTCTTTGGCAAGCTGGAGCTTGTGAATGAGCGCCTCGTATTCGGCGACGTTGTTGGAGGCGGCAAAGTGGATTTGCAGTGCGTATTTGAGCTTGTCGCCTTTAGGAGAAGTGAGGACAACGCCGGCTCCCAAGCCGGTGCGCATCTTGGAGCCGTTGAAACGCATCCGCCAATGGGTGGAGTCGGGCGCTGGTGGTAGGTACTGGGTCTCGGCCCAGTCGATGAGGAAGTCGGCCAGTGCTTGTGACTTGATGGCGGTGCGGGGCTGGTAGTAGATGGTGTAGGGAGCCAGCTCTATGGCCCATTTGGCCACTTGGCCAGAAGTATCTCGACTTCCGATGATCTCGGCAAGTGGGGCTGTGCAGACCACAGTGACTGGATGCTCTTGAAAGTAAGGCTTCAACTTCTTGGCGGCAAAGTGCACGCCATAGCACATCTTCTGGTAGTGGGGGTAGTTCTGCTTGGAGGTCGATAGTACTTCGCTCAGGTAATATACCGGTCTCTGGACAGGTAGTTCCTTGCCTTCCTCCTTGCGTTCCACTACAATGACTGTGCTGACTACCCGGCTGGTGGCGGCGATGTATAGGAGCATGGGCACCTTAGGAGTCGGAGCCGCCAGAACGGGTGGAGTAGTCAACATCTTCTTCAACTGGAGAAAGGCTTCGTCTGCCATGTGCTTCCACTCGAAAAAAGTGGTCTTCTTCATGAGCTGGTATAAGGGGAGAGCTTTCTCGCCCAGCCGACTGATCAATCGGCTGATGGATGCCAAGCAGCCAGTGAACTTTTGCACGTCCAGCAGTCGGCTGGGTACCTACATCCTCTCAATGGCCTTGATCTTTACAGGGTTGCACTCTATGCCGCATTCAGAGACCAGGAAGCCAAGGAGATGGCCGGCTGGTACTCCAAAGACGCACTTCTCAGGGTTGAGCTCGATCTGGAATCGGCGCAGGTTGTCAAAGGTCTCCTTGAGGTCTTCCAGTAGTGTTCCATGCTTCTCCGTCTTCACTACCACATCGTCCACGTAAACGTGGGCGTTTCTGCCGAGTTGCTTGAGGAGGCACTTCTGCATGCAACGCTGAAAGGTGGCGTCGGCATTCCTCAAGCCGAACGTCATGGTCAGGTAGCAGAAGGCTCCAAACGGTGTGATGAAGGTGGTCTTCAGTCTGTCAGCCGGATTCAGCTTGATCTGGTGATATCCTGAATATGCATCTAAGAAGCTCAACAGCTCGCATCCGGCTGTGGAGTCTATCACCTGATCAATTCTTGGCCCAGCAAACGCGTCCTTGGGGCAAGCCTTGTTGTCGGTGTCAAAACCGGCGGATCTCGGGTAGGGGGTCCCGAACTGTGCGTCTAGGCCGGATGGTAACAGGAGGCAGGGGACACGAAGTTTTACCCAGGTTCGGGCCCTCTCGATGGAGGTAAAACCCTACGTCCTGCTTGATTAATATTGATGGTATGGGTATTACAAGAGTTGATCTACCACGAGATCAGAGAGGCTAAACCCTAGAAGCTAGCCTATGGTATGATTGTTGATGTGTATGTTGTCCTACGGACTAAAACCCTCCGGTTTATAGACACCGAATAGGGTTAGGGTTACATAGAGTCGGTTACAATGGTAGGAGATCTGTATATCCGTATCGCCAAGCTTGCCTTCCACGCCAAGGAAAGTCCCTTCCGGACACGGGACGAAGTCTTCAATCTCGTATCTTCATAATCCAGGAGTCCGGCTGAAGGTATAGTTCGGCTATCCGAACACCCCCTAATCCAGGACTCCCTCAGTAGCCCCTGAACAAGGCTTCAATGACGACGAGTCCGGCGCGTAGATTGTCTTCGGCATTACAAGGCGGGTTCCTCCTCCAAGTACTTCATTGAAGATTTTGAACACAAAGATAGTGTCCGGCTCTGCAAAATAAGTTTCCACATATCGCCATAGAGAGAATAATATTTACACAAATCTAATCTGCTGACGTATTCCGTAATGTGTCACACCACGGCCAAGCCTTTATTCGAGTCGTTTTATTACCCCACATCAGCGCGTCATGCGAGGCGGTTTCCATGGCACGTCTTGTTAAAGCAGAGATCGTGTCCCCTTATTTCGGGATTCTCATCAATACGGGCATGGGTAACACAACCGCTTCTAGGACTCCTAGATTATAGGCAAGTCCAAACGGACACGGAGAGGACGCTTGATATTCACCCTCTTTATAAAGGGGACAAGGGTTTTATTTTTCCCTCCTGTGCTCAATCGAATCCTTCCCCCACCTCGAGCTCAAACGCCCAAAGTTCAGGTCAGGTGCTCCGAACCTTGAGTCATGTCCGGATCTAGCTTTCAAGGCCAATGGGTGCCTTCCTCCGTCATGGAAGAGGACATCAAAAAGTTGAGGGAGGCCAGATATCTGACCGCCGAGATTTTGCATCGGCTACCTCCTCGAGGGCAGGCCGTTCCCACCCCCGAACCCAACGAGAACGTCGTGTTCGTCTCCCACTTCCTCCGAGGTCTAGGCCTTGCTCTGGATCCTTTTGTCAGGGGTTTGATGTTTTATTACGGGCTAGACTTCCATGATCTAGCTCCGGACTCCTTTCTTCATATCATGACATTTATTGTCGTGTGCGAGGCCTTCCTCTGGGTTACCCCTCACTTTGGCCTCTGGCTCAAGACCTTGGAAGTGAAGACGAAGATGATCGAGGAGCAACATGCAGCGTGTGGAGGTGCCTCAATACGCAGGATGACGCGAGCCCCGTGGCCCAAAGGTTCCATCCTAGAGGTGTCTGAATTGTGGCAACGGGAGTGGTTCTATATCACGGCTCCTAGAAGTGCCAAGTGGGCGTCCGCCCCTATTTTCTGCTCGGGCCCTCCACCACAACTAATGTCATGGATCAGTAGAGGTCTGAGCCGGGGGCCAGCCAAGGACGTGCCCATACTGCAAAGCCGCATTCGAGATCTCTTCAATGCAGATTTCAGTTTGGTTGCGCTAATACAAGTTATGCTGGTTCGTCAAGTCCAGCCTTGCAAACGCCGGCCTCTTTGCCTATGGGAGTTCAATCCCGAGTGACCGAGTGTCATTCAAGATTTTCTCGGCCTGACGCACGAGGAGATGTACAACTCATTCTTTGGACCTCCGGTGGAGTGTCCGAAAATCACCGAGGATGTGGGCCTGAGTAGTAACCGCGCCGCTGAACAGGTAAGGTATCCTCTAGCCGAACATACTATCTCTTTTTTGTTACGTAGTTATTTTTTTGAGAGTTCGCTTTTTGACCAGGACTAGCTAACAAAGGCGAAGTTGATTCGGTGTTCGGCCCCCCTCCCTGAGGGTTTGGAAAACCCGGTATTGGAAAAGATGCTCCAGACCGCACCTTGCCCGGAGCCCTTGAAGGAAGATACTGTGGAGGATAATGCGGGTGGACGCGGGCCCCCAACGCTGCCCATTCTAACCGAGGGAGCGAGCGTCTCCATGAAGGAAGACGACCTGACGAGGAAAAGGACTGCGCCCGGGGATTCAGAAGCCGAAGCTTCCAAACGGGAGAAAAAGTCTCCCACAGAGGGTCCTGCCTTGGGGGGCACTGTTGCCGCACAAAGTCCGTGGGGGGATCAATTCTCCCGTGAGTCGTAAGTGACTCGAAATACTTTAATAGTACAGATATGCCATCTTTTTCTTCTGAGAAGATAACCACCGCATATATCTTTTGCAGTTCGGGCCTTAGGCCCTCTCAAATGAGCTCGTCTTCGGGGGATCTTCTTCCAGAGATGATGGAGAGCGAAACGCCTCCTCCGTACTCCTCTGCTCCGGAAGTGGGCGACCCTGAAGTGTCATCGCGGAGGGCCTCTCCGAGTCCGGTGAGGCCATAAGATAATCCCATTGACCCCCGAAGCTCCCAGTGTCCGGCTCCCGAAGAGAGCAGACAAAAGAGTCTGGCACCATCTAGTGTGCGATCGGATGTTCTGAGGGAGTTGGTGGGGCGAGCGGCCATCTCAGATGAACACCGTGTGCTGATGAGTACGGTGATGGAGAGAATATCGTCCGTCGAAAGCGGATTGCATGAAGCTTTTATGAGTCTACTGACAGGCTTTGAGGTACGTAAAAGAATGTATGATAGTCCTGCACATACTAGGTGTGCCCTATGTAGATAGTAGCCCCTAAGACTCTGGTTGTCGTCTGAAACGATGATGAACAGAGGATCATATTCCCAGGTAATAACCATACTGCCTCTATGTGCAGGTGATGGAAGCTCCGGTGGCTAGCCGGACTAGCGAGTTTGCCCATTTAGAACGGCAGTTGGATGCGGCAGACGCTGACATCGAGCTTGTTAACAAAAGGCTTGATGAGGCACAGGGCAAGTGTCATTATCTGATAAACGCCACAATAGGAAGAGCAGTATGATGCCAGCATCTTTAATATGTTGTGACTGCAGATGGAGCTGCCACTGTTGGGTAATGCGGCTGCTTTGAAGGTGGCCGAAGAGTTGCAAGCCGAGAAGGCCGCAGATGGCGAAAGCCGAGACAAGATGGCCATAGAATTAAAAGCCGCCACCGACCGTTGCCGGGTTCTTGAGAAGGAAAACCAGGCAAAGGCATCGGACCTGGAGAAGGCTGCTGCGACGAGAAAGGACCTCTGCTCTGCTATGAGGGCAAAGAAGGAGGAGCTGCGGGAAGCCGAGGAAATTGTAGCTGGGAAATCCTTTATGTTGCGGAGGAAGTTTGGAGATCCACGGTATGCCCCCCTGGATCGGCTGTGGAGCTCGGAGGATGTGTATATGGATTTGGCGGCGAGCGCTGCCGATGCGGCCAAGTACTTCCAGGGTCAGACGGACCATGGAGTAGACCAGCTGTTTTGGAGACAACTCCATACTCCCGAGCATCCACTTTCATTGACTGACCAATTAGCCGAATGGGCCGAACTAAATAGGTTGTCCGGACTCTCCATGAGGTCTATGGTGGATCAGTTATGGCCGGAAGGGTCAAAACCAAACAGCTATTTCAGCTTGGTGCAGCGGTTACTCGATGTGGTGCCGCGCATTGATGCGATGAAGAGGTCGGCGTGCATAGAGGGCGCGTGGATGGCCTTTGCCCGTGTCAAGTCATACTGGGCGGAGATGGATGCTACCAATGTTGCAGCGCGGGATTCGGCCATAGGTCGAAAGGCTGCTGAGCACTACTTTGAAGAAGTTCTTGAGGGTGCCCGTTTGGTAGAGACCCAGTGCTCAAAAAATATTATGTTTGAGTGATATGTAATCTCATTGTAAGCGAAATGCTTTTATAGAGTTTGATAAGGCTATCTTTATACTTTTGCCTGAAAGTAATATGATGCCTCCTGGGCGGCCGTTTTTGTATACGTGTGTATAACCTGAAAGATTGCAGTCGTCGGCTTCAACCCCCACGCATATAATGCGGAGGTGCTAGCAAAAACACGCGTTCACACTTAACCCAACGTCTTGGTCCTATTAAGGAGGTGATAGCGGAGCGAGCGAGGCAACCGGACTATAATGCTTTAACACTTTCACTTAGCCATAGGAGTTTGACAGTGGGGCTACTAGATAGCCCCTGGTGGCACTGCACTCTCCCGATCTCGGGGTGCGTACATGCGTGGACGGAAAATGGCCCTTCATTTAGGCGGAGGAATTCTAACATTCCCATAGGTCATCGAGTGGTTGACCAGTTCACGCTATATCATGACAGTCAGTTTTCGGCTTTCTCTACTGAGGTGCTTGTCCGGATGAACCAGGGCAGAATCGCAGTAGTTCTCCTGGTGCTACCTTAGCCGGTAAAGCAGAACGTAAGGCACCAAAACACAAGAGCCGGGCAAACCCAACATTTGACCAAAGACAATGATTCGGAGCTGATGCATATAGGGCTAAACTCTCGACGCCGAACACTCCCTAGGGTATTCGGTCTTTCTCGTATAAACCGGGCCTAAATGATGGCCTTTGTAAGAAGCCCCTTGTGTCCAGGTACGTGCATTGTTCTGGCGTGGCCACATGCCAAGACGTCAGCATCCTTCACAACGGTGGATATGTATCAACAAGAGACAGTAAAAAAGGTTTACGCAGGGTCTTAATCTAAAAAGAATCCTTTGAGTGGGTCCCTGCTGCACGTCTGCGCCTGTGTCTCCGTTGTGCCGTATCCTGGACGGGTGTAGCACGATGATCGTCTGTAAAAGAGAGGAAGTTAAGTGAGAACGTTGTCGTGCCAAAAGGTGGTTTTTAAAGAAACCATGTATAATTGATGATGATAAGAAATTGCCACTTGTCTGCGCACGTTGAGCCCCTTGTATTGACAAATAGGGGTGTGGTCACTTATTCGGTGTAAATAGCGGCGCCGGACTCGATCGCTGGTCCGGACGCCTTTAATGTTCGGCTGCCAAGGCAGCCTCACTCTCTTCGGCGCGCAGAGAGCGCTTGATATCTCCGTGCACTGTAATGATGCCACGTGGACCGGGCATCTTGAGTGTGAGGGAGGCGTAGTGTGGTATTGCATTAAAGCGAGCAAAAGCTTCGCGTCCGAGCAGTGCTTGATAGCCACTTTGAAACGGAGCGATGTGGAAAGTTAAATGCTCGCGACGGAAGTTATCGGGGGAGCCGAATGTAACTTGTAATGAGAGGGAGCCCGTACAACGAGCCCCTGGGCCTGGCGTTACTCCTTTAAAGGTAGTATTGCTAGGGCGAATTTCTATTGGGTCTAACCCCATCCCGCGGATTGTATCCTGATATATTAGGTTTAGGTTACTGCCGCCGTCCATCAAGACTCGTGTGAACTGATATGCGGCAATTACTGGGTCTAATACCAGGGCAGCCCATCCTGCGTGTCGGATACTTGCTAAGTAATCGCCATGGTCGAAAGTGATCGTTTGAGATGACCAGTGGCAGGACTTCGTGGTGACAGGCACTTGGGTATATGTTCCCGAGAGTGCCGCGTTGTTTTTATCCTTGATCACGTGTAACATGTTTACTGTTTTGACTTCTGGTGGAAATTTCTTTTGCTCCGCCGCGTCTTGTTTGGGAGGCTCGTCCTCGTCTTCACTTGGTGTATCCTCCCCCTTGTGTACGGCGTTGAGCTTGACGGACTGCTTGAAGACCCAACATTCTCTGTGGGTTTGATTAGCGGGTTTACCAGGGGTACTATGGATCTGACATACTTGGTCCAGAATTTTGTTGAGGCTGGACAATTCATCCCTGGTGCCTTTAGGGGGCGGCTTTTGACCTGGCCGAGAGCCTTTGAATCCGGCATTTACTGCCGTGCCCTTCATGCGGTCTTCTTTAATCCGGCGCTTGTTATTGCTGTTGCGCCATGATTTCCCATTTCCATCTCTAACTTCAGATGTACTGGGGTTGTTGGTGCTGCATCTGGCTAGCCAGCTATCCTCGCCTTCGCAAAAGCGGGTCATGAGGTTTGTTAATGCGGCCATCGTTCTCGTCTTATTTTGGCCGAGGTGTCTGGCGAGCCATTCGTCACGGATGCTATGCTTGAAAGCTGCCAAGGCTTCAGCGTCCGGACAGTCGACAATCTAGTTCTTTTTAGTAAGAAACCTGTTCCAAAGCTTTCGGGCTGACTCTCTGGGCTGTTGAGTTATATGACTCAAATCGTCCGCATCCGGAGGTCGGACATAAGTCCCTTGAAAATTTGCCTGAAAGGCGTCTTCGAGCTCTTCCCAACTTCCAATGGAGCTTTTGGGGAGGCCTTTGAGCCAGTGACGAGATGGCCCTTTGATCTTGAGGGGTAGGTATTTGATGGCATGGAGATCATCTCCTCGAGCCATATGGATGTAAAGGATGTAGTCCTCCATCCACACCCCAGGGTCTGTTGTTCCGTCGTATGCCTCTATGTTTACGGGCTTGAATCCCTCTGGAAATTCATGGTCCAGCACCTCATCGGTGAAACATAGGGGGTGTGCGGCACCCTTGTAGCTGGGTGTACCGCGTTGTTCGGATGTTTGTTGTGTTGCATTGTATGCTGGGGCGCGCTTGCGTGGTCCATAGATGGATCTTGTTGCGCCGTCCTTTGGGTGCGAGCCCTCACAGGGGTCGCGTAATGCATTGTGAGCGGCGTTGTGTGCCGCTCTGTGTTGGTAGAGGGGTCGTCTATCCGACCAGGTGGCTGCTTTGATATTTGGTTGTGGGGGTTCTGGGCCTCCTCATCGAATTCAGGTAGCAGCTTTCGCTTTGGGTAGCTCTTGGAGGGGCGATTGTCGCCGTACCTTGCTGCAGTGCTGAGTATTTTACTCCATCTGAATTGGAGTGTGTCTTGCACGGCCTTGAGCCTTTGCTTCTGCTTTTTGAGGCTCCTCGCGGTGGCAACAAGCCTTTTACGGGCAGTCTGCTGCTCCGGGTGTCTGTCCGGCGTTATGTCGTCCGGACCATTATCCTTGATAGGATTTGTTTGTTCGGTTTGATTATCCGGACTGTCGTTGTCCGGCAGCGGTTCGCCCTGCTCCAATGCTGGGTCTGTGTGATCGCTATTTCTGTCGAGGCGGGATTTGGGGCGGCGCTTGCGTCGCCGCTTTGACTGCTTTTCGAGGGAACAAGCCTTCGGTGCGTCCTTCCGCTCCTCATCGTCATCTTTTGGTGCGTCCACCATGTATACGTCATGTGATGAGGTGGCGTTCCAGGGCACAATAGGCGCTGGTTCTTCCTCGTCTCCTTCATCGGCGTCCATACCGTCAATGTCTTCAGAGTCGAAGTCGAGCATGTCGGTTAAATCGTCGACAGTGGCAACAAAGTGGGTGGTGGGTGGGCTTTGAATTTCTTCATCGTCCGCATCCCAATCTTGCTGACCGTAGTCCGACCAGGGCTCTCCTGATAAAGAGAGAGACTTCAGTGTCTTTAGAATATCGCCAAAAGGCGAGTGCTGAAAGATGTCCACGGCAGTAAACTCCATGATCGGCGCCCAATCGGATTCGATTGGTAGGGGCGCGGAGGGTTCGGAGTCCGGAGAGGAGTCCGGCTCCTTGGAGTCACGAGTCTCGCGGAGTGCACGGCTGGTGTTTGGCTCAATCACCGTGGGGATCGCAGCCCCCGAGGCGGCGTCCAACCGCCCATCCTTGATCGACGCAATTAGCTCCGAATTAAGGATCGGAGCCGACGCTGGTGCGGCCTCCAGGGCACTGTTCGGCGGCAGAGCTAGATCATGCTCGTCGGGACAGTGCGGCGCGCTCAGCAGTGGCTCGAATCCGTCGAAGATCAACATTGGCAGCCATCCGGCCTGACGGCGACGACACAGAGGAACTCTCAATGAAAGCTCCAATGTCGGTGTCAAAACCGGAGGATCTCGGGTAGGGGGTCCCGAACTGTGCGTCTAGGCCGGATGGTAACAGGAGGCAGGGGACACGAAGTTTTACCCAGGTTCGGGCCCTCCCGATGGAGGTAAAACCCTACGTCCTGCTTGATTAATATTGATGGTATGGGTGTTACAAGAGTTGATCTACCACGAGATCAGAGAGGCTAAACCCTAGAAGCTAGCCTATGGTATGATTGTTGATGTGTATGTTGTCCTACGGACTAAAACCCTCTGGTTTATATAGACACCAAATAGGGTTAGGGTTACATAGAGTCGGTTACAATGGTAGGAGATCTGGATATCCGTATCGCCAAGCTTGCCTTCCACGCCAAGGAAAGTCCCTTTCGGACACGGGACGAAGTCTTCAATCTCGTATCTTCAAAGTCCAGGAGTCCGACTGAAGGTATAGTTCGGCTATCCGAACACCCCCTAATCCAGGACTCCCTCACTTGTTGAGGCTTGTGTAGTCAATACACATTCGCCACTACTTGTTCTTCTTCCGTACCAGGACCGGGTTGGCCAACCACTCTGGAAAGAATACTTCCATAATGAAGCCGGCTGCTAGGAGTCGGGCTATCTCTTCTCCGACAACTCTTCTCTTTTCTTCTGATAGGCGGCGCAAGGGCTGCCTGACTGGCTTCGCATCAGATCGGACTTGTAACTTGTGCTCGGAAAATTCCGTCGGTACACCTGGCATGTCTTTGGGGGACCATGCGAAGATGTCCCGATTCTCACGGAGGAAATCAATGAGCTCGCCTTCCTATTTGCTGTCGAGGTTTGCGCCTATGACAGCGTACCTCTCTGGGTGCTCTGGATCCAAGGGTATCTTCTTTGTCTCTTTGGCCGGCTTGAACGAACCCTCAGCCTCCAACTCCTTGGGGTTAGGCGGCACCTCTAGATGCTTGCCGGCCATCGCCACAACCCGGTCAAGGAGCCGCTTCTCGGCCACGATCACCAGGGACTCGGCCAACCGACTACTTTCAGCCGCACAGGCAGACGACTTCCGGTAGTCGCCGGCTATGGTCAGAATCCCCTTGGAACTAGGCATCTTCATCTTGAGGTAGGCGTAGTGGGGGACCGCCATGAACTTGCCCAGGGCGGGTCGGCCAAGTAATGCATGGTATGGGCTCTCGAGATCCACCACCTCAAACCAAACTGACTCTCGGCGGAAGTGATCTTTGTCTCCAACGAGGATGTCCATCAGGATCTTCCCGATTCGTGAGCAGGAAAGGACAGGAACAATGCCGTGGAATGCAGTCCGGCTGTTCTGAAGCTGTCTTTGCTTGATTCCTAACTTCTCCATGGTATCCTTGTATAGGATGTTGATGCTGCTGCCTCCGTCTATCAGAACTCACGAGAAACGAGCAGCTCGTCTATCTGTGGCAAAGGTGGCATCCAAGACCAAGGCATAGGAGCCCGGACTCGGCATCACCTTTGGGTGATCAGCTCTGCTCCAGTTGTTAGGCTTCTCGGACCAGTGCATGAATTCTGGTGTCTCTGATGCTACTACATTCACCTCTTGCTGCTGCAACCGCCTGCTGCGTCGATCATCATCCACGCTGGTAAATACCACGTAGGTTCCGTGCTCTTCGGGGTACTCGTCTTGTACTGCGCCGACTGGCCTGACAGCCGGCTGCTGGGGCGGAGGCGGAGGCGGTAGCCCAGCAGGCGGGGGAGGCAGGAGGCCGTCTCCTTTGGTGATCCTGGTGAGCCAGTGGCACTTCCGGGTGGTGTGGTTCGACGGCTTCGTGCCGCTATGGAACTCGCAAGGACCATCCAGAGTCTGCTCGTGTGAGAAAGTTGGCAACCAGTTGGGCTTGCCGCCTTTCTGTCGCTTGGGTGGAGGCTGCCCTTCCGGCTCCTGGTCTTCGACTGTCGCCACCTGCCGGCTGCTGGAAGCCGGCTGTGGGGCCTTGCACTTGTGGTCACGCTGCTATTGTCGCCGACTGGCGTCTCCAGCCGGAGTTCTATGAGCCTGAGGGGCCACTTTGCCAGTCGCACTAACTTGAATCTCCGCCTTCATGGAGGAGTCGGCCGTGCCATACTTTTCTGCTATGATCAGCAGCTCGTCGAGGGTTTCTGGCTCATCGCAGAGGAGCTTGTGCTTGAGGAGGGTGCCTTCTCTGCACCTGGCGGTGAAGTACTCGATAGCTTGCACCTCGTGCACGCCCTCGCAGGAGTTCCGAAGCTCCGCCCAACGCATGAGGTAGTCGCGAGTCGACTCGTTGGGGCCTTGCACGCACAAGGAAAGCTGGCGAGGCTTGGGAGGACGCTTGTACGTGCTTGTGAAGTTGCGGACGAATACATCGGTGAAGTCGACCCAGCTGTTGATGCTGCGGGGCTTCAGGCTGTTCAGCCATGTCCGGGACGTGCCCTGGAGCATGAGCGGAACGTATTTTATGGCAACACGCTTGTTGCCATTCGCTATGTTGACGGCCGTGGAGTAGTCAACTAGCCAGTCCTCCGGCTTCACGGAGCCGGTGTACTTGGGCATGTCTCTTGGGAGCGTGAACCATTTGGGAAAGGGCTCGTCTCGAATGCGGGGCCTGAAACAAGGCGGACCCAACTCATCTTCTTCTTCCAGCGCCAGGGATCGGTGAAGTCGGTCGATCCGGTGGCGGGCGTCGTTTTCTCCGACTCCCTCTCGGCGGCTAAGGCGGTCGCCGAGAGTCGGATGATCAACAGGTGGCGGGGAGACTCGCCTTTCCTTGTGAGGAGGAGGAGGCGGACAGTCGTCCCGTCGTTCCACTGCTCTTGGGCGGCCGTCTTGGTCGTGCTCTATGGTAACGCGAGTCCGACTGTGGCTGACAGCCGGATCCTTGTCTTTCCTTCCGCGGGCGACGCCAGTCGGTGTTCGAGACGTCGCGCCTTGGTCTCGGGTTGGAGGCGGGTCGTTGTTTTGTCGCTGTGGCGCCTCTGTGCGGCAGCCGGCCTCGTTCTACGCGGCAGCCATGTCGAGGAGCCGCTGGACTCGCTCCTTCATCAGGCGGCGCTCTTCACCCTCGAAGTTGTCCAGCTCGTCCGCCGCCGCCTGGGCGGCCCGAATGTTCTCCGCAGGCGTGGCGTATACAGGGCGATTTGCCCCGAGTAGGTTGGCGATGGCCAGGCCGCGCTGCTGGACCATGCCTAGGCGGCTGGGCCCAGTTGGCTTCTGACAAGCGTCTCATGTTAGCCAGCTTCTTCGCGCCTTCGACGAGCTGAAGGTGGCGCGCCTCCAGTGTCTCCGCGTCAGCGTCTTCCAGAATGGGCGCGGTCAGGTCTTGTAGTGCCGCTCCAAGTGGGTCATGCGCTCCTCCGCCGAGATGCTCGTCATGACTGATGACGAGCACCTCTATGATGGTGCTTCCGTCGCTCTCCGCGCGAGGGAGCGGCTCGTCGTAGACCACCACATTGGTGGGGAACGCATCGAGCGATGCGGTGTCGGAGCCGACCAGCATCGGATCGGTGGAGCCTACAGACTCCAAGTCCACGGCAGGCTCGCCGGCGACATGGAGTTGGTCAAGGAGGCCTGCGAGGAGGCTCTCGGGGCTACCCGTGCCTGCGTCGGATACAGGCTCGTCGGAGAGGCGAACCTCGCCGACAAGATCGGCGAGGCAGCTGGCCGCACAGGCGATCTCAGCGCCGTGCAGCGCGTTGGCGCAAACTCCGTCTAGCGTGCCGGGCTGGCTGCGCTCGCCAAGGAGGAAAGGGGTTCCCGTCCAGAGCAGGTCTCCGGACGATAGTGCACCAGGCCCCACGGTGGGCGGCAAATGTCGGGGGTTGGGTGCGACATATGCCAATGGATGGCTTATCATGGTGGGAGCGAGTAGAACGTCGCCGGTGCTTGGAAAACGGGATAAGGCGAAGGCATGCACGCCGGCGAATGTTACCCAGCTTCGGGGCTCTCTGTGGAGATAACACCCCTACTGCTGCTCTGCGGGGTCTCCACATGATCACTATGGCAAAGTGTGTACACGGTTGCTCCTTGAGAAGTTTCCTGGAGGTAGGAGAAGGCAAGGCTAGCTCTCTCCTTCCTATATGATCTGGGCTAGTGCTAATGGATTCCAACCCTTTGCATGGGTGCCCTGGGGGTTTATATAGGCCTACCCCCAGGGGTGCAATGGTAATCCGGCTGGACACGGGCCCAGTCGTCAGTCTCTCTGGTCGTCGTCTTATCCGCCGACTGGTGGGCCCCGCCGACTGGCTTGGTACGGAGCCGACAGGCCGTGTCCGCCGCGGGCGGGTCTTGCCGGCTGCAGATTACTGTAGCCGTGCTTCTAATGACGCGGGCTTGGTCATGGGGTCGTGGCAACAGCCCCGCCGTCTGGCGGGCGATCACTGTTGCCACTCCCTGTCGCGTCTGGTTAATGGCGCGTGGGGCCCGTGGGAGGGGCCGGCCGACTCCTGGGGGCCGACTCCCAACTGGGCTGACTGGTGGCGCACTCGCCGTCTTCCGTACGCCCGCCGACTGGTGGGACCCGTCGTCCCTGGGTTGTACCAGCAGGCCGTCGTGGGCACAGGACTCCGCCCACTTGGGCTGACGTCAGGGCCGGCATGGCAACAATGTCGTGCCGGGCGGAGATCTCCGCGGGTACGACATGCTGTGGCCACGCCTTCCCTTGGAAAAGGGTGGGAGTGGACCTTACTGTGGCCACTCCCCGTCTCGTCCCTCTTTATGAGGGCATGGGGGTTGTTGGCGTCGTGGGCCGACTCCCCATGGCCGACTTCTCTGGAAGTCGCCAGTTAGGAGTCGGCTCATCCGGAAGTCGTCCTCGGGAATCGGCCGCGAGTGGGCAGTCGGGTGCCTCGCATCCGACTCTCAGAAGGCGGCTCTTCGTCCTGGGGTCTTGAGGGGTGCAGCCTGCCCCGATGTCTTGAAAGGTTCTGGGCCTGGGTTAGCCTACCCGTGGCCCATTACTCCGACACTATGTGGCTGATTACCTTGAAAACCCTAAGGTTTATGGGGATGTGGAACCTTGTGGTTGGACTACAGAAGAAGAAGAAGACTAGGAACCCAAGAGAAAGGAAGATACGAGCTTAGATGAAGATGAAGTCCCACTACCTCAACCTGGGGACATGCATGTGGATTTGAAAAAGTCGAGCCTCCCGGATAGGGTAAAGACACCTAAGATCGAGTTTATCCCTTTTCGCCTCTTGCAGGAGAACAAGGAGGAACTATGCAAAAACATAGTGAGCTTGGAGCAGGAGACCGAGGACCTAAGGGAGCAAAATTTTGTCCTCAAACGCAAATTAAGGAAGAAGCCTACGCCATCAAGAAAATCACCACCGTCTCCTCCAACGAAGAAGGATTGAGTATCTGGGTATGGGCACTCCACTTGGAAAATGCCAAGCTTGGGGGAGTGCCCTGGTATCGTATCGTATCACCATCACTTTTATCTTTACCATTTATCTTAAGTTCGATCTTATTAGTAGTATTTTGATCTAGTAGAATAAAGTTTATGGCATGATCTAGTTGTGAGTTTTGCTTTATTATCCTTCTATGTAATCGAGTCCGTCAGCTATATAACAAAGATTAGTGTTGAGTCAAGGGCTTGATTATTTTGCCATGATCCGAAGTGAATAAAAGAAAAGAGAAAGAAATAAAAAGAAACAAAGAGATCATGTGAGTCTTATGGAGAGTAATGAGCTCACATAGAAAAAGTATGATGAATAAAAGTTGTTGAGGGTTGACAAGCATAGTTTTGGTCATCGTTGCAATTAATAGGAAGTAATAAAGAAAGAGAGGTCTTCACATATAGATATACTATCTTGGACATCTTTTATGATTGTGAGCACTCATTAAAATATGACATGCTAAAGAGTTGACATTGGACAAGGAAGACAACATAATGGGTTATGTTTTCGTACATCTGAGATAAATTATATTGCCATTGGATCCTCCAACATGTTGAGCTTGCCTTTCCCCCTCATGCTAGCCAAATTCTCAGCACCAAGTAGAGATATTACTTGTGCTTCCAAATACCCTTAAACCAGTTTTGCCATGAAAGTCCACCATATCTACCTATGGATTGAATAAGATCCTTCAAGTAAGTTGTCATCGTTGCAAAGCAATAAAAATTGCTCTCTAAATATATATGATTGATTGGTGTGGGAGAAATAATCTTTATACGATCTTGTGATGTGGAAGTAATAAAAGCGACGGACTGCATAATAAACGTTCATATCACAAGGGGCAATATAAAGTGACGTTCTTTTGCATTAAGATTTTGTGCATCCGACCATAAAAGCGCATGGAATCCTCTGCTTCCCTCTGCGAAGGGCCTATCTTTTATCATTATCTTCTACCTTATGCAAGAGTCATGGTGATTTTCACCCTTCCTTTTTACACTTTACCCTTTGGCAAGCCCAGTATGTTGGAAAGATCCTGGTATATATGGCCAATTGGATGTGAGTTTTTATGAACTATTACTGTTGACATTACCCTTGAGGTAAAATGTTGGGAGGCAAAACTATAAGCCCCTATCTTTCTCTGTGTCCGATTAAAACTCCATACCCATAAGTATTGCATGAGTGTCAGCAATTGTGAAAGATTATATGATAGTTGAGTATGTGGACTTGCTGAAAAGCTCTTATACATTGACTCTTTCCTATGTTATGATAAATTGCAATTGCCTCAATGACTGAGATTATAGTTTGTTAGTTTTCAATGAAGTTTGCGATTCATACTTGATATTGTGATTGAATTATTACTCTAGAATTAGAGATCATATGACAAAAATTATAAAAGTTGTTGTTATAAGAATGATCATGATGCCCTCATGTCCGTATTTTATTTCTACCGACACCTTCATCTCTAAACATGTGGACATATTTTTCAATTTTGGCTTTTCGCTTGAGGACAAGCGAGGTCTATGATTGGGGGAGTTGATACGTCCATCTTGCATAATGCTTTTATATTGATATTTATTGCATTATGGGCTGTTATTTCATATTACGTCACAATACTTATGGCTATTCTCTCTTATTTTTACAAGGTTTACATAAGGAGGGAGAATGCCGGCAGCTGGAATTCTGGGCTGAAAAGGAGCAAATATTAGAGACCTATTCTACACAACTCCAAAAGTCCTGAAACTCCATGGAACACCTTATAATAAATAATCAAAAATCCTCGCCAAAGATGAAGACCAGGGGCCCACACCCTTCTCACGAGGGTGGGGGGCGCCCCCCCTAGGGCGCGCCCCCTGCCTCGTGGGCCCCCTGGTGGCTCTCTGATGACCATCTTCTCCTATATCAAGTCTTTTGTCGAGAAAAAAAAGAAGCGACCTTTCGGGACGAAACTCCGCCGCCACGAGGCGGAACCTTGGCGGATCCAATCTAGAGCTCCGGTAGAGCTGTTCTGTCGGGGAAACTTCCCTCCCGGAGGGGGAAATCATCGCCATCGTCATCACCAACGCTCCTCTCATCGGGAGAGGGCAATCTCCATCAACATCTTCATCAGCACCATCTCATCTCAAAACCCTAGTTCATCTCTTGTATCCGATTCTTGTCTTCAAGTCCAGGATTGGTGCTAGTAGTGTTAATTACTCCTTGTAGTTGATGCTAGTTGGTTTAATTGGTGGAAGATCATATGTTCAGATCCTTTATGCATATTAATACCCCTCTGATTATGAACATTTTTATGCTTTCTGAGTAGTTACGTTTGTTCCTGAGGACAAGGGAGAAGTCTTGCTATTAGTAGTCGTTTGAATTTGGTATTCGTTCGATATTTTGATGAGATGTATGTTGTCTAGCCTCTAGTGGTGTTATGTGAATGTCGACTACATAACACTTCACCATTATTTGGGCCTAGAGGAAGGCGTTGGGAAGTAATAAGTAGATGATGGGTTGCTAGAGCGACAGAAGCTTAAACCCTAGTTTATTCGTTGCTTCGTAAGGGGCTGATTTGGTCCATATGTTTCATGCTATGGTTAGGTTTACCTTAATACTTTTCTTGTAGTTGCGGATGCTTGCAATAGAGGTTACTCATAAGTGGGATACTTGTTCAAGTAAGAACAGCACCCAAGCACCGGTCCACCCACATGTCCAATTATCAAAGTACCGAACGCGAATCATATGAACATGATGAAAACTAGCTTTACGATATTCCCATGTGTCCTCGGGAGCGATTTTCCTTATATAAGAGTTTGTCCAGGCTTGTCCTTTGCTACAAAAAGTATTGGGCCACCTTGCTGCACTTTATTTACTTTTGTTACTTATTGCTCGTAACAAATTATCTCATTACAAAACTATTTGTTACCACTTATTTCAGTACTTGCAGAGAATACCTTGCTGAAAATCGTTTATCATTTCCTTCTGCTCCTCGTTGGGTTCGACACTCTTACTTATCGAAAGGACTACGATAGATCCCCTATACTTGTGGGTCATGACAGCTCTATGAGCTGAGCATCAAAGCGGCCAACGGTGACGAAAAAGTCATGGCGAACTGGTTTCCCATGGCTCTCAAGGATGGGCCTGCTCCTGGCTCCTGAACCTGTAGCACGGCTCGATCTCCTCCAGGTACGAGATGCGCGACTGCTTTGTCGCCAACTTCCAGGGCACTCCCGACTGCCCACCGGCCGCGGGCAATCTACGCCGCGTCAAGCAACAGCCAGGAGAGACCCTCCAGAAGTACATCCAGCGCTTCAACAACACCCGCCTCAAGATCCCCAAGGTCACTGACGAAGCCATCATCTCCGCGTTCTCAGACGACGTCCTCTCTCTCCTTGAGCTGCCAGCTACAGGAGTGGAGGAGAAGAAGGCCAAGGCCAAGGACGTGAAGCGCAAAGAGGCAGTGGTGCTCGCAGCGGAGCCCGACACCAAGCGAGGCAGAGATCAGCCCGAGTCATCCAAGAACGGCCGTCCATTCTGCGCCTTCCACAATCTGAACACCCACAACACCAGCGACTGTCAAGAGCTCAGAGCCATTCGGGAAGGACGCTTCGGTCGACGCCTCGAGCGCAATGACCGGGGCTATGGCCGCGGAGGAGGACGCGGAGGCGAACGCTGGGACAACCGTGGCCCAGGCCAGGAGTGGCGTGACCGGCCTCGTGAGGACCGCTGGCAGGACCAACCTCGCGAGGGTGCCTGGAGGGACCCGTCTCGTGAGGATCGCCCCCAGGGCAACGCCGGTCTTCCCCCGTTGTCGCCACCAAGAAGGAACGACGACCGCCACCAGGACGAGGGGGCTGGGGGCTTCCAGGAGCCGCATGCGATCGCTTGCATCTTGGGCGGTGCTCAGGCCCTAGCCTCTCAGCGCATCTTCAAACAGTTCGCTCCCGAGGTGAACGCGGCGCTCCCCAAGCTCGAGGCCACGCGCCCGCTCAGGTGGTCCCAATGTGCCATCACCTTCGACTCGGCCAACCAGCTCAAGTGCGCATCCACTGCAGGCACACTCCCTATGCTGTGCTCCCCGGTCATCAACAATGTGCAAGTCACCAAGACTCTCATCGATGGCGGCGCAGGGCTCAACGTCCTATCCGTCGACACGTTCGACAACCTCCAAGTGCCCTATGAGCAGCTCCAGCCAACCAAGCCTTTCTCAAGAATGACGGACGGTTCCACCACACTGATAGGGCAAGTCCGCCTGCCTGTCACCTTCGGGGAGCGCAAGAACTACCGCACCGAGCTCATCGACTTCGACGTCGGACACATCCGCCTACAGTACAATGCCATCCTCGGGTATCCAGCCCTAGCCAAGTTCATGGCAGTCACTCACCATGGCTACAACGTTCTCAAGATGCCAGGAAGCGGGGAAATCATCACTGTCCCATGTGAAGAAAGGGATGCGGTGTGCTCCCTTGAGCGTGCCTTCCAAGCAACAGCAATCGACAACCCCGACAGCAGAAGTGAAGGCCCTCCGGAGACCATCCCCAAGAAGAAGTTGTCGCGCCACGAGGGACCCCAAGAAGATGGCATCGGAGCCTCGTCAGGATCAGCGCCCGCTCCAGGGGCGCCTCCCTCCATCGCATAGGAAAGCATGCCCGGCGCCCTCCTCAGGCAGGACTCGGGGGCTCTCTCCTGGAGAGCCTCAGACCTTGCCAACCTCATGAGGGAGGCGCTTGGGCACCACTTGGAAGCATGCTTCACGGCACACTTTCCTCAGGAGAGCACAGGGCAAGGAGTGCCCACCGCTCACGAGTTCATCACCAAGACCATCGAGGAACTGCAAGAAGCAAGGGCCATGCGCGGCCACAGCTTCTCACAAGGCGTAGCCCCCCATCCAGGCAAGGATGCCGGGCTGCGCGTCTGCATCGACATCCCAAGGCTCAACAGGGCTGCATCTCAGGAGCGCTTCTGGCCATCACGTGAGGGCCGCTGTGATGGTCCACCACACAGCTACGTTCGCATGCCCTTCGGCTTGCCAAGCGTGGTGTCGGCCTATCAGCGAAACGTGCGGCAAGTCCTGGCGGCTCAGGAGGCCAGGTTCCATGCCGTTCAGGAGGAGATGGGAGCGGTCTTTAGGAAACCTCCTGAGCCCCCAGAGCCTCCCGAGGCTCAGGGTCCAGTGGCTCATGAGGAGCCATTCCTTCAACATGTGGCTTCAACTGCGCCAACTCTACTTCGTCTACATGACCAAGTGACATCTTCCAAGTTCATCTAAGCTAGGAGCACCCCTCGGGCTGCATTATTCCCAGGCCACATGGGTCCGTCCCTGTGGCATGTATCCCTTTTGCTTATGTCTTTATCTTACCTTGTTGGGGGTGCCCCTCGGGTTGCATCATCCCCACGCCGCTCGGGCCAGACCCAGTGTCATGTATCTACCTGCATTTATCCAAGTCGATCTACTCTTCATGCTTAACCCGCCGACGGCTATCGCCTCCTCGGTTGCCGCCCGCCGCGGGTCTGTTTATCCCATGCAACCCGCTTGCACGTTAAAAGGGGGGCTCCTGAGCATCACGACTCAGGGGCTCTTACTGGCTCTCCAGCCCTCACGCCCTGGCCTTGACCACAGCATCGCGACCTAGCATACCAGTGGCGGCTGAGCTCGCTCGAGGGCCGGGACCTGAGGACAGAGAGTGATTGCATCTAACCGCCTTGAAGGGACATATAGTCACCAAGACTCAAGACCAGGCACAACCCGCCTTGAGGTAGGGCCACGTGAGTCCCACGCTGGCTCACGATTGCCCAGGTACACCTCGCAGCCCTGCCGTGCAAGCCACATGTCAGGGCGGGGCTGTACACGCCCCAGGGGCTCCTCCCGAAGGGGGCCCCCCATCCCACGCCCAAGTGGAAGCTCCATGCTCCGCGCTGGCTGTCGACACTGCCGAGGAGCGGCTATGCCCGTGCACAAGTGGAAGCACTATGCTCCGCGCTGGTGATAAACAACTGAGGGCGATCCCACGGTCGTACCAACCTCAGGGAGCCCAGAGCTCAGCGCCCAGCCTCACCACGACGCCTCCCATCAGGATAGTCACGCGAGGGGGCTGGGCACGGGGGCTGCGCTCGGGTCATGCCCAAGCGCACGCCACCCAACCAGGTCCCCCAGACCTAGGCGTCGCGTGCCCCTCCCGAGGCCTCGGGAGGGAAGGTATGGAAATTGTTTGAACGTCAAGGGGGACTCCTGAGCATCGCGACTCAGGAGCCTAATTGGTCACATAGCCCCTCACTCCTTGGTCCGTCCTAGTGTCCGGTCGGTCTAATGACGGTTGAGGTATGCGCAGGGCCGGGCTCTATCAACGTAGAACATTAATCTATCCTCACGAACTCTCCCTATATGATGTTCGCACGTTAAGGGGGACTCTTGAGCATCGTGACTTAGGAGCCTAACTGGTCACGTAGCCCCTCACTCCTTGGGCCTTCCTGGTCTCCGGTCGGCCCAATGGCGGTTGAGGTATGCGCGGGGCCGGGCTCTGCCGACGCAGAACAAAGCAAATAGGAAGGAAAATGCAAAATCTTGAAGCAAATATTAAAAGCATACTATTCTCAGAATAACAAATGAAAAGTCTAAACGCCTCCACGAGGCCTGATGTATGTCGTAGGAATGAAATGAGAAGAATAGCCGCAGGTCACCCCTATATGTCGCTGTTGCCTGCGGAAGGTGCTCCCCCGTGGGCGACGATGTTCTCGCCTTCACCACCAGCCGCAGGATCCGCGGCATCGCCAGACAGAGGACCAGAGACAAAGCCGCAGAATTTCCCCAACAAAGCCTCCACTTGACCTTGAACAGGTGCGGCGGCGGCTTCGCAGAGATCTTTAGCCACAGGCTCCAGCAGCTTGTCAAGGCGGGCGTTGGGGTCACGGAGGTGCAGATGGCTGAGGACGTGAGTCAGTGCGGCTGAAGACAGAACGTGAGCTTCTGCCTCCGCCATGGTACCGAGGCCCTCAACGACCTCCTCAAGCGCCTTCACCATGAGAGGAAGCAGCTGGGCGGGGCCATCCTCATCAGTGTCCAGCGGCTTCTCCAGGCCATGCTCGTAGAGCGTCCTCAGTGCCTTGCGAGATCTCTTCTCGAGATCGGCGAAGGCCACACGATCTTCGTCCAGGACTCGCGCCTTGGCATCAAGATCGGCCTCCCTCGCCTCCATCTTCTGCTCCAACTCTTCCAACCGGTTGCGCTCGGCAGCCTGTTTCTTCCCAAGCTCCGCCAGCTCAGCATCACGGTTGCTGACGGCTTCCTCCCGTGCCTTCATCCCCTTCTCCTCTGCTTGGCGGCGGCGTACCTCTTCGGTGTGCTTGTCGCGCAGGCTCTGCAACTCGCCCTCCAGCACTTGGCAGCGGTCACGGGCGGCCTTGGCGTCTTTCAGCGCCGCCTCATGATCGGCTGCAGCACGGACGGCCCCTTGCTTCTCCCTCTCGGAACCCGCAATAGCCTGGCCTAGCACGCGCGTACTGCCAGGTTAGAATGAAGCCAGCCGGAGGCCAACTCCAGATGCCCGACCACCAGGCGCGGGTCAGCGCTCAGGAGATCCGCCTGCAGTTGGGTCATCTCTGAAAGGGCACGCTCCAAGACGGCAGCAGGAGCAGAAGAACCAAGGAGTGGAGGTGCAGCAGGAGGAGGAAGTGACGCCGTCACCAGGGCTTGGGAGACTGCGGGCCCTGGAGCAGCTGGGAACTCGTCAGCCGCGCCAAGCACCAGCACTTTTGGAGCTCGCGAGACTATGGGGGCTGATTCCATGCGGCGATGTTCCTCCTGGCCCCGCAAGGGCGACCGGGCTGGGGAGACACGAGCGATGTTGCCTCCTTGCTCTGCGGAGGGAGGCACAACCTCCGTACCCTCCTTCCTCCTCTTCGCCGAAGATGTCGGCCTGATCAACCAAAGGCGAGCAACAGGAAATAACAAGTACCAGCAGGGATAAAGCGAAGCTCGAGACACCTACCGGTCCACCGCGAGGTACTCCACCCTCTACTTGTGAAGCTTGAGGCCTGACAGCATTGGGACCTGTGGGGCAGGCGTCTGGGCCCCGTCGGCACCATGCGGTGCGGAGGCAGAACCGGATCCAGTCCGAGGAGGTGTTGGGGTGGAGGTGACACCATGGTCCACCAGCGACGACCTACCCTTCATCGGGACGAGGGGTTGCCCCTTCCCCCCTTGGTAGGCGTCGGCCTCGGCATCATTAGGAAGGGCGCGGAGAATCTCGGCCTTGCTCGCAGGGGAGGTCTCCCCCACCTCTTCCGGGGTCTCCTCCGAGTCCACCTCCTCTTCCCCCTCTCCGCGGGACTCGCCAGAAGACACCTCCACCAGTTTCGGCATCATAGGAGCTCCCAAAAACACCGGTGGCACCAGCCCGCGTGCATCAAAAGTCGGCCTGGAGGCGACGAACTCCTCCCAGTCCCTGTGTTGGAACAGGGGAAAGAAGGCGATAAGAGGGTACTCCTGGTTGTCTCCGAGTATGAGGCACAGGACAGCATACAGTTCGTCGTCAGGCAGGTCCCCCGGGCTCAGGCGGGCCTTGTTTTCCCCTTCTTCAAGCTCCCAGAAGGGGGGCGCGCGCCTAGTGCGGGGTAACCCGCAGCGTCAAGAACTACCTCAGGAGCATCGCTTCCGTTATTTTGGCCGCCCTCGCATTGCCCGACTTCAGGTCAGTCATCATCTTCCACAACACTAACGATGCCCGCTCATCGACAAGCTCCTCCCTGGGCCACTCCTTGCCTTACTGGGGCACCTCCATCGGCAACACCAGGCGCGGATGGGTGAGCTTGGCGTCCACCATGACCATTTGGATCGAATGTTGTCGGCCCTCTTCCTGGTGCTCGAGATCAAGTTGGCCTTGCCAGATGCAACGAATTTGGTGCATCCAGAGATGTGACCCTCGTTGACACAGAGGAAGAAGAAATGACGCAGGAGCGCCACGGACGGCATCACACCCAGGTACGCCTCACAGTAGTAGGCAAAGATGAACAGGAGGAGGACAAAGTTGGGATGGAGATGCAACGCTTGCAGCCCATAGTGGTCGAGGACTTCATAAAAGAAATCAGAGAAGGAAGGGACTGTCGGATTTCGGGTTCCAGCAGACCCTTCAGGTTCAAACACTGGGGTGCGCGTGGAGATTTCGCCTTCTACCTACCTGCACCCCTCCGCCTCGCCAAGATCTAAGCTATGGAAAGAACAACACAAGAGACACAGGGTTTATACTGGTTCGCGCCACCGTTGTGGTGTAATACCCTACTCCAGTGTGTGGTGTGGTGGATTGCCTCTTGGGCTGATGATGATGAGCAATACAAGGAAGAACAGCCTCGCGAGGGTCTGCTCTTGGCTGGGGGGATGAACTGCTAGGAGGAGTTCAGTCACCCTTCTCTCTCTCTTTCTTCTCAATTCTCTCTCTGATTTCCCCCTTTTCCTTTCGGTCCCTCTACCCTGGGGGTGGCTAGTCCTATTTATAGGCAAAGGCCCTAGGCCTCTTCCCAAATATTGAGCGGGAAGGGCACCAACAATTGGCCATTTTGAAGGGGAACATCTGGTACACTTATCCTGACTAAAGTTGGTCCTCGCCTGCCAAAGGCTCTGGTGGTGACGCTGGCTTGGGCTCCACAATGACTTCCTCCTTGCCGTTGGACTAGTCTTGGTATCGTTGCACCAAAACGGGTGCCTTTGCTTGATGCTCTTGCCTGCGCTTGCTCCCTTTGCACCAAAGAGGAAAGGAGGACACTGCACGGGCTGGCGCCCACCTGGCACCCTTGGTCGTCATGGCTTGTGTCACGGGCACCTCGTGAGGTGCCCCGCCTTGATCTCTCCGCCTCCTCGTGAGCCAGCCTGATGAGGCCGTGCCTGAGGAAGCTCCGTGTCGTCCGCCCCGCGAGGCTTGGCCCCTCGCGATGGTCTTGGGTCTGTGTTGATGAAGACGGGCCGTGCTGGGCCCCCCTTTGAGCCACGCCGCAGGCTGCAGGCAGGCAAGTCTGGGGACCCCCTGTGGGGACCCCGACTCATAATTCGTGATCACCGAATGCACGTGTATAGTGATCCCAGAGATCAATGCTCACTGAACACACAGAAGCTGAATAACAAGTCTTACATCCATACATACCGTCTTACATAAATTACGACCATTATGGTCCAGTCTTGAGTATAACTTTGCAGCGGAAATCTTCGTCGATAACTTGGACCCATGCCATCTGCCTTAACCCTACAGGCATTCTGACTGGGAAGCGTCCTAGCTCGCATGTTCGTCACCGAAGTATTTTTCTTCATATCATGTTCTTTCATGCCTGGCCAATAAAATAACCAGTGGCAAGCCAATGAGTACTTTGAATGTACTCGCAAGCAACCCATGTTTTCGTTCAAGATACAACAATGCATTATATAGGTAAATTTTTGCGGAAAGCTAGTTTTGAGTGCAATGACATGTTCAACAACTTGTAAGACATGCATCAGGAGAATTCAATTAACCATGAGGACAGGTTACAGATATCAACATAAATAGAGTGGGCATCAACCCAACTCAATCATGTCAAGTCCTTTGACTTGACCCAAGTAGTTCTTCCCACACAGACACACTGGTTTGTAAACAAGTGGACATAGCCCAAGAGCGGTTACCCAACTGTCCTTGACCGTGGACATGGCTATTCGAATAGTTTTGCACTCTGCAGAGGTTGCACACTTTACCCACAAGATCCGGGGAACTTCCGTGTCATCCACGACCCACGGTACCTCAAGTACCCAGGGTAAGCACCTGATCACTATCTTTCCCTAGACGACACTAACATGGAGTCCACTCGATTGGTAGTAACCCCCATGCCCAACATTTCACAACTTAAAAATTGTGGAGCCTTGCTCCAATATTCATCACATACCACTGGGACAGGGTACCAACGGTGTGTCTGGTGCCCCATAAAAATGTTCTTGGCCGCCCTACCTGGCACGACCCCGTCCTGAGAGAGCACACCAACAACTCTCCCATCACTATTAATGTGGGCTCCAAGCTAGTATCGGCCTAGGTAATCAATAATGCCCTTTCCCATACAAGGGTAGAGTGGTTGCGCATGTAAGGTTGGAATAACGGTCGCAACTTAAACCAATCCGTTTTGAAAAACAACACAGACACTTGCCTCGGTACACCACTTCGTCATCAAGTGGTTACCCAACTCATCATCTCCCCTGGGCATAAGTGGCACCCGATGGGGTTTTTCGAAAAGTCTTATGAAAATACTTTGTCTCCATCACCATGCAAATTCCCGTCCCTTTTTGCGTAGCAACTACTTTAGCATCCTATCTACTCCCACCGGCATAACCCTCATAAGGAGGTAGGGTCATGCACAATGCAAGTATCAACGAGGAAGTAACAGAGGCAACCCATCAAAGTGGTTACCTCCTCATCATGATTCCGTTGCAACAACAATATGGTGCTATATGACATGCATAAAAAGGGTTTCATAGACATGGTCAAAGGGCTGCTTGCCTGTTTTAACAAAGTCTTCGAGGTCTTCAAATATCTCTGGTCCAACTCCGAGCATTTCGTCTACTTCGTCAACTATCGTCGAAAGCAACCACAATAAGCAACACAACAAGGTAGAAAATAAAAGTGCTCTAAAAATGTGACTTGGACTTTTCTAGGATACCTCTTGTCATATGAGGAATGACCAAAGTGATTTCAATGGAATTGGATAAGTGAATATTTCTAAACGTTTTTGATATGATGGAACCAAGGGGTTTATGGATTTGCAAGAAGTGTACAGAAACATATTTTTGAAAAATGAGAGAAGGCACCCATTTAACAAATCATGATTTTAGAAGCATCTGGGAGTTGGTTTCACTGGATTTGGAGTTGAAATGAATTTCCTATGAATTTGCAAAGTTGACAAATATGAAGAAATGGCTCATTATTTTATGTGGGACAGAAAGTATTAATAAAAATGTTCATAAGCGAAGTTATGAACTTAGAAGCATCTAGGAATTTGAATCATGGCATTTGGATCAAATTTGAGCCCTCTGTGATTTTCTAAAGTTTATGACAGAAATGGAAAAATGAGATTTGATAATTATTTGTGAAATAGATACTTGTGGAAAAATGTGCAAATAGCACCATGAGATAGGGCATGATTTTAGTAACTACTAGAAATTTGAATCATCAAATTTGGAGGTAATATGAATATTTGGGAGATTTTACAAATTATCTGGTAAAAGAAAATAAGAAAAAGACTATACCCTTATTCTGCGCACTGGGCGAGAGATAGGCATGGGCCGTCCCAGCTGCACGGCTGCGCGCGGGCGGTCGACGCAGGAGGCGTACTCGGGGGAAATATGCCTTCCCCGAGCGAAGGCGTCAGCGGGCAGAGCCCGTGTCCACTTAACGAGGCGGGGCCCTCCTGTCAGGTTCATCCTCCACCTCCCACGTAGGTGTGACAGGAGACAGAGCAGGCTCTTGACGCCGGTCGCCGGTGCTACAGGGCGTCTCCGGCGATGTTCTGCCCACCGGCGTGCTCAGGGGAACCGGCCGCGTCCAACCGTGGGTGGCACGGTCGCCCAGGGGCACCGGGTCGAGCAAGGCATCGACTGTAGCGGACGAGGCTAAAGGTGGTGATGCAGCTCGACGGAACAGCCACGGGGAGGAGGGGGACAAGCACGGGAGGGGCTCGCGGTGATGGTGTAGGTGCTCTAGTGCGGTCTAGAGGGGAGGAGGAGGAGTGGTGGGTGCGAATTTAGGTGGAGGCCGACGGCAAGGCTCCGTCCATGGTGGCGGATGGAGAGTGCGAGGAGGGGAGTGGGTTGGTCTAGGGGGTCGCTGGGAGGGAGAGAGAGCGAAGGAGATCCATAGGGGGCCTGGGGCGGCTTTATATAGCCGACCCGTGGCTCACCGTGGTCCAGTGCGCCGGCGAGGCTGTTGCTGTTGCTGCAGGTCATGGGGGCTCATGTGGGCGTGTACGAGGCGTTAGTGGAGGAGGTCTACGACCTGGGGAAGGGAGAGAAGGAGCGGGGAAGTGCCAGGGCATCGCGCGTGTGAGGCTGCCCATTGGAGCGCTCGGGCGGCCGGTGTGCATGCGAGAGGAGGCAGGAGGAGGGAGAAGGAGGAGGGGTACCATGCCGTGGCGTGTTGAGGACGCCGAGGAGCATCGTCGGGCGCGCTGGGGAGGCCCGAGGTGGCCGGAGGTGCTTGGCAGGGGGCGGCTACAGTGCGAGAGCGCACTGTAGCGCGCTCCAAAGCGCCCTAATGGCATGCCATGGCATTTTATATGCCTTGTGGGCGCGGCCACTAATGTCTGGTAGCTCTAGGAGGGAGTAAAGAAAGGGGAGGAAGCATTGGATGCCATGGAGGGCCACTAGAATGAGGAGGGAGGTGAGAATGGAGAAGAATGCTGCTGTCCAGAAGGGTAAATGGGGGTGTTTCACCCCTCAATCATTGAACTGAGGCCAAGGAAGAGTTACTGGAGATAGGAGAAGACTAGGAGGAGATGTGGTAAAAAGTTGAGCTCAAGGAGAATAGTGTAAGTGGTCAAAATGGTGATTTTTGAAAAGTGACGGAAGGTGTTTGATGCAAATTTGGGCAAGCAAATTAACTCCACTTGACATGAGAATTAACAGGATCAAGTGTCACACATAATTGAGGTTGACCACCAAGTTTGAGTCCATTTTGAGAAAGTTGCCAATGCAACTTTTGTAAACCCTAGAAATCAGCAGAAATGGCTTTACCAAGATTTAGTCATGCAAATCTATTCTCCTTGATGCACCACTTGGTGTAGTGTCATCATTTGAGGATTTGAACATGTCCACAAAAATTCAGATCAAAAGGACACACTTGGCAATGTAGAGTTGTTCAAATTTGGTTCTGGACAGAAAGGGTTTTGAGGTACTTTGATCAAGATAACATTCTCTCCAACTTGTGACATTTGGTCTAGATGCATTATTACCCATTTGAGCATGTGCACCAAGTTTGAGAGCATTTGGACATGTTTGATAGTGCAAAAATGTTCAAACTTGAAAAAGGACAGAAGTGGTTTTGAGAGGGTTTCATGGGGTTATACTATTCTCCATGACATGGTACTTGGCAAGATCATCAAAAATGTCATATGTGATATGTTAGAATTTTCTTGGATTTTTATGAAAATATTTCCTGTAGAAATATTTCAAATCCTTGAAATGAGCAGAAATGGTTTTGGGAGGTTTTGTCCAATATTTTGATCATGACCATGTGTTGAAACTCATATATATGGAATATATATGTCCATTGAGTCTCCCTAATTTTTCTCAAATATTTTTAAAGCTTTTAAAATAATTTTAACCTATTAAAGAACATTTCTAGCCTTAAGAAAAAGCCTTTAAATAAAATAGGAAAATAACATTTAAAATTATATTTTTGTGGTTTCTGGGTATCCTATATCTAATAGGAGTGAAGAATATTTTTAGAAAGATTTTTACTGCCCTTAATTAAGTACTTGCAGTGCAAACCTCAATTCAGGGGTGTTTGGAAAACTAATTTTTTGAAAATACTATTTGGCCAATTATTTTTGTAAGAAATTATTTTTATGTCCTATACACATGGCATGATCATTGGTTCAAGAGTTTGGAGCAAGGAGATGAAGTATAGGAGTTGGAGGATTTATTTGATTTTTAGAGCACTTGCAAACAACAGACAAAATCCAAACAAGGCAAGGTCCAAAACACTCAAAAGTTTTTGTCAAACCACATTTTATCATGATTTATTAGTTTAAGCGTTGTGGCATGAAAATCAGGGTGTGACACCCCCGTTCCCAGAGCGCCGACAGTAGCCCCCGGGCCCATGGCGCGCCCGGACTTGGCCGTGCAGGGAGGTGAAAGGGCAAGAGCGAAGCGCCGCGGGCCCTAACAGCCTGCGGCCTTGGGCACCGCATGGCGGTTGATTGGATGTGAGCGTCTCCACTTCCCCACGGCGCCTCGGCAACTGCACGGATTGGACAAGTCCCTGCATGCAAAGCCGGTCATGATTAGCTGCGATCGTGGAGGTCGGCGGTTGGCCTTCGCCGACCATAAGTACGGAACGGCGCACGCCCTTCCAGTCCATCCCTTCTTGCTTCTCCTTCTTCCTGGTCCTTGCTCCCTCTTGCTGCGATGGCTCCGATCCGCCGGTTCTTAGAGGCAGAGAAGGGAAAGGCTCACAGAGAGGAACCAGACCCGCTCCCGCCGAATAAACGGCTCTCCCTCCGCGACCGGGACGAGGGGGCCCATCAGGTGGTGTCGAGGCCCTGGTGCGAGCGGCCACCGCCGGGGTTCCCGCTTCCCTTGTACGCCCACATCGAGGGCTCTGAAGGAGTCGATGCCGATCGCCACGGGCGGCGCCGTCGTCGGCGCCGACGGGTCAAGAAGGTGTGGGTCGTCCCCCCTGGGGTCCACATCGAGGGCTCCTCCCAAGAGTTCATGCTCCACGCCACCGTGCCTCCTCAGTCTTGGATTCCCCTTCATCCCTTCTTCGCCTCCATCATCCCGCAGGGAGAACTCCTGGAGCTTTGGCTGCAGCACGCCGGCTGCAGCACCCTCGTGACCGAGGCACAGGTTGCGGTTGTTGCCCCGGGCGAGGTCTTCATGACTCGAGGCTGGAGCGAAATCGCCCGGGTTTGCAGGACAAGAGGCGCCTTCGCGATCCACTTGGAGTATGACGGTGCTTCGGTGATGTTCTTCAAGGTCTTCGATGCAAATGGGTGCCGGCTGGAGTGCTGCCCCGGGAGAGGTGGTCGGGACCCTGCTGCGGCGAGGACTGGGCCCGCCGACCGCTCCCTTGGCGGCTCCTCAGCTGGCGGAGGCGTCGGAGGTTCCAGCGACTCCGGCGAGCTCTTCGCGACTCCGGAGACGAGCGACGACAGCTATGAGCCCCCGAGCCGGCGCCGCTCCTGGAGCAGGGAGGGCTCGTCAGGCCGTCGCCGACTCTGATCTGGATGGGGTTGGCGCCGGTGCTTGACAGCCCACTGTTGATGATGGCGTCTTTTACAGGGGCGCATGCAGTTAGCGTCCTTTTAGGATTTGTTCCCTGTGAGGAATCAAAGACACGTCCCGTGGGGGCTTGTAAGGTGCCTGCGATCCTATTTTGTTAATATAACCCTTGTCGTAGAATTGTGCGAGTTGCTCATTCCGTCTTAGCTCAGTTCTCCCTTTCGAACCTCACGAAGGGTTGGTGCTCTGCGCCGATAGGTCCCAGTCCCAAGGCGGCTTCAGCCGTCGCTGGTATGCCAGGTCGCGATGCCGTGGTCAAGGCCAGGAGGTGAGCGACCCGGGGTCCGGTAAGAGCCCCTGAGTCGCGATGCTCAGGAGGTCCCCTTTGGCGCTCAAGCAGCCGTCGTTCGGTGAGAAAGGAGAGCGGCATCGCTAACACGGGATTGCATTAGGTGCGGGGATGGTGCCACGGTAGCTGGTGCTTCCGGGTGGTGACTTATCTCGAGAATCAGGGACCGCTCTCTGGTGTGTCGCCGGGTCCGTGCATCGGCAGGCGTGAGGTTGCTCGGCGAGGTCCTCGCGTGTCCCTCCCCTCTCGCCTTTGCTCCCCTTTCTGCTCTACGTCCTCGGGTCCCGGCCCTCGAGCGAGTCTCAGCCGTCGCTGGTATGCCAGGTCGCGATGCCATGGACAAGGCCAGAGGGTGAGGGCTGGAGAGCCAGTAGGAGCCCTGAGTCGCGATGCTTAGGCACCACCTTTAATGTGCAAGCGGTTCACGTGGATGAGGGTGAAGGAGACACCGCAAGGGCCTCGCCTGACGCAGCTCCTTTAGGAGATCCTGTAGACCCATCATAGAAAGAACGAGGGGTTGCCATGACAATTGACAATCAGCCGTTGGTTGCTTCCGAGGGGCGATGAGGCACTGAAGGCTTGACGAGGTGGCGCCATGCGGGGCTGCTGCGGCCAGAGCTCAGCCACTCAGGTTTGTCGGCGTTGCAGGGACGGACCCATGCGCAAGCGTCGTGCCGTTTGGGAGCAGCTCCGTCAATTGGCGTCAGTTGAGCGGGCAACTAGGTCAAACACATTAGCCGCGAAGGAGTGGATTCATTCAAACAGATGCTGGGAAGGCGGACATCACTGGGTCAGGGCCGAGCGACTTGGGGATGATGCAGCCCGAGGGGCGCCCCAACAAAGTAAGCTAACAACATGAAATAAAAGGGATACATGCCGCAGGGACGGGCCCACGCGGCCTGGGAATAATGCATCCCTGGGGGGCGCTCCCAGCTGGAAATGAAACTTGAAAGATGTCACCTGATGATGTTGAGGACGAAGGAGTGTTGGTGTAGCAGACTCGGTGGGCTGCGGAAGCCGATCCACACGAGCCCCGAGCCCAGGGGCCTCGGGAGGCTCCGGAGGCGCTGGTGGCTCCTCGCGGACCATCTCCATCTCCGCCAGGGCTGCGGAACGCCTGGCCTCTTGAGCCTCCATGATACCCCTCATGAGGCGCTGGTACGTGGTAGCCACGTTCGGCAAGCCGTAAGGTATGCGAACGTAGCTGTGGGGTGGACCTTCACAGCGCCCCACTCGCGAGGGCCAGAGGCGCTCTAGAGAGGCGACTCAATTGAGCCCTGTTATGTCGATGCAGACGCGCAGCCCACCATCCTCGCCTGGATGGGGAGCCACAGCTGGTAGGCGGCCGCCGCCTTTCTTGACTCCTGTAGCTCCTGAATGGCCTTGCTGACGAACTCCTGAGGGTCTAGCTCTCCTTGCCTTACTCCTTCTTGAGGGAAACATGCTTCGAAACACGCCTCCATGTGGTGCCAAAGTGCCTCTGTCGTGACCTTAGCCAGGTTGGTGGCCCTCCAGGGGAGAGCCCCCGAGCCCTGCCTGAGGAGGGCGCCAGGCGCGCTTTCCTATGCGATGGAAGGAGGCTCCCCCTGGGTAGGCGCGGGCCCTGAAGGGCCTGCCTCCTGAGGGGCTGGGCCGGACAATGTCATCTTCTTGGGGGTGGTCTCGGGAAGCCTCCTGCTTCCGCGATCCGGGTCTTCCAGTGATGCGGCCTAAAAGGCTCGTTCCAGGGAACACACCGCCTCCTTCTCTTCACAGGGCACCGTGATGACTCCGCCACTTCCTGGCATCTTGAGGACGTTGTAACCGTGGTGAGTTACGGCCATGAACTTGGCCAGCGCTGGGTACCTAAGGATGGCGTTGTACGGCAGGCGAATGTGAGCGACGTCGAAGTCGATGAGCTCGGTGCGGTAGTTGTCATGTGCCCCGAAGGTGACAGGGAGGCGGACCTGCCCAATCGGGACCGTGGAGCCGTCAATGACTCCGAAGAAAGGCTTGGTTGGCTGAAGCTGGTTGTAGGGCACTTGGAGATTGTTGAATGTTTCCACGGACAGGACGTTGAGCCCTGCCTCGCCATCGATGAAGGTCCTGGTGACCACCACGTTGCTGATGATTGGGGAACAAAGCATCAGGAGGACTCCGGCTGTAGCCGCACACTTGAGCTGATCTACTGAGCTGAACGTGATGGCGCACGCCGACCACCTGAGTGGGCGCGTGGCTTCGAGCTTGGGGAGGACTGCATTCACTTCGCGGGTGAACTGCTTGAAGATGCACTGAGAGGCTGGGGCTAGAGCCCCGCCCAGGATGCAGGCGATCGCGCGCGTCTCCTGGAAGCCCCCAGCCCCCTCGTCCTGATGGCGGTCCTTGTTTCTCCTTGGCTGCGGTGGCAGCGGAGGGAGGCCTGCATTGCCTTGCGGGCGATCCTCGCGAGGCTGATCCCTCCAGTCTCCCTCGCGAGGTGGGTCTTACCAGCGATCCTCGCGAGGTCGATCGCGCCACCCCTGGCGCGGGTAGCGGTCTTCCCAGCGCCCTGCGTTCCTTCCTCCTCCTCGACCGTAGCCCCGGTCACCACTGTCGGCGCGACGGCTGATCCTTCCCTCTCGCATGGCTCGGAGCTCTTGACATTCGTTGGTGTTGTGGGTGTGGAGGTCGTGGTACACACAGTATCGACTGCCCTTGGAAGATTCGGGCTGATCTCTGCCCTGCTTTGTGTCTGGTTCTGCCGCGAGCACGGCAGCCCCCTTGCGCTTCACATCCTTGGCCTTGGGCTTCTTCTCTTCTGGGTCTGCGGCAGGCAGCTCGAGGAGGGAGAGACGCCCTTTCTCAGCCCTGGCACACTTGGTTGCCAAGTTGAACAGCTCCAAGGAAGTGCCCAGGTCTTCATGCATCGCCAGCTCCTCCTTCATCTTGACATCACGCACGCCGTCGGAGAAGGCTGAGATGATGGCCTCCTCGGTCACCTTGGGAATCTTGAGGCGTGCGATGCTGAAGCGCTAGATGTACTTCTGCAGGGTCTCTCCGGGTTGTTGCTTGATGCGGCGCATGTCGCTCACGGCGGGTGGCCGGTCGCGAGTACCTTGGAAGTTGGCGATGAAGGGGGTGCGCATCTCGTCCCAGGAGGAGATCGTGCCTGGAGCCAGGTTCAGGAGCCAGGTGCGGGCCCCGTCCTTGAGCGCCATGGGAAACCAGTTCGCCATGACCTTCTCGTCTCCGTTGGCAGCTTCTATGCCCAGCTCATAGAGCTGGAGGAACTCCGCAGGGTCGGCCGTGCCGTCGTAACGAGGAGGCAGGTCTGGCTTGAACTTGTCGGGCCACGCGACACTGCGTAGCTCAGTGGTGAAGGCACGGCAGCCTGCTGTGGCCACGGGAGGCATTGGGTGACGGAGAACTTGGTCTTGTATGTCCCCACACGCTGCAGCTGGGAGCAGCGTGGGGTCTTGACGTGCGGGAGCAGGAGCATGGTCGCGACGTGCTGGAGCAGGGAGCGCCCGGGCAGCTTCTTGCGGGCGAGAGACTTCTTGGCAGCTCTGCTCTTGCCGTGCTGGCACCTGACGGAGCGGGTTCCGCCCAGGGGCCATGCGCCTTGGAGCCATGGCGCCTTCTTGAGGAGGAGTCGGCTGGGGCGCCGCCGGAGCTTCGTTGCCCATGCGGGGCGGAGCGCGGTGCAGCGGAACGGACGATGCAGGAGAGCCCCCTGCGGCGCGGACGAGCTCGGTGATGCGGTCGAGCCATTCTTCGAAGACGTCGTCGACGGGACGGTAGCGCAGGAGCTCGTTTGCCACGATGAGTGCAGCTCGAGCCTCCATGGGTGCGTGGAGCGCGCGGGACGAAGAACCAGCTGGGGTGAGCGAGGGAGTAGCGGTGCAGCCGTCTTGCCGCACGGACAGATGCTGAGATGACGCTTGCTGCTCGTCCTCCGCCGGGCCGGTGGCGGCATTGACGGCAGGTGACGGGGAACGGCGAGAACGCCCGCCGACATGAGCCGTCTGGGCAATGCGGGAAGCGAGAGCGGCCCGGCGCTCAGCGCGGACCCGACGAGCGTCAGACATGGATGCGATGGTCGGAGGAGAACGGGGTGGTGGAAGACGAATTCGGGCGCACCCCTACCTGGCGCGCCAAATGTCGGATTTCGGGTTCCGGCAGACCCTTGAGGTTCGAACACTAGGGTGCGCGCGGAGATTTCGCCTTCTACCAACCTGCACCCCTCCGCCTCGCTAAGATCTAAGCTATGGAAAGAACAGCACAAGAGACACAGGGTTTATACTGGTTTAGGCCACCGTTGTGGTGTAATACCCTACTCCAGTGTGTGGTGTGGTGGATTGCCTCTTGGGATGACGATGATGAGCAGTACAAGGAAGAACAGCCTCGCAAGGGTCTGCTCTTGGCTGGGGGGATGAACTGCTAGGAGGAGTTCAGTCACCCTTCTCTCTCTCTCTTCTCGATTCTCTCTCCGATTTCCCCCTTTTCCTTTCGGTCCCTCTACCCTGGGGGTGGCTAGTCCTATTTATAGGCAAAGGCCCTGGGCCTCTTCCCAAATATTGAGCAGGAAAGGCGCCAACAATTGGCCATTTTGAAGGGGAACATCTGGTACACTTATCCTGACTAAAGTTGGTCCTCGCCTGCCAAAGGATCTAGTGGTGACGCTGGCTTGGGCTCCACAATGACTTCCTCACTGCCGTTGGACTGGTCTTGGTCTCGTTGCACTGAAACGGGTGCCTTTGCTTGATGCTCTTGCCTGCGCTTGCTCCCTTTGCACCAAAGAGGAAAGGAGGACACTGCGCGGGTTGGCGCCCGCCTGGCACCCTTGGTCGTCATGGCTTGCGTCACGTGCACCTCGTGAGGTACCCTGCCTTGATCTCTCCGCCTCCTCGCGAGCCAGCCTGATGAGGCCGTGCCTGAGGAAGCTCCATGTCGTCCGCCCCGCAAGGCTTGGCCCCTCGCGAGGGTCTTGGGTCTGTGTTGATGAAGACGGGCCGTGCTCGGCCTCCCTTTGAGCCACGCCGCAGGCCGCAGGCAGGCAAGTCTAGGGACCCCCATTCCTAGAACGCCAACAGGGACCAACCCGATGGCTCGAAAAGAAGGGAAAGAAGGTACTCCCCTTAGGCTCCGGCTCGTCGGAGGCAAGCTGGAGCTCCGTCTTCCCCCACTCGTTGCTCTCTCCCGCTGTCAGCAGGCGCACGGAGGCAAGGCTCTTCTCCGTGACAGTGGGCGCCTCAAGAGCGGGCTCGTACCAAGCCGGAGCCGAGGAAGTCTTGGCCTTGCGCGGCGCCATGGGTGGCAGATGCAGAGCAAGGCCGGAGCAGATCTATAGGTAGCGGCGGCGAAGAGCGAGAAAGGGGATCTGGGGCGAGGTAAGGAAGAAGCAATGAAGGCAAGTGCCGCCCGCGCTAGCCTTTTGTCAAGTCAAGTAGTTGTCGAGGCAATGTGGGGAAGCGTAGATGCCCACGTCCAATCAACCGCCATGAGTCAACCGAGGCCGTAGGCTTTTGGGGCCCGCGGTGCTCCGAGCTTGACCCTTGGCTTCGCCATGAGGCCAAGCCCAAGCGCACCTTGGGCCTGGGGGCTACTGTCGGCGTTCTGGGAACGAGGGTCCCCGGACTTGCCTACCTGCGGCCCACGGCGTGGCCAAGCAGCAGGCGGTACGGCCCATCTTCACCAATAAAGCATCCAAGACCCTCGCGAGGGGCCAAGCCTCGCGAGGCGGACGACGCAAGACCTCCTCTGGAGTTGCCGAGACAGGCAGGCTCACGGGGAGCGGAGATATCAAGGTAAGGCAAAACCTCACGAGGCTCTCGTGACGTGAGCCATGACGATCGAATCCAGGAGGGCGCCAGGCGAGCGCCAGCGCGTGCAGCGTCCTTGTTTCCTCTTTGGTGCAAAGGGGGCAAGCGCAGCCGCGGAGTACCGAGGCATCAGGCAAAGGTTGCTATTTCGGTGCAACAAGACCAAGACCATGAACTGCAATACGGAGGTCAGCGTGGAGCGCAAGACGGCGTCACCACCAGAGCTTTGTGCAGGCGAAGACTACTTTTGTCAGGATAGCTTGTACTACCTGTCCCCATCAAATTAGCACGCCATTGTTGGCCCCGTTCCCGCTCAATATTTGGGAAGAGGTCTAGGGCCTCTATAAATAGGACTAGCCACCACAGTAGAGGAGAGCTGGGGTGACCGAGATCTCATCAGACCCAGAGATACACACTAGTCCGAAGGCACAAGAACACCTCAACCTCAGGAGGCTGTTCTTCCCCTTGTATGATTCATCATCAGCCGAAGAGGCAATCCACCACCACCACACTGGAGTAGGGCATTACACCACAATGGTGTCCCAAACCAGTATAAACCCCCTATCTTTCTGTGTTGCGAGTTCGTCGAGTTCATCCGCAAGATCTTAGCGAGCTAGAGCGTAGATAGGTAGGACGGAAAGACTTCTCGCGCACCCCAGTGTTCGAACCTTAAGGGTTAGCCGGAACCCCACATCCGACAATGGCAAGCTGAATCCTCGGGTACCCTCTATCGGTGTACAAAAGTAGGGCCTCTCCTTTTGCACCCCTTTACTTGTGCACGAGCAGTCAGAGCCGCGCCCATGGTCGCACGGAGCAGGGCAGAGGAGGGATGCCGGAGCGCAAGATAGCCAGAGCAACGCCAAGACCAGGGGCGCAAAGAGAGCAGGAGGGCGAGGTGGACTCCCTTGGCAAGACTCTTGCCGGGGCAACTTGCCTGATGCCAGTAGAGCGCGCCACCCTTGAGCCCAAGGGTTTTCGACGCCATCAGCCGCTTCAAAACCAAGGCTCGGGAGGCACCTCCATGGTGGCTTGCAGATCTTTGTAGAGATCATTAATACGCAAGATCGGATGAGAAATAGATGACGGCGATCCTTGGCAAGATCCTTGCCAACAAAATCCACGAGACCCCCGACAAGATCCTTGCCGGGGACGACCGCGGTGCCACGGCAAGACCCTTGCCGAGGACATCTGTGGGACCGCAGCCAGGCCCACGTCTTCCAAGACTCCATCGCCGCTGCCATGCAGCTGCTAGCTCAACCAGTTGGGCAAGCGTCTGTGTGCCAGCATGCGGCCTCCACACCGACTCAGCAAGCACCTGCGTGGTGGCATGCAGATCTTCGTGAAGGCTCTGCCATCACGCCAGCCCAGCAGCTACCCAACATGGCGCTACAACGCCTCGTCAGCTCAGACGCGCGTCGGAGCCAGGCGAGGCGGTGACAGCTCGGACGAGCTTCCTTGCTGTCCCCGATAAAGCAAGAGGGGCACGTCGGCAGTGCATTAAATGCATTTGTCCGACTGTGCCAGAGGATAGACTCAGCCGCGATGCACCTTTCCACCTCTTGTGTGCCACTATGGCGACCCCTTTTTGTCTATAAAAGGAGGCCCGAGGCGTACTGGAGAGGGATTCGGATCTTTGGAACTAGGGAGACACCGTAGCTAGTTCAAGAACTCAAGAACACTCAAATATACATCAAAGCAGGACTAGGGTATTACGCGTCTCCGCAGCCCGAACCTGGGTAAATGATCCTTGTGCTGACCGCCAGACCCGCTCTTTGCACAACCCCACGCCCACCAACCGTAGAAGGGATCCCAGTGACCTCATAGGCGTCGTTTCCCACCGACATCTCTGGGGCACCACGTACGGAGTGCACAGTTAGTTTAGCAGTTCTTCATTGCCATGGCTCCCAAGAAGAAGACGTTCACAGCGATCGGTTCGTCGGGGGTCCAACGGCCCATACTAGTGCGGGCGAGTGGTGGGGAGGTTGCGAAGGAAGCCGAGGCGCGGCCCGCAAACACCCGCATCGCTCTGGCAGCCAAAGCCTGGCGAGCGGTGTCGTTCGTGCGCGAGACGACGGGCCGCATGCCACGAAATCCAAAGACGGAGCCGGGCCCCCCGCAGGCGGCGTGCGTCCCTCCTAGGGTGGTGCCACGACTTCGGAGGCACCTACACCGGCGCCTGCAACGCGCTCCTCCCAGGTTGCGCGGGACGAGCAGCGTCACCCCACTGGTAACTCTGGGCACCGTCGTGGGAAGTGCCCCGTGCATCATTCGTGGGGCGTGGAAGGCCAGCATGCACGCCGAGACGCTGGCAAAAATGTTGCACGGCCGCCAGGCCGTGATAGAGCTCCTTCTAACATGGATAGGAGTTGAAGCGCGTCATGGTCCATGCAGCTTTCACCGCCACCCACACCAGTAGAAGCTTTGGCGCGTGCGCAGTTGCTCCTCAACTTTCCTCCTGCTGGAGAAATGCTTGACACTAGTGATAACATATCCATAGCGTCGTCCGACCCATGGACCCACCATGATTAGCACCAAGTTCTTCGGGAGCGAGCCCGTGAAGACGCTCGAACCACCATCGAGCGCCGACGCGACGCGTGCCACCAATCAGATCGGCGGGCGGGGCCCACTATGGACCACCCAGCACCGGGAGGCTCTGGCGGCCTACCCTACAAGGTTGGTTGCCCAGCCTTTACCCATGATCTACGGCAGTTCCAATGGCTCTACCACCACACATTCAAGCCCGACGTTGGCAAGAAGTACAATGGCAAGACCCACCCATCCTAGTTCCTCAGCATCTACACCATCGCGATGCAAGCTGCTGGAGCCCGCGACGACAAGGTGCTTGCCAATTACTCCCCGTTGGCACTTAAACCTAATGTTATGTCGTGGTTGATGCACTTGCCGGCGGATTCCATTTCTTCTTGGTCGGACTTGCGCCATGAGTTTGTTGGCGCCTTCACCGAAGGCCACCAAGCTCATGGCCAGGCAAGCGATTTGCATATCATCCCCCAGAAGGAAGGTGAAACCCTGCGCAAGTACATACAGAGGTTTAGCCGGGTGTAGTACAACATCCCATATGTTCATCCCACCGCCGTGATCAGCGCATTTCATTAGAATGTACGCAACCGCAAGATGCGATGAACAAGGTCAAAGATGTGGTCAAACTTTATGTTCTGGCCAATAGGTGTGCCCGAGCTGAAGAGGGGAGGAAGTACCCCGGTGAGGACGTCCGGGCGGAAACTGACTCCACAGACGAAGGCACATCCACCCCAATGAATAATGGATGACCACGCAACAGGAAGCGCAAGGTCAAGAACGTGCTTGCCGTCGAGGGATCCGAGGACACCGGCGCTGCCAAGAAGGCGAAGACAAATGACCCCGGCAAGGAAATTGCCGGGTGCGCCGCCTGCTTACAAGCCAGGAGGCTCCGACAAGCAATACTGCAAGATCCACCGCACCAAGGGCCACGACCTCCAGAACTGCCGGCAAGTCGAGCTGCTTGCTGAGAAGCAAAAAGCTGAGTATGAGAGGCAGGACAAGGAGAAGGGTCAGGATGGTACCGAGGGATTTGGCGAGAAGTGTGGTGGCCAAGGAGGTCGGCGCGGAAAGGATAGCCAGATAGAGAGGCCCGCTCGGGGCCGCGACAAGAAGCAAGGAGATGATGATCATGACGAAGATGACAAGTCCGACGAGCATGAGTTCTAGAAGGCTACGGAGGCCATGTGCGTCGACAGTGGCGCCTCGTTGCACACCTCTCACCGCCAGCTCAAGAAGTGGGCGCGGGAGATCACAGCAGCAGAAGCATCGCTCGATGCTCAAAAGCCACTAAAGTGGTCTGACACGCCTATCATTTTTGACACCGAGGACCACCCTGATCGCATAACTGCAGTTGGGTGTTTGCCGTTGTTGGTCTCGCTGACAATACGCAACCTCAAGGTGACCAATATGCTAGTTGACGGCGGGGCCGGCCTGAATTTGATCTCACCCATTGTGATCAAAAGGCTGCAGATCCCTGACCTCGAAGAGACGGGCACGTTTCAAGGGGTCAAACCGGGGAGGAGTCAACCGAAGGGTAAGGTCATGCTGCCCATGACGTTTGGAGGCGAGTTAAACTACAGGACGGAGAGGATTTTTTTCGATGTAGCCGAGATTCCATTGCCCTACAACAGGATCCTCGGCTGCCCGACAGTATCCAAGTTCATGGCGAAGTCGCATTACGCCTACAACACGCTGAAGATGTCGGGGACAATGACCATCATCACCGTCCCTCTGACAAGAAGGACGCACTGATCTGCACTGACCAACTCTACCGGGAAGCAGTTGCAGCAACTACCGCCAAGGCACTCGCTCCTGCCACTGGAGCCCTGGCAGGAAAGAAGACTAGCCAGACCTCTCGCACACACTCGGGCAAGCGCACCTCTTCGGAGTGTTGTGCTCCTGTGGAGGAAGTGCCAGAGAGCTCCACCGGCAAGAGCAAGAAATCCAGAGTTGCGCCACCAGAGACCAAGAGGGTGTCCGTCAAGGAGGATGGCATGGGAGGGGCTTTCACCATAAGCTCCACCCTAGACAGCAAATAGGAAAACGCGCTTGTCACCTTCCCGCAGGGGAATGTCAACGTGTTTGCATGGCAAGCATCCGACATCCCCGGCTTTCCCAGGGAGGTGATTGAGCACCATCTTGTTGTCTGTCCTCATGCGCGACCATCAAGAAGAAGGTCAGGAAGCAAGCTTTGGAACGACAGGAGTTCATTACGGAGGAGATCAGGAAGTTGGAAGCGGCAGGCTTGGTGAGAGGAGTACTCCATCCGACGTGGTTGGCCAATCCGGTGGTGGTGCCCAAGGCAAATGGGAAGTGGAGGTTGTGTATTGATTACACAGATATCAATAAGGCTTGTCCCAAGGACCCATTCCCGTTGCCGCACACTGACCAGATTGTTGACTCCACGGCTAGGTGTGATCTGGTATCATTCCTTGATGCCTACTCGGTGTACCACCAGATCTTCATGACAAGAGAAGACGAAGAGAAGACAGGGTTCATAACCCCATGTGGCACGTATTGTCGGCGTTCTAGGAACGGGGGTCCCCAGACTTGCCTGCCTGCGTCCTGCGGCGTGGCTCAAAAGGGGGCCCAGCGCGGCCCATCTTCACCAACACAAGCCCAAGACCCTCGCGAGGGGCCAAGCCTCACAAGGCGGACGACGCGGAGCTTCCTCAGGAACGGCCTTGTCAGGCTGGCTCACGAGGAAGCGGAGAGATCAAGGTGGGGTACCTCACGAGGTGCCCGTGACGCAAGCCATGACGATCGAGGGTGCCAGGCGGGTGCCAGCCCGCGCAGTGTCCTCCTTTCCTCTTTGGTGCAAAGGGGGCAAGCGCACCCGCGGAGTACCGAGGCATCAGGCAAAGGTTGCCATTTCGGTGCAACGAGACCAAGACCATGAGGACTACAAGACGGAGGTCATCGTGGAGCCCGAGACGGCGTCATCACCAGAGCTTTGTGCAGGGGAAGACTACTTTTGTCAGTGTAGCTAGTACTAGCTGTCCCCCTTCAAATTAGACCGCCATTGTTGGCTCCCTTCCCGCTCGATATTTGGGAAGAGGACCAGGGCCTCTATAAATAGGACCAGCCACCCACAGAGCAAAGGGGGTTGGATGAGGATAGGAGGTTCGAAAAGGATAAAAGGATCAGAGAGAGAGAGAAGGGTGACTGAACTCCTCCCAGCAGTTCATCTCCCCAGCCAAGAACAGACCCTCGCGAGGCTGTTCTTCCTTGTATTGCTCATCATCATCAGCCCAAGAGGCAATCCACCACACCACACACTGGAGTAGGGTATTACACCACAACGCTGGCCCGAACCAGTATAAACCCTGTGTCTCTTGTGTTATTCTTTCCATAGTTTAGATCTTAGCGAGGCGGAGGGGTGCAGGTAGGTAGGAGGCGAAATATCCGCGCGCACCCTAGTGTACGAACCACAAGGGTCTGTCGGAACCCGAAATCCGACACGTATTTTTTTTACGGATGCTTTTCGGGTTGAAGAGTGTTGGCTCGATGTTTGCAAGGGTAGTCCAGATTGGTTTTGAGCCCCAGCTACATAGAAATATGGAAGCTTATATGGATGACATCGTGGTCAAAACTAAGTAAAGGGCGACACTTGTACAAGATTTGGAAGAGACGTTTGCAAATTTGCGCAAGATCAACCTCATGTTGAACCCTGAGAAGTGTGTCCTCAGCGTTCCGTCTGGCAAACTTCTTGGGTTCTTTGTGTCACAGGGTGGGATCGAGGCGAACCCAGACAAGATCAAGGCTATAGAACAAATTGAGGTACCCAAGTGGATCAAGGATGTGCGTCGGCTCACTGGCTGTGTTGCCGCCATGAGTAGGTTCATCTCCAAGTCTGCTGAGCACGCCCTTCCCTTTTTCAAAATCTTGAAAAGGCAGGCCCAATGGAATGGACCCCAGAGGCCAAAGCAATGCTTCAGGATTTGAAGAAATACCTCTCCTCTACACCGGTACTGGTTGCACCCGAACCACAAGAGCTGTTGCTGTTGTATCTGGCGGCAACGAGTCAAGTGGTCAGTGTCGCACTAGTGGCAACGGTGGGACTGGTGGATGGCAAGCCATAGCTCGCCCCGACAGGGCCTGGTGCCGACAAGGCAAGGCCCCCAGCAGAGTCTGGCGCTGGCGGGACAGGGCCTGCGCAACCAAACGAAGTGTTGCAGAAGAAGAAAATGATGCAGCACCCGGTTTACTTTGTCAGCTCCCTCTTGCAGGGGGCCAGATCAAGGTACTCCGGTCTGCAGAAATTGCTCTTCAGCCTCCTTATGGCCTCGAGGAAGCCACGTCATTACTTCCAAGAACACGAGATCACCTTCTTCACCCGCCTCCCGTTGCAACGGATCTTGCATAACCCAGACGCAACCGGGAGGATTGTGGAGTGGGCCATGGAACTGTCGAGCTTTGGTTTGAATTTTGAAAGTACTTCGACAATCCAGAGCAGAGTCTTGGCAGAGTTCATTGCTGAGTGGACCTCAACGCCCGACGAAGAGATCCAGGAGACCACCCTCCTCGGCAAGGAGGCAAGTCGCAACTGGATTATGTACTTTGACGGGGCTTTCTCGCCGCAAGGCACCGGTGCTACTGTGCTGCTCGTCGCACCCACCGGAGAGCACCTCAAGTATGTAATCCAGATGCACTTTCCCAGGGAGATGTCCACGCACAACACTACTAAATATGAGGGATTGTTTGCCGGTCTCAGGATCGCGGCAAACCTCGGGATCAAGAAGCTCATCGTCAGGGGTGATTCACAACTTGTTGTCAGGCAAGTCAACAAAGATTATCAAAGCCCCTTGATGGAGGCCTACGTAGATGAGGTGAGGTAGCTGGAGGAGCGCTTTGATGGTATATGTACGGAGCATGTTCCCCTAGTGGAGAACGACATCGCCGACTACCCGTAGAAACGTGCCGCCTTCAAACTACCTGTGGAACCAGGTACTTTTGTGCTTCAGCTGACTTAGCCATCCATTGATCCATCAATAGAGCAGAACAAGCGAAGGAAATCAGGCACCGGCAAGTACTTTCCTTCCGAGCTCCCAGGAGCCGCCAGCAAGGATGTTGCCGTGGACACTGAGCCGGCCATGGGGCGACCGACTCCGGCGGGGCCTCATGTCCTGGCTGTAGAGACAGCTGCTCCCATGGTAGAGGAAGTGCCTTTAGTCCTTGCCGTCGAGCCCTAGGCTCTGGCATGGGCACAGCATACCGTCCGATTCCTCCAAACAGGGGAACTCCCTGTGGAGCAGGAAGAAGCGGAGAAAGTAGCCCGTTGGTCTGCCATGTATCAGTTCGTCGACGACGTCTTGTATAGAAAAAGATCAAATGGTGTGAAATTGAAGTGCATTCCCCAAGGGGAAGGACTGGAGCTGTTGGCAGAGATACACGGAGGCATATGTGGCTCCCACATAGGGTCGAGGGCCCTTGCCGTCAAGGCATTCCTACAAGGTTTCTTCTGGCCCACTGCCCTCCAGGATGCAACGACACTAGTAACCAAGTGTGAAGCATGTCAGTTCCATTCGAAGAAGCTTCATCGACTAGCTAAAGTGCTCCAAACAATCCCTCTTTCCTGGCCATTCTCAGTCTGGGGGATCGACATACTGGGCCCCTTTCCCCATGCTGTCGGGGACTTTGACTACTTGTACGTTGCAATCGACAAATTCACAAAGTGGCTGGAGGTGGAGGCAGTGAGAAAGGTGATAGCACAATCGGCCGTCAAATTCTTCACGAGGCTGGTCTACCGTTTCGGTGTGCCAAATAGAATCATCACTGACAACGGCACACAGTTCACAAGCCACGCCTTCATGCAGTACACCGAGGACCTCGGCAGCAAGGTCTGTTTTGCTTCTGTTGCACATCCACGGAGCAACGGCCAGGCTGAGAGGGCAAATGCTGAAGTGTTGCGAGGCCTCCGGACAAGGACTTTTGAGAGGCTACGCAGGTGCGGATGACGCTGGATTAATGGATTGTCGGTGGTTCTTTGGTCTTTCAGAACGACGCCAAATCGAGCCACCGGTCAGACACCCTTCTCCCTCGTTTATGGGGCTGATACGTCTCCGTCGTATCTACTTTTCCAAACACTTTTGCCCTTGTTTTGGACTCTAACTTGTATGATTTGAACGGAACTAACCCGGACTGACGCTGTTTTCAGCAGAATTGCCATGATGTTGTTTTATGTGCAGAAAACAAAAGTTCTCGGAATGATCTGAAACTCCACGGGATAGCTTACAATAAATAATAAAAAATCCTTGCCAAATATGAAGACCAGGGGGCCCACACCCATCTCACGAGGGTGGCCACCCCCCCCCTAGGGCACACCCCCCTACCTCGTGGGCCCCCTGGAAACCCCCCAACTCCAACTCCAACTCTATATAACTGCTTTCGAGGAGAAAAAATAGAGGAGAAGAAATCATCGCGTTTTATGATACGGAGCCGCCGCCAAGCCCTAAAACCTCTCAGGAGGGCTTATCTGGATTCCGTTTGGGGCTCCGGAGAGGGGGATTCGTCGCCGTCGTCATCATCAACCATCCTCCATCACCAATTTCATGATGCTCACCGCCGTGCGTGATTAATTCCATCGTAAGCTTGCTGGACGGTGATGGGTTGGATGAGATTCACCATGTAATCGAGTTAGTTTTGTTAGGGTTTGATCCCTAGTATCCATTATGTTCTGAGATTGATGTTGTTATGACTTTGCTATACTCAATGCTTATCACTAGGTCCCGAGTGCCATGATTTCAGATCTGAACCTATTATGTTTTCATCAATATATGAGAGTTCTAGATCCTTTCTTGCAAGTCTATAGTCACCTATTATGTGTTATGATCCGTTAACCCGAAGTGACAATAATCGGGATACTTACCGGTGATGACCATAGTTTGAGGAGTTCACCTATTCACTATGTGCTAATGCTTTGTTCCGGTTCTCTATTAAAAGGAGGCCTTAATATCCCTTAGTTTCCATTAGGACCCCGCTGCCACGGGAGGGTAGGACAAAAGATGTCATGCAAGTTCTTTTCCATAAGCACGTATGACTATATTTGGAATACATGCCTACATTACATTGACGAATTGGAGCTAGTTCTGTGTCACCCTATGTTATGACTGTTACATGATGAACCGCATCCGGCATAATTATCCATCATTGATCCGATGCCTACGAGTTTTCCATATACTGGTTTACGCTTATTTACTTTCCCATTGCTATTGTTACAATCACTACAAAATACCAAAAACATTACTTTGCTTTCATTACTCTTTTGTTACCGTTACAATCACTATCATATTACTCTGCTACTGAACACTTTGCTGCAGATACTAAGTTTCCAGGTGTGGATGAATTGACAACTCAGCTGCTAATACTTGAGAATATTCTTTGGCTCCCCTTGTGTCGAATCAATAAATTTGGGTTGAATACTCTACCCTCGAAAGTTGTTGCGATCCCCTATACTTGTGGGTTATCAAGACTAATTTTTGGCGCCATTGCCGGGGAGCATAGCTCTATTCTTTGAGTCACTTTGGATTTATATCTGCTGGACACTATGAAGAACTTGCGAGATCCAGAAACCAAGATCTATCCCTCAACTATGAGGGGAGGTAAGGAATTGCCATCTAGCTCTGCACTTGATTCACCTTCTGTTATGAGTAAGCTTGCGACACCTACACCTGCTTCTGCTATTTGTTCTGATATGTCGCATGTTATTGATGATGCTACTTCTACTATGCATGATACTTATGATGAAGCTACCTCTATGCCTGATACTACTATGCCACTTAGTGATTTTCTAGAGGAACGACTTGCTAGGGCTAGAGAGATTGAAAATATTGAATCCGATTATGAAGATGAAAGTGATGATGAAGAATCACTTGTTATTCCTGAGGGTTATTTATTTGATCAAGATGCTTCTTTAGCTATTTTAGCATGCAAAGATAGATATGAACTCAAAAGGTTATTAGCTAAATGGAATAAGCAATCTCCAAATGCTAGGATGAGACCTGGCCCTGCTTTTGCTACTTCACCTATATGTGTTGCTGATAAGGATTATGAATTCTCTCTTGATCCTGATATAATTACTTTGGTTGAATCTGATCCTTTTCATGGTTATGAATCTGAAACTGTTGTAGCACATCTTACTAAGTTAAATGATATAGCCACCCTGTTCACTAATGATGAGAGATCTCGCTACTTTTATATCCTTAAAATATTTCTGTTCTCATTAAAGGGTGATGCTAAGATATGGTTTAATTCTCTTGATTGTGTGCGTAGTCCCCAGCCACCCTGGTTGTGTGCGTAGTCCCCAGGATATGATTTATTACTTCTCTGCTAAATATTTCCCTGCTCATAAGAAACAAGCTGCTTTAAAGGAAATATACAACTTTGTGCAAATTAAAGAAGAGAGTCTCCCACAAGCTTGGGGGAGGCTTCTCAAGTTACTTAATGCTTTGCCTGCTCATCCTCTTAAAAAAATGAAATACTAGATATTTTTTATAATGGACTAACTGATGCTTCCAGAGATTACCTGGATAGTTGTGTTGGTTCTCTTTTCAGGGAAAGAACACCGGATGAAGCTGAAATCTTATTTAATAATATGTTGACAAATGAAAATAATTGGGCACCTCCTAAGCCAGCTCCCGTGGCAGCTCCCGCTCCAATTAATGATCCTATTCCTAAACCAACTCTGAAGAAGAGAGGTGTTCTATTTCTCAGTCCTGAAGATATGCAAGAGGCAAAGAAATCTATGAAAGAAAAAGGTATTAAAGCTGAAGATGTTAAGAATTTACCTCCTATTGAAGAAATACATGGTCTCAATTTACCACCTGATGAAGAAATATATGATCTTAATCCTTTATTTATTGAAGAACCTCCAGACCTCGATAACCCGACACAGGTAGTAAAGGTAAATTCTCTCTATAGATATGATAAAGCTGAAATCCTTCCTACTAAAATTGCTATTCAATGCTTGGATGAGTTTGATAATTTTATGTTTGAGCAAGAAGACTTCAATGCTTATTTTGGTAGACAATTAAAACAAGATGCTGATATGATTAAATACTTGGGTGATTATTTGGCTAATATTAGAGGTGAACTTAAACTTGTTAGCAAACATGCTTCTATGGTTACCACTCAAGTAGAACAAGTACTTAGAGCTCAAAAAGAATTTCTCAATGAGATGAATAGTAAGAAAAATGATTATGTTGTTAAAGTGGCTACTAGAACTGGTAGAATGACTAAGGAACCTTTATATCCTGAAGGCCACCCTAGGAGAATTGAGCAAGATTCTCAAAGAAATAAAATTGATGCACCTAGTTCTTCCAAAAAGAAGAAAAAGAAAATTGATAGAACTGTGCAAACTTCTAGTGAACCTATTGCTTAACCACCTGATAATCCAAATGATATTTCTATTTACGATGCTAAAACACAATCTGGAAATGAACATGAACCTAATGAAAATGTTAATAATGATGTTCATATGAATGCTTAACCTAGTAATGATAATGATGTAGAAATTGAACCTGATGTTGATCTTGACAACCCACAATCAAAGAATCAACTTTATGCTAAGAAAGACTTTGTTGCTAGGAAACATGGTAAAGAAAGAGAACCTTGGGTTCAAAAACCCATACCTTTTCCTCCCAAACCATCCAAGAAAAAGGATGATGAGGATTTTGAGCGCTTTGCTGAAATGATTAGACCTATCTTTTTGCGTATGCGATTAACTGATATACTAAAAACAAATCCTTATGATAAGTACATGAAAGATATTATTACAAATAAAAGAAAGATACCGAAAGCTGAAATTTCCACCATGCTTGCTAATTATACTTTTAAGGGTGGAATACCAAAGAAACTTGGAGATCCAGGAGTACCTACTATACCATGCTCCATTAAAAGAAACTATGTCAAAACTGCTTTATGTGATCTTGGAGCCGGTGTTAGTGTTATGCCTCTCTCTTTATATCGTAGACTTGATTTGAATAAGTTGACACCTATTGAAATATCTTTGCAAATGGCTGATAAATCAACTGCTATACTTGTCGGCATTTGTGAGGATGTGCCTCTTGTGGTTGCAAACGTTACTATTTTAACGGACTTTGTTATTCTTAATATTCCCGAGGACGATAGTATGTCTATTATTCTTGGAAGACCTTTTCTTAATACTGCAGGGGCTATTATTGATTGCAACAAAGGAAATGTTACTTTTCATGTTAATGGTAATGAGCATATGGTACATTTCCCGAGGAAACAACTTCAAGTTTACAGTATCAATTCTATCGGAAAAATACCATCGATTATATTTGGAGGTTTCGAATTTCCTCTTCCTACTGTCAAGAAGAAATATGATATACTTATTATTGGGGATGTGCATATCCCTGTTGAGGTAACCTAGTGTTATTCGAAATTTCTCCGGTTTCATGTTAATCGGAATGGGTTTGTTAACAAGACTTGATCAACCTTGTTAGTGGATTCCTTTTGACGAGCATGAGATGGATGAAACTAGAAGCACAACCTTCTGTACCCTCTCTATACTTTCTGTTATTTATATTAAATAAAGTAAAAATAAATAATTTTCTGTCTGTTATCTGATTATCCGTGCAATATAAAAATACCTCGAAAATAAAAGTTCTCCAAATGCCCTGAAAATTAAATATGATTTTTTATAGAATATTTGAGGATTTATGGAACAAAGAAAACACCAGGGGGCCAACCACCTTGCCACGAGGGTGGAGGGCACACCCCCTGCCTCGTGGGCCCATGGTGGCCCTCCTCCACTTATTCTTCCAGCCACACACTTCATCTCCCCCCCTAAATCTGAATTTAGAAACTTTCTTGCTAGTATAACTGTAGGGGAATCCAGAGATATAACACAAGCTACCATAGGGAGCATTCACTTTCCTGCTCTCTTCATAGGTAGGTGCATAAATGCTAAGGATGAATCATGTCACATTTGTGTCCCTGACCTTAGCATTCTCAGGAGTGCTATGTCAGGAGACCAATCTTATCATATGGGAGCCATTGTAGCTCGTAGGTTGCATCATAATGGACATAATGGAGTTTTCTTTGGAGGAATTTATGCAACCCTCTTAGCCAAATTTCTTGAGATAGACGTCCGTGAAGGAGACATGGAGTTGCCTCCTGCTTATCTAGATTTTGATTCTATGGTTTCCCACCATTTTGTCCAGAGGAACGAATCACCTCTCCAGTACCGACTAATCTTTGACAGACGCCGTGCTGTCCATATTACTCTCCCTGCTCCTGCTTTCTTTGATTATCAGGCAAGAGGAGGATTTACTATTACCAAAGAGGAGGCAGATGAGTATGAGAGGAGAGCGGAGGCTGCTCGTCGCCACGCTGCAGCTCCGGAGGCGATAGCCGCTGCATCTCGGTACGACCCCAACTATTATTATGGATATCAGTCGTGGCCATAGACCAACTTAGGCCAAAAGCCTAAGCTTGGGGGAGTACGTATTTCTCACCGACATTACATTTATGTTCACACACACTCATTGCCAGATGTCGGTGCTCATACTTTTTCATTGTATCATCCATGCTAGTTTATTTTCTTTTATGCTTTCTTCTTGTGTTTGATGAACCTTAAGAAAAAACAAAAAAAATTAGTTGTAGCTTTTAATTAATTTACTTTCCATGCTGTAGTAGTAATTAAAAAGAAAACCCAAAAATATTTCTTATTCTTCTTTTGCTTGTTGGGAGCTTTCCCTTGTAAATAGTTTTATTTCTTTTCTTTGGGGGCCGGTAGGAGAAGACCTTGATTAAATTGTTGAAGTGGCTCTTACATGCATTATTGTTTATCTGACAAAAGAGCCCATATTGCCTTGTCTTCTCATGTTTATTGAATGCTCGCAGATTCCAGCTTAGTCCAATGCACATGCACTCTTATTATTATTCACATTGTTCGATCGTGCAAGTGAAAGGCAATTATGATGATATATGATGGACTGACTGAGATGAGAAAAGCTGGTATGAACTCGACCTCTTTTGTTTTTGTAAATATGATGAGTTCGTCGTTCTTGAGTCAGCCTGTTATGAACAAACATGTTTGCAATGACAATTAGAGATCATAGTTGCTTGTGCCATGCTTGATTAGATATGAGTTATAATGATTTACCTTGCATGCAAACATGCTATTAAAATGGTTACGATGTGGTATGATAGGGTGGTATCCTCCTCTGAATGATTTAAGTGACTAGACTTGGCACGTGTTCACGCATGTAGTTGAAACAAATCAACATAGCCTTCATGATATTTATGTTCATGGTGGATTATATCCTACTCATGCTTGCATCCAATGTTTATTAATTTTAATGCATGTACATGGCTGTTGTCGCTCTCTAGTTGGTCGCTTCCCAGTCTTTTGCTAGCCTTCACCTGTACTAAGCGGGAAAACTGTTTGTGCATCCAAACTCCTTAAACCCCAAAGTTATTCCACATGAGTCCACTATACCTTCCTATATGCTGTATCTACCTGCCGTTCCAAGTAAATTTGTATGTGCCAAACTCTAAACCTTCAAAGAATCATCCTGTTTTGTATGCTCGAATAGCTCATATATCAACTAGGGATGTCTGTATCTTCCATGTTAGGCGGGTTATTCTCAAGAGGAGTGGACTCTGCTCCTCACTCACGAGATAAAGGGCTGGTCACCGGGATGCCCAGTCCCATGCTTTATGCAAACTAAATCAAAATAATTGCAAACAAAACTCCCCCTGGGACCTGATGTATATTGGAGGCACTCGTTGTTTCGAGCAAGCCATGGATTGATGTTTGTTGGTGGAGGGGGAGTATAAACTTTACCATTCTGTTTGGGAACCGCCTATAATGTGTGTAGCATGGAAGATATCGCCATCTCTTGGTTGTTATGTTGACAATGAAAGTATACCGCTCAAAATGTTATTCACCTCTATTTCAAAACCGAGCTCTAGCACCTCTACAAATCCCTGCTTCCCTCTGCGAAGGGCCTATCTATTTACTTTTATGTTGAGTCATCACCCTCTTATTAAAAAGCACTAGCTGGAGAGCGCAGCTGTCATTTGCATTCATTACTGTTAATTTATATTGGATGTGACTATGATTGGATCTCTTTTACCATGAATTACAATGTCTAGTCGGTCCTTGATCTTTAAAGGTGCTCTGCATTTATGTTTTGCGGTTTCAGAAAGGGCTAGCGATATACCATCTTGTTATATCATATTATGATTGTTTTGAGGAAGTGTTGTGATCCGAGATTTATTATTATGGCTTGCTAGTTTATTATGCTATTGATATGGGTAATCATGAGACCTGAGAATTATTGCAAATTTGGTTAGATATAATCTTTGCTGAAAACTTGAATGCTAGCTTGACATATTTACAACAACAAGAGCAAACAGAGTTTGTAAATGTTTTTCTTTATTTCTTTCAGTTTGTCAACTGAATTGCTTGAGGACAAGTAAGGGTTTAAGCTTGGGGGAGTTGATACGTCTCCGTCGTATCTACTTTTCCAAACACTTTTGCCCTTGTTTTGGACTCTAACTTGTATGATTTGAATGGAACTAACCCGACTGACGATGTTTTCAGCAGAATTGCCATGATGTTGTTTTATGTGCAGAAAACAAAAGTTCTTAGAATGACCTGAAACCCCACGAGATATCTTGCAATAAATAATAAAAAATCCTCGCCAAAGATGAAGACCAGGGGGCCCACACGCTTCTCACGAGGGTGGGGGGCGCGCCCCCCGTAGGGCGCACCCCCTACCTCGTGGGCCCCCTGGAAACCCCCCGACTCCGACTCCAACTCCAACTCTATATAAATGCTTTCGGGGAGAAAAAAATAGAGGAGAAGAAATCATCACATTTTGCGATACGGAGCTGCCGCCAAGCCCTAAAACCTCTTGGGAGGGCTGATCTAGAGTCCGTTCGGGGCTCCGGAGAGGGGGATTCGTCGCCGTCGTCATCAACCATCCTCCATCACCAATTTCATGATTCTCACCGCCGTGCGTGAGTAATTCCATCGTAGGCTTGCTGGACGGTGATGGGTTGGATGAGATTCACCATGTAATCGAGTTAGTTTTGTTAGGGTTTGATCCCTAGTATCCATTATGTTCTGAGATTGATGTTGCTATGACTTTGCTATGCTTAATGCCTGTCACTAGGGCCCGAGTGCCATGATTTCAGATCTGAACCTATTATGGTTTCATCCATATATGAGAGTTCTAGATCCTATCTTGCAAGTCTATAGTCACCTATTATGTGTTATGATCCGTTAACCCCGAAGTGACAATAATCGGGATACTTACCGGTGATGACCATAGTTTGAGGGGTTCATGTATTCACTATGTGCTAATGCTTTGTTCCGGTTCTCTATTAAAAGGAGGCCTTAATATCCCTTAGTTTCCATTAGGACCCCGCTGCCACGGGAGGGTAGGACAAAAGATGTCATGCAAGTTCTTTTCCATAAGCACGTATGACTATATTTGGAATACATGCCTACATTACATTGATGAATTGGAGCTAGTTCTATGTCACCCTATGTTATGACTGTTACATGATGAACCGCATGCGACATAATTATCCATCATTGATCCGATGACTACGAGCTTTCCATATACTGGTTTACGCTTATTTACTTTCCCATTGCTATTGTTACAATCACTACAAAATAATAAAAACATTACTTTGCTTTCATTACTCTTTTGTTACCATTACCATCACTATCATATTACTTTGCTACTGTACACTTTGCTGCAGATACTAAGTTTCCAGGTGTGGTTGAATTGACAACTCAGCTGCTAATACTTGAGAATATTCTTTGGCTCCCCTTGTGTCGAATAAATAAATTTGGGTTGAATACTCTACCCTAAAGTTGTTGCGATCCCCTATACTTGTTGGTTATCAGGGGCGGAAGCAGTTCTCCCCACGGAACTCACATACGAGTCACCTCGAGTGCTCGCTTATGATGAGCCTGAGAAAGAGCAGTTGTGGCAAGATGATGCAATGCTCCTTGAGGAAGATCGTCTTCGGGCGGCTGTACAAGCAGCATGCTACCAGCAAGCCTTGTGTCGCTACCATAGCCGCAAGGTTCATGCCCGAAGCTTTGAGTAAGGCAACCTTGTTCTTCAGCATGTTCAGTCAGCCAAGAATTCCAACAAGTTGATGCCGAAGTGGGAAGGCCCTTATCGGGTAATACGAGTCACCAGGCCTGGCGCAGTCCGCCTGGAGATCGAAGATGGCATTCTAGTGAGAAACTCCTGGAACATCGAACATCTTCGCAAGTTTTATCCATAAGGCGCGGTTGCCGGTCTCCCCGGTAAACCACCTTTTGTACAAGCCTTGCCAGCAAGGCATGTAACCCTTTGTACAAAGCCAGGCGCAGACCCTGAGCCTAAATAAATGAAGCGCTGGCGCCCTAATTTTAGCGTGCATGCTAGGTTGAGTGTCTGCCTCGGTTAGGGTTGATAGTCCTTAGCGGCGGCTAACCCCTAGCATTGAGGTCGAGTGTGCGTCTCTCTATTCCTTTCCGTCCTCTTTGGTTCGCAGGGTACATGGACATTTTTTGCTGAGCTATTCGGAAGAAAAAGAACAAACTAGTGTGCCGGCCCCGGCAAGCCAAGGTTGCCAGGGGCTGCAGACACAAGGATCTAACCGCGGCAAGCCAAGGTTGCTGGGGGCTGCGACATCAGATAAGTTTTTCTCCCCCACTCTGTGCCCCCGTATGAACCTTGAACGTATAAGGTTTCGCTCGCTCTCGTACCATCTTGCCCCCTCTGTCCCGCGTCCGAAAACTCTACTTTGGACCGGAACATGGTGGTAGTTCGATGGGAAGAGGGCGAGCGAAGGGCCTAACCTTACTCGGCCCCTACCTCCGCCAAGAGTGTGAGTGTAGTCGAGCCATAGAGCAGGAGGACGACAAGGCCTGTTGTCGGGATACAATGTTTATCTTAAGATAACGAGGACACATCCCTCGGTGTGGCCCTCGCCCACGCGCAAACGAAACCCGGCAAACATCCTTGCTTTCATTCATACGTTGCAGACACGTACAATTAATACAGAATGGGTACACGAGCAAGGGGGTTACAAATTTTGAAATTTAACGAGTGCCCGCAGGCTTACAAACTAGGAAATATAAGTGCCCTATGATCCCCGTTCTTGCCCTTTTCCTCCCAGGTGCGGCAGATGAAGGCAAAAAGGAGGAGACGGGGAACGCGACGATGGAGAGCTTGACGAGCAAGGCCCTCGGCAGGGTGCACGGCGGAGGGAGGGGCGACGCGGTCAGTCAAAGACGAGGTCGACGTGCCCTCGCTCGACGTCCTCGTCGTCGCTGTCGCTGTCCTCCTCGTCACTCCCACTTAAGGAGTAGTCTTCATTGTCGGAGGAGCTCTCCACGCAGCATTTCAGGCGGGTTCCAAGGTCCCCAAAGACCTTGATGTAGAGCAGGCCGTTCTCCATTAATTTTAAGTAGAGAACGAGCCCCGCCATCAGGCTGTGAACACGAGCAAAAGTCTACCATCCGCGACGAAGGTACATGACGTGAGGGGCGGGAAAGTCGACGTCAACCCGCCTGCCGCCGTTCCAGCAGCCCCTCATATGCAACCTTGGGGTCTGGGGCGGATCAAGCTCCATCTCCCGAGCAAATGGCGCAGGGAGACGGAGGCGACGGCGTGGTGGCCGACGTAGCCTGATGAAGAACTCACGAAGCTGGTCCCCGACGTGGCCCTCTATTGGGGGAGGCATCGCTGGCGGAGGCAAGGCCGGTGCGCTGCCCCGTCCCCCTCTTCCCCGAGCGCCACGCCGGCCTCGGCCTCGCCCCCTCCCCTCCTCTCATGGCCGGCTCCGCCGCCGTGAGCTCTTGGGAAGGAGGGACGAGCTGTCGAGCAGAGACCCTCGCCGCCACCGTCGAAGGGCCGGCGCCCCCTCTCGCCATGGCAGATGAAAGAGCAGAGCCGAGATGGAAGGAGAGGGATGATGCAATATTGTGGGGTGCCATTCCCCTCCCCCTTCTTATAAAGGGGCGGGGTTGGGGCTCGGCCGCCCCACTCACCCAATCCGACCATCGGGGGCGCACAGAATCGAGGCTGACCTGCTGCCCCAATTAGCAGTGGCCCGTTTCCCCGCCTCAGCATTCAACGCCCGCACCCACCGCCTACCATCTTCGGATCACGGGGGACACGTGGCGAGTGAGCGGAAATCAAGGGGAGGGGTGAGGTGACCGTTCTTCGCCCCGTGGTCGTGGGGTGCGGGCGCCTTGAAGACCACAACCCAAGTCCACTCAGTAAATGAGTCGTGGCTCTGTGTTTTCCTCTTTTTATGGGGAAGTCTCGAGACGCCTCTTTACCACGATGTGACGCATGCATGAGGAAACCGCCCCACGCATGACCCCCACGTCATGCATGACCCCCACGTCGCACGTTCAACACAGGTCGTGGGGAAGCGCGGCGGACGGAGAAGTTACTACAGTAAAAATCTGCCCCGCCTGTCCGCGCACCATTCTGGGCCTAGCCCAATGACGCGTCACACTTATGTGTGGCCCACGCCCAGGGGCTCCTCTTGGTGTACAAAAGTAGGGCCTCTCCTTTTGCACCCCTTTACTGGTGCACGGGCAGTTAGAGCCGGTCCCACGGCCGCACTAAGCAGGGCAGAGGAGGGATGCCAGAGCGCAAGACAGCTAGATCAACTCCAAGACCAGGGGTGGACTCCCCCGGCAAGACATGGCATGAGTAACTATAATCTCTAATTGTCATTGCAAATATCTTTCATTCATAATAGGATGAATCAAGAATGATGAGCTAATCATATTTACAAAAACAAAATAGGTTGAGTTACAACCATCTTTTCTTCATCTCAATCATTTCATCAAATATCGTCATTATTGCCTTTCACTTGCATGACCGAATGATGTGAATAATAATAGGAGTGCACGTGTCGTGGACTAAGTTGGAATCTGCAAATATTTATTCAGAGAAGAAGACAAGGTAATATAGGCTCTCTGTTAGATCAACAATGATGCATATAAGAGCCACTCAAAAATTTCGTCGTTGTCTTCTCCTTACAACCCAAAGAAAAGAAAATAATTTCAAAAAACACACTAAAATATTTTTGGAGTTTTTGTTTTTCTCTAGAAGGAAGCAAAACGAAAACAAAAAAAACTATTTACACGGGAAAGCTCCCAACAAGCAAAAGAAGAATGAGAAATAGTTTTGGGTTTTCTATTAATACTAAAACTAATTAAACTAGAAAGAAAAACTAAAAAGAAGTGAGAAATACTTATGGATTTTATCAATGTTTTTCAAACACACAAGAAGAAAGCAAGAAAAATAAACTAGCATGGATTATATAATGAAAAAGGATGAACACCGACAATTGGGATGAATGTGTGAACATGAATGTATTGTCGGTGAGAAATACGTACTCCCCCAATCTTAGGATTTAGCCTAAGTTGGTTTATGGCAACAGCTGGCCTGGCAGATACCCAAAGTCATAGTTGGGGTTGTACTGGATTGCAGCCGCTACCGCTTGGAGGGTTGCCTCGTTGAGGCGAGCAGTCTCCCTCACTCTCTCATTCTCCTCCGCCTCCTCTCTAGTTATGAAGTATCTTTGTTTTACCAGAAAGTCAAAGAAGGCTGGAGCAGGAAGCGTAATATGGAAGACGTGATCCCTGTCAAAGATTAGTCTATACTGGAAAGGTTGTTCGCCCCTCTCAAGAAATTGGAAATGTTCCATAGCATCAAAATCGAGGAAAGCAGGTGGTTACTGAATAGCATTTGCTCTAATAGGTACCCCGAGATAATTAGCTAAACAGGTGGCAAAAATTCCACCAAAGAGATCTTTATCTAAGTCATTATTATGTAACCTCCATGCAACAATAGTCCCCAAGTTATATTGTTTATCTTTCATTACCACGCTCTTGAGGACACTTAAATCAGGAGAGCAAAGGTGGCTATGGTCATGTTTACCATTAATGCATCTTCCTATAAAGAGAGCAAAATAATGTAATGCAGGAAAGTGAATGCTCCCTATGGTAGCTTGTTTTACGTTTCTAGTTTCTCCCCTAGTGATGCTAGAAAGGAATTCAATGCAGGCGGATTTGCGAGGTTTAGTATAAATGCGCCATTGCGGAATTTTGCGTATATACATCATTAACTTCAAGGTCCATGTGAAATGATTTATCATAGAGATCAAATAAAATAGAATGTGTAATGCGATGGACTGAATACTTAAATCTCTGCACAAAAGAAGCAGAAAGATTATAATATTGCAAGCACTTATCTGGCACGAAGTCCGTTAGGCCGGTGTTGTGCACGTACATATCAAATTCTTCCTTGAAACCCACACGAGTCATGAAATGATATGAGGCCATTCAAAGGTCACACTTGAGCTTCTTGTGGTGGTTCATGGGTCGGCTCACGTATCGCATGCCTTGAGGATTTCTTCTTTGAGGAACCACCTTGGAACACCTTCCTAAACACTTTCTTCCTCTGAAAATTTCTGAAATTTTTGGAGGACTCAAAATAAAAGTGAACCAAAGTCAACAAAATTGATAGCAACTACTCTGACAAGTGCCTAAAGGCTATATCATGCAACAAAACTACTTTGAACCATATAAATTTTACATGCAAGCTCAAGAACATGGTCACCACAATAGAAAAAAATTGCAATATATAAAGCACTAGAGAAAAAAATAATGGACCATTGGAAGAGTCACATACCGATGAACAATCCCCTAAAACAGTATTGAAAAATGGAGCTCCAAGCAAGGAGCTTGAAAATGGCAGCAAGATGAGCAAGAACACGGGTTTGAGCAATGGTGTGATTTTTCCTAGAGGAAGACATGGATGGGTGGCTGGAATAAGTGAGGGGGCCTACATGGGCCCCACAAGCTTGCATGGCGGATCCAAGGGGTGGGCCCGCCCTATGAGCTTGTTGTTTGGGGAACGCAATATTTCAAAATTTTCCTATGATCACGCAAGATCTATCTAGGAGATGCATAGAAACGAGAGGGGAGAGTGTTCCTGCGTACCCTCATAGACCAAAAACGGAAGTGTTGAGTAACGCGGTTGATGTAGTCGAATGTCTTCGCGATCCAACCGATCAAGTACCAAACGCACGGCACCTCCGCGATCCACACACATTCAACTCGGTGACGTCCCTCAAACTCTATATCCAGCTGAGTCCGAGGGAGAGCTTCCTCAGCATGACGGCGTGTTGATGGTGATGATGAAGTTACCGACGCAGGGCTTCGCCTAAGCACTATGAGAATATGACCGAGGTGGAAATCTGGGGGGGGCACCGCACACGGATAAGAAATCAACTTGTGTGTCTATGGGGTGCCCCCCTCCCCCGTATATAAAGGATGGGAGGTGGAGGAGGGCCGGCCTCAAGGGGCGCGCCCAAGGGGGGATTCCTACTCCTAGTACGAGTAGGTTTCCCCTTTTTCCTAGTCCAAGTAGGAGAAGAAGGAAGGAGAGAAAGAAGAGAAGGAAAGGGGGGCCAGCCCCCTAGCCCTAGTCCAATTCGGTTTGGGCTAGGGGGCCACCACCTCTTGGCCTGCCTCCTCTCTTCCACCACTAGGCCCATAAGGCCCAATAACTTCCCGAAGGGGGTTCCGGTAACCCCCGGTACTCCGAAACGACCCGAACCATTCTAGTGTTCGAATGTAGCCTTCCAATATATGAATCTCTATGTCTCGACCATTTGGAGACTCCTCGTCATGTCCGTGATCTCGTCCGGGACTCCGAACAACCTTCGGTACATCAAATCACGTAAATCATAATACATACCGTCATTGAACGTTAAGCATGTGGACCCTACGGGTTCGAGTGTTGGGGAACGCAGTAATTTCAAAAAAAATTCCTACGCACACGCAAGATCATGGTGATGCACAACAACGAGAGGGAAAAGTGTCGTCCACATACCCTCATAGACCATAAGAGGAAGCGTTGTGAGAACGCGGTTGATGTAGTCGTACGTCTTCATGATCCGACCGATCCAAGTACCGAACGTACAGCACCTCCGAGTTGAGCAGATGTTTAGCTCGGTGACGTTCCACGAACTCCGATCCAGCAGAGCTTCGAGGGAGAGTTTCGTCAGCACGACGGCGTGATGACGGTGATGATGATGCTACCGACGCAGGGCTTCGCCTAAGCACTGCTACGATATGATCGAGGTGGATTATGGTGGAGGGCGGCACCGCACACGGCTAAAAGATCAACTGATCAACTTGTGTGTTTATGGGGTGCCCCACTCCCCCATATATAAAGGAGTGGAGGAGGGGGAGAGGGACTACCGGGGAGTCCTACTACCACCGGGAGTAGGACTCCAACCCTTCCAAGAGTAGGAGTAGGAGAGAGGGAAGGAGGAGGGAGGGGAAAGGAAAGGGGCGAGCCGCCCTCCTCCTTGTCCAATTCCGACTAGAAGGAGAGGGGGCGCACGGCCTACCCTGGCTGCCCCTCGTCTTCTCCACTAAGGCCCAATAGGCCCATTACACTCCCCTGGGGGTTCCGGTAACCTCCCAGTACTCTGGTATTTGTCCGAACTTGCCCGGAACCTTTCCGAAGTCCAAACATAGTCATCCAATATATCGATCTTTATGTCTCGACCATTTTGAGACTCCTCGTCATGTCTGTGATCATATCCGGGACTCCGAACTACCTTCGGTACATCAAAACACGTAAACACATAATACCGATCGTCACCGAACGTTAAGCGTGCGGACCCTACGGGTTCGAGAACTATGTAGACATGACCGAGACTCGTCTCTCGTCAATAAGCAATAGCGGAACCTGGATGCTCATATTGGCTCCTACATATTCTCCGAATATCTTTATCGGTCAAACCGCATAACGACATACGTTGTTCCCTTTGTCATCGATATGTTACTTGCCCGAGATTCGATAGTCGGTATCTCAATACCTAGTTCAATCTCGTTATTGGCAAGTCTCTTTACTCATTCAGTAATGTTACACCCCATAACTAACTCATTAGCTACATTGCTTGTAAGGCTTATTGTGATGTGCATTATCGAGAGGGCCCAGCGATACCTCTCCGACAATTGGAGTGACAAATCCTAATCTCGATCTATGCCAACTCAACAAGTACCATCGGAGACACCTGTAGAGCACCTTTATAATCACCCAGTTATGTTGTGATGTTTGGTAGCACACAAAGTGTTCCTCCGGTACTCAGGAGTTGCATAATCTCATAGTCATAGGAACATGTATAAGTCATGAAGAACGTAATAGCAACAAACTAAACGATCATCGTGCTAAGCTAACGGATGGGTCAAGTTAATCACATCATCCTCTAATGATGTGATCCCGTTAATCAAATGACAACTCATGTCTAAGGTTAGGAAACATAACCATCATTGATTTAAGGAGCTAGTCAAGTAGAGGCAAACTAGTGACACTTTGTTTGTCTATGGATTCACACATGTAATAAATTTTCGGGTAATAAAATTCTAGCATCAATAATAAACAATTATCATGGTATAAGGAAATATAAATAACAACTTTATTATTGCCTCTAGGGCATATTTCCTTCAGTCTCCCACTTGCAGTAGAGCAATAATCTAGATTACACAGTAATGATTCTAACACCCATGGAGTCTTGGTGTTGATCATGTTTTGCTCGTGAGAGAGGCTTAGTCAATGGGTATTCAACATTCAGATCTGTATGTATTTTGCAAATCTCTATGTCTCCCTCCTTGACTTGATCGCAGATGGAATTGAAGCGTGTCTTGATGTGCTTAGTTCTTTTGTGAAATCTGGATTCCTTTGCCAAGGCAATTGCACCAGTATTGTCACAAAAGATTTTGATTTGACACGATGCACTAGGTATGACACCTAGATCAAATATGAACTTCTTCATCCTGACTCCTTCATTTGCTGCTTCCGAAGCAGCTATGTATTCCGCTTCACACATAGATCCCGCCATGACGCTTTGCTTAGAACTGCACCAACTGACAGCTCCACCGTTCAATAAAAACACGTATCCAATTTCACTTAGAGTCATCCGAATCGGTGTCAAAGCTTGCATCAACGTAACCATTTACGACGAGCTCTTTGTCACCTCCATAAACAAGAAACATATCCTTAGTCCTTTTCAGGTAGTTCAGGATGTTCTTGACCGCTGTCCAGTGATCCACTCCTGGATTACTTTGGTACCTCCCTGCTAAACTAATAGCAAGGAACACATTAGGTCTGGTACACAGCATTGCATACATGATAGAGCCTATGGCTGAAGCATAGGGAACATCTTTCGTTTTCTCTCTATCTTCTGCAGTGGTCGGGCATTGAGTCTGACTCAATTTCACACCTTGTAACACAGGCAAGAACCCCTTCTTTGCTTGATCCATTTTGAACTTCGTCAAAACTTTATCAAGGTATGTGCTTTGTGAAAGTCCAATTAGGCGTCTTGATCTATCTCTATAGATCTTGATGCCCAATATATAAGCAGCTTCACTGAGGTCTTTCATTGAAAAACTCTTATTCAAGTATCCTTTTATGCTATCCAGATTTCTATATCATTTCCAATCAACAATACGTCATCCACATAAAATATTAGAAATGCTACAGAGCTCCCACTCACTTTCTTGTAAATACAGGCTTCTCCAAAATTTTGTATAAAACCATATTATTTGATCACACTATCAAAACGTGTATTCCAACTCCGAGATGCTCGCACCAGTGCATAGATGGATCGCTGGAGTTTGCACACTTTGTTAGCACCCTTTGGATCGATAAAACCTTCAGGTTGCATCATATACAACTCTTCTTCCAGAAATCCATTCAGGAATGCAGTCTTTACATCCATTTGCCAAATTTCATAATCATAAAATGCGGCAATTGCTAACATGATTCAGACGGACTTAAGCATTGCTATGAGCGAGAAGGTCTCATAGTAGTCAACTCCTTGAACTTGTCGAAAACCTTTTGCAACAAGTCGAGCTTTGTAGACAGTAACATTACCATCAGTGTTAGTCTTCTTCTTGAAGATCCATTTATTCTCGATGGCTTGCCAATCATCGGGCAAGTCAACCAAAGTCCACACTTTGTTCTCATACATGGATCCCATCTCAGATTTCATGGCCTCAAGCCATTTTGTGGAATCTGGGCTCATAATCGCTTCCTCATAGTTCGTAGGTTCGTCATGGTCAAGTAACATGACTTCCAGAACAGGATTACTGTACCACTCTAGTGTGGATCTTACTCTGGTTGACCTATGAGGTTCGGTAGAAACTTGATCTGAAGTTACATGATCTTCATCATTAGCTTCCTCATTAATTGGTGTAGGAGTCACAGGAACAGATTTCTGTGATGAACTACTTTCCAACAAGGGAGCAGGTACAGTTACCTCATCAAGTTCTACTTGCCTCCCACTCACTTCTTTCGAGAGAAACTGTTTCTCTAGAAAGGATCCATTCTTAGCAACGGATGTCTTGCCTTCGGATCTGTGATAGAAGGTGTCGGTGTCAAAACCGGCGGATCTCGGGTAGGGGGTCCCAAACTGTGCATCTAGGCTGGATGGTAACAGGAGGCAAGGGACACGAAGTTTTACCCAGGTTCGGGCCCTCTTGATGGAGGTAAAACCCTACGTCCTGCTTGATTAATATTGATGATATGGGTAGTACAAGAGTAGATCTACCACGAGATCGAAGAGGCTAAACCCTATAAGCTAGCCTATGGTATGATCATTGATGTTTATGTTGTCCTACGGACTAAAACCCTCTAGTTTATATAGACACCGGATAGGGTTAGGGTTACACAGAGTCGGTTACAATGGTAAGAGATCTAAATATCCGTATCGCCAAGCTTGCCTTCCACGCGAAGGAAAGTCCCTTCCGGACACGGGACGAAGTCTTTAATCTTGTATCTTCATAGTCCAGGAGTCCGGCTGAAGGTATAGTCTGGCTATCCGAACACCCCCTAATCCAGGACTCCCTCAGTAGCCCCTGAACCAGGCTTCAATGACGACGAGTCCGACGCGCAGATTGTCTTCGGCATTGCAAGGCGGGTTCTTCCCCCAAGTACTTCATAGAAGATTTTGAACACAAAGATAGTGATTGGCTCTGCAAAATAAGCTTCCACATATTGCCATAGAGAGAATAATATTTACACAAATCTAATCTGCTGACGTTTTCCGTAGTGTGACATCACACCACGGCCAAGCTTTTATTCGAACCGTTTTACTGTCCCATGTCAGCGCGTTATGCGAGGCAGTTTCCTTGGCACGTCTTGTTAAAGCAGAGATCGTGTCCCCTTATTCCGGGATTCTCGTCAATACGGGCATGGGTGACCCAACCGCGCCATTGATTACGGCGCTTGGGAGATATGCGAGTTTTACCAGGCTGGTGGGGACATGTAGTTGCATCCACCCATATAAGGGGATAAGGATCCACCTTTTCACCTACGCCCTCTTCCTCCTTTGCTTATCCATTATCGCGCACTCGAGCTCCAGCGCCCAAGTCCGCACTCCCCACCTCAACCTTCTCAAGTCATGTCCGGAGCGGGATGCAAGTGGATGGTCTCCTATGTCACGGAGGGGCACATCAAAAGACTAAGGAAGGCCGGATACTTGTCTAACGACATTGCGCACCGGCTTCCCGAAAAGGGGCGGCTCATCCCCACCCCAAGGCCCCATGAGAGGGTGGTGTTCCTCCCCCATTTCCTCCGCGGACTGGGTTTTCCTCTCCATCCATTTGTCTGGGGGCTCATGTTCTACTATGGCCTGGATTTCCATGATCTGGTCCCGAATTCTGTCCTCAACATCTCGGCGTTTATCGTCGTGTGCGAGGCCTTCCTCCGCATCCGCCCCCATTTTGGCCTATGGCTCAAGACTTTCAACGTCAAGCCGAAGGTGGTGCGCGGCAACAAGGCGGAGTGCGGAGGCGCCATGGTGGGCAAGATGGCCAACGTCCTATGGCTCGAGGGCTCCTTTGTGGAGACCCTGAAGGGGTGGCAATCGGGGTGGTTTTACATCACTGAGCCGCGCGACCCTAAGTGGGTCGCAGCCCTCGAGTTCCGGTCCAGACCCCCAACGCAGCTGTCGTCCTGGAAAGAGACGAGCCTGTCGTGGGGCAACCAAAAGGAGGTGACCGGACTGCAAACATGCATCCAATTCCTGGTGAGCAAGCAGCTCAGGCTTGTCAACGTAGTACAGGTTATGCTCATCCGCCTGAGCCCCCATGTCAACAATGGGCCTTCAATCTGTGGGAGTTCAATCCGGCACAGCACCGAACTCTGAGCAGGCTCTTCGACACGACGTACGAAGATGCCTGGAAGGTGCTTTTCAAGGGCATCGTGGCTCCCGCATTCGCTACTGAGGATCGCGGATTCAGTGTGCAGCGTCACGCTAGCGCGATAAGTTTTTGCACCTTTTACAGGGCACTAGTTTTTCATAGTTTAACTCTGTGCGGGATCTAAGCTCCCTTACCTTTGACAGGATTGGCAGGCGAAGTCCGGATGGATCGACTGTCCGGCACCTTTGCCCGAAGACCCAGCCGATGCCCATTTGGCGAAGCTGCTAGTTCTGGCACCCTATGTGGTGCCGGAGAAGAAGGCCACGAAGAAGGCCACGGGGACTCTAAAGAGTGCCCGATGCCCGGAGGTGTCAGATTCATCATCCGATGAATCCAAGACGCACTCCTCCCATGAAGACGAGGAGGAGGAAGAAGAAACCCCTCCCCCTCCAGCGGGGGAAGGGAAGAAAAGGAAGGCCGCCCCAACTGGGGAGGCCAAAGGGTCCAAGAAGGGGAAAACCCTTTCTCCGGACTACTCCATCGACGCCGACGACGGCAGAGAGGAGTGGGCGCCCAGGGCCAAGCCCCTGGCCAAATCATAAGTATCCGGATACCAGAGTAATTCATAGTATTCGTTTATTGCATAGCTTTCCCTTATGTCGAATGTGTTTATGCAGCCCACCCAAAGACCGGCTCGACGCATCGTTGAGCGGTTCCCTGGACTCGTCGGACGTGAACTCACTTCCGACGGCTTCCTCCCCCCGCCCTACGGACGACACCGAAGTGTTGTCCCAACAGGTTCCAATCCGGGAGGAGGTGGTCCCGGAGGCACCGCAAGGCGACCTCCCGAACTCCAGGAGTAAAGGGGATGAGACCCCCCAGGGCTCCAAGTCCGGCCCTAGGCCGGACACCGCTCCGGAACCTTCAAAGGTTCCAGAGTCCGGCGGGGGTCCTCCTTTCAAGAGGAGCACACACACCGTGCCGGTGACCTCCGTCCAACCGGAGGCGCCGGACAATATGTTGGAGGTGCTCCAAGGCGCCTCCATCGACGAGGGGCACCGCACTATTATGAGTGCGGTGATCCAGAAGGTTCAGTCCGCCAAGAGCGGACTGACTGAAGCTTGTACAAGCCTTTTAACAGGCTTTGAGGTAAGTAAAGAATGCGTAAATAATATTACCGCATAGACAGTAGCCCCTGATGCTCTGTTTGGCATTCGGGAAGAAAAGCCGAATGGAGGATCAAATAAAATTTGCAGGAGTCTAACAAAAAGGAGTCAATATGCGTGTGCAGGCTTCCCTGCTGGCGTCCGCCGCACTGACTGCGAAAGTGGATGTGCTAAAGCAGAACCTCAAGTAGTCCGAGCAAGAGCTCGGGCATGCCAAGAAGAAGCTCGAGGACAATGAAGGTAAGAAATACCTTGTTTAAATATATATAAAAAGGTGCAATTGCAAAAAATGACAGGATTATCGTGGCTATTGTAGGGGCCACGTCTGAGGTGTTGACCCTTAAGCAAGCACTGGACGAGGCCGAGAAGAGGGTAGCCTCAGAGCGCACCAAGCGGGAGAAGTATGAGGCCGAGGTTGGCAAGGTGCGGCAAGAGCTCCAGGCTCTCATGGAAAAACATGAGAGTTTGGATCTTGACTCAAAGACTCGAGCGTCCGAGCTCGCGGTGGCTATTGAAAATGCCAAGTCTGCCAAGGCCGAATCCCAGAAGACCCTCCAGGAGTTAGATGAGGTGAAGAAGATAGCGGCTGGTAAGGCATTCTTTATGCAAAGCAAACACATAAACGTGAGTTACTTGTTACTTACCCGAATCTGGAGCTCTCAAGGAGCGTTCACAGATCTTCCCCGGAGTGTATCCGATGCCGCCGCATTCTATCGAGCTGAGGAGGGAAGCTCGACGGAGAAGGTGTTCTGGTCTCAGTACGCTGAGGCCGGACACCCCGTGCCCCTGAGCGACCAGCTGAAGCAACTGGTCGAGCTCCACAAGGCGGCCGAACAGGCCATGAGGGGCCTTATAGTTCGGCTGTGGCCTGGAGAGGCTCATCCTGGGAGCTATTTCGGGCTGGTGCGGCGGCTGGTGGAGGCCTGTCCAAGGCTCGAAGTCATCAAGCGCTCCGTCTGCATTGAAGGTGCCTGTAGGGCCCTTGCCCGTGCTAAGGTGCACTGGGGCAAGCTGGATGCTGAGAAGCTCGTGAAGGACGGGCCACCGCCGAGGAAAGAGCATCGCAAGCCCGAGAATTATTATAAGGATGTTCTGAAGGGTGCCCGCCTTGTGGCGGATGAATGTACTATGGATGTAATTTTTGAGTAAAACTCGCTCGTTTTGTCCTGTGCGCGGAAAACTTGTTCATATGCGCTAAGCAATGCTGTTTGAATTTTAAAATATTACCTTCTGTGCAGCTATTTATCAATTCTGAGAGATGGCGAGTCGTCGGCTTCTGCCCCCGTGCCGCTAGTGCTGGGGTGTTCGGGGATAAATCTGAGCGCTCTTTTTCCCATGTTTGGGTCCTTCGAGGGAGGCGCTCAGCCCAACGAACAAGGCAATCGGACTATAATGCGGAACACTCTCACTTAGCCATAGAATTCTATAATTTTAAATTTCGGCGAAGCCCCTGGTATTCAAAAGACCGAGTTCGGGGCGCTATCCACGCCTTGGCCGGACAGAGTCGGCTCCTCGCCCTAAGCGGCATAAGTCTTTCGGGACTCGAAAAAAACCTCTCGAACAGTGACCAGCTCTAGCTTCATCATGACAGTCAGTTTTAGCTTTCTCCACTGAGGTGCTCGACCGAGCTCAACCGGGGCACAATCGCATTGGTTCTCCTAGTGCTACCTTAGCCGATATAGCGGAACATAAGGCACCAAAACATAGGAGCCGGGCAAACCCAACTATTGACCCAAGACATGATTCGGAGCCGATGCATATAATGTTATAAGTTCGGGGTGCCGCACTTGTTAAAGTGTTCGGACTTCTCACACCATATTGAGGGGTACTGAAGCCCCTGGCGTATTCTGGCCATACCAAAGTGTACGGGTGCAACATGTCGTTAAGGAACATATATATATATATATAAAAAAGAGTAATGCAAAAATAGACAAAAGCTATGCGATAAGCAAAAGGTTGGACTATTTAGCATGTCTGGTCTAGGGGCAAGCTGCTGAATAATATGCGAAACAGGTATACTGCTCGTGAGAGAGACCACCTGGGAGTTCCGTAATGCGGCGTGGCTTGTCTGCTTCCCTGGTTCTTGCATCGTCTGTGCGGCAATTGGACTGCCGAACAGGCCTTCCGAAGAGTGGAGTCCTGAAAGTAAGAGAAAATTAAAAAATCGGCAGCCCCTGGTGCGGTTTAAGCCGTTTTTTGGGCGTGCCGTGATGGTGCCCCTCCCCCTGTACCCATGGTATCTCTAGAGCGTAGTTATGTACGCGAAGTAATGGAGTCGCCTTTTTGCGAGGGTTGGGGTTGGGGCCGCATTGCTACGCCTGCTCGGATCGTGTCAGGTGGTCTTGTTGTAGGTTACTCCGGGCGCGCTCTACGGTGTCCGGTCGTTTAGTGGCCAGACTGGAGAACTTCCTGGAGAGGCTGCTTTGTTCTTCTGCTGCAAGGGCCGCCGTGTGCTCCTCCATTCGGAGGGAGCGTTCGGTGTTTCCATTGACCGTAATTACTCCTCGAGGGCCTGGCATCTTGAGCTTAAGGTATGCGTAATGCGGTACCGCATTGAACTTAGCGAATGTGGTTCTCCCGAGCAGTGCGTGATAACCACTGCGAAACGGGACTATGTCGAAGATTAACTCCTCGCTTCGGAAATTATCCGGAGATCCGAAGACCACTTCAAGTGTGGCTGAGCCTGTACAGTTGGCCTCTGCACCTGGTATTACGCCTTTAAAGGTCGTTTTGGTGGGCTTAATCCTTGAGGGATCTATGCCCATTTTCCGCACTGTATCCTGGTAAAGCAGGTTCAAGCTGCTGCCGCCGTCCATAAGGACTCTAGTGAGATGAAATCCGTCAATAATTGGGTCTAGAAACAATGCGGTGAATCCGCCGTGACGGGTGCTAGTGGGATGGTCCCTTCGATCAAAGGTGATCGGGCAGGAGGACCATGGGTTGAACTTTGGGGCGACTGGCTCTATCGCGTATACGTCCCTTAACGCGCGCTTCCGCTCCCTCTTGGGGATGTGGGTTGCGTATATCATGTTCACCGTCCGCACTTGTGGGGGAAAACCCTTCTGTCAACTGTTGTTCGGCGGCCGGGGCTCCTCGTCGTCATTGCTATGCAGCCCCTTGTCCTCATTTTCGGCAGTTAACTTGCCTGCCTGCTTGAACACCCAACAATCCATGTTGGTGTGATTGGCCGGCTTTTCGGGGGTGCCATGTATCTGGCATAAGCGGTCAAGTATTCGGTCCAAACTGGATGGGACCCTAGGATTCCTTTTGAATGGATTTTTCCGCTGACCAGATTTAGAGCCTCTGAATCCGGCATTAACTGCCATATCCTCAGCATTGTCGCCGTTAATGCGGCGCTTCTGCTTGTTGTGACGCGACCTGCCACTACTGTCCCTGGTGTCCGAATTACTAGGGTTCTTGGTTATATTGTTGCTACGAGCAAGCCAGCTGTCTTCTCCCGCGCAAAAGCGGGTCATGAGTGTCGTGAGTGCTGCCATAGATTTCGGCTTTTCCTGTCCAAGGTGCCAGGCAAGCCACTCGTCACGGATATTGTGCTTGAAGGCTGCTAGGGCCTCAGCGTCCGGACAGTCGACTATTTGATTTTTCTTTGTTAGGAACCGTGTCCAGAATTGCCTGGCCGATTCATCTGGCTGCTGAATTATGTGACTTAGGTCATCAGCGTCTGGGGGTCGCACATAAGTGCCCTGGAAATTGTCGAGGAATGCGGCTTCCAGGTCCTCCCAACAGCTGATTGATCCTGTTGGCAAGCTATTAAGCCAATGCCGAGCTGGTCCTTTAAGCTTGAGTGGGAGGTATTTGATGGTGTGGAAATCATCGCCGCGGGCCATGTGGATATGAAGGAGATAATCCTCGATCCATACCGCAGGATCTGTTGTGCCATCATATGATTCGATGTTTACGAGTTTGAAACCCTCAGGGATTTGATGATCCATTATTTCGTCTGTAAAGCAGAGTGGGTGTGCTGCGCCTCTGTACTGGGCTATATCATGACGTAGCTCCAATGAGCTTTGTCTATTGTGTTCGGCCTTGCCAAATTTGTGGCGGCGTGACGGTTACCGTCTCGAGCCGTGGGGCGCCCACGCGATCCGTAGATCGATCTTGTTTGCCTTGCCTTGTCCTCCAACATGTCTCGTAAGTCCGACGCATATTCCCGTGCCTTGGTACGGGGTGCAACTTGAGTGGAGGGCCGAGAGGCCTCTCTGTCGCGGCCACGAGGTGGCCGGTCGGCCGCATCAAGTGCTTCCTCCCCTAATTGGGGTAGCAACCTGCGCTTTGGGTAGCTATTGGAGGGGCATTCGAGTTTATGCTCTTCGGCCGCAAGGACTTCAGTCCATCTATCGACTAGGAAATCTCTCAATGAAAGCACCAATGTCGGTGTCAAAACCGGCAGATCTCGGGTAGGGGATCCCGAACGGTGCAAGGGACACGAAGTTTTACCCATGTTCGGGCCCTCTCGATGGAGGTAAAACCCTACGTCCTGCTTGATTAATATTGATGATATGGGTAGTACAAGAGTAGATCTACCACGAGATCTAAGAGGCTAAACCCTAGAAGCTATCCTATGGTATTATCGTTGATGTGTATGTTGTCCTACGGACTAAAACCCTCTGGTTTATATAGCCACCGGATAGGGTTAGGGTTACATAGAGTCGGTTACAATGGTAGGAGATCTACATATCCGTATCGCCAAGCTTGCCTTCCACGCCAAGGAAAGTCCCTTCCGGACACGGGACGAAGTCTTCAATCTTGTATCTTCATAGTCCAGGAGTCCGGCTGAAGGTATAGTCCGGCTATCCGAACACCCCCTAATCCAGGACTCCCTCAGAAGGTGTACCCAACAGCCTCCTTTGGGTATCCTATGAAGACACATTTCTCCGATTTGCGTTCGAGCTTATCAGGTTGAAGCTTTTTCACATAAGCATCGCAGCCCCAAACTTTAAGAAACGACAACTTTGGTTTCTTGCCAAACCACAATTCATAAGGCGTCGTCTAAACGTATTTAGATGGTGCCCTATTTAATGTGAATGCAGCCGTCTCTAAAGCATAACCCCAAAACGATAGTGGTAAATCGGTAAGAGACATCATAGACCGCACTTTATCTAGTAAAGTACGATTACAACGTTCGGACACACCATTACGCTATGGTGCTCCGGGTGGCATGAGTTGCGAAACTATTCCGCATTGTTTGAAATGAAGACCAAACTCATAACTCAAATATTGTCCTCCACGATCAGATCGTAGAAACTTTATTTTCATGTTACGATGATTTTCCACTTCACTCTGAAATTCTTTGAACTTTTCAAATGTTTCAGACTTATGTTTCATTAAGTAGATATACCCATATCTGCTCAAGTCATCTGTGAAGGTGAGAAAATAACGATACCCGCCGTGAGGCTCAATATTCATTGGGTCACACACATCAGTATGTATGATTTCCAACAAATCTATTGCTCGCTCCATAGTTTCGAAGAACAGCGTTTTAGTCATCTTTCCCATGAGGCATGGTTCGCAAGTACCAAGTGATTCCAAAAGTCCATCAGAATGGAGTTTCTTCATGCGCTTTACACCAATATGACCTAAACGGTTGTGCCACAAAGAAGTTGCACTATCATTATCAACTCTGCATCTTTTAGCTTCAATATTATGAATATGTGTATCACTACTATCGGGATTCATCAAAATAGACCACTCTTCAAGGGTGCATGACCATAAAAGATATTACTCATATAAATAGAGCAACCATTATTCTCAGATTTAAATGAATAACCGTCTCACATTAAACAAGATCCAGATATAATGTTCATGCTCAACGCTGGCACCAAATAACAATTATTCAGGTCTAAAATTAATCCCGAAGGTAGATGTAGAGGTAGCGTGCCGACCGCGATCACATCGACTTTGGAACCATTTCCCACGCGCATCGTCACCTCATCCTTAGCCAATCTTCGCTTAATCTGTAGTCCCTGTTTCGAGTTGCAAATATTAGCAATAGAACCAGTATCAAAAACCCAGGTGCTACTTCGAGCATTAGTAAGGTACACATCAATAACATGTATATCACATATACCTTTGTTCACCTTGCCATCCTTCTTATCCACCAAATACTATGGGTAATTCTGCTTCCAGTGACCAGTCCCTTTGTAGTAGAAGCACTCAATCTTAGGCTTAGGTCCAGACTCACTTGAGAAGCAACTTTCTTGCCGTTCTTCTTTAAGCTCCCCTTCTTCCCTTTACCCTTTTTCTTGAAACTGGTGGTCTTGTTCACCATCAACACTTGATGCTCCTTCTTGATTGCTACCTCCGCAGCCTTCAGCATCGCGAAGAGCTCGGGAATTGTCTTATCCATCCCTTGCATATTATAGTTCATCACAAAGCTGTCGTAGCATGGTGGTAGTGATTGAAGAATTCTGTCAATGACACTATCATCCGGAAGATTAATGTAACGCCCTCGATGCGGCTATATCTCCCACGTGTCGAAGCATGACTTAGAGGCATAACCGCATTGAAAGCAATGTCGCAAGTGGGGTAATCTTCACCAACCCATGTAATATATAAGGGAAAAAAACATAGTTGGCTTACAATCGCCACTTCACGCAATTACATGAATAAAGCATTACATCATCCAGATACAAACAAGGTCCGACTACGGAACCAAAGTAAAAGAAGAACCCCAAATGCGACACGGTCCCCGATCAAACCCAACTGGGCTCCACTACTGATCAACTAGAGCAAAACAACACAAAGGACAAGATCTTCATCGAGCTCCTCCTGAGCTTGGTTGTGTCGTCTGCACGGACTCATCGGCACCTGCAAGCTGGTTTGGAAGTATCTGTGAGCCACAAGGACTCAGCAATCTCGCACCCTCGCGATCAAGACTATTTAAGCTTATGGGTAAGGTAAAAGGTATGAGGTGGAGCTTCAGCAAGCGGCTAGCATATATGGTGGCTAACCTGTTTGCAAAAGAGAGCGAAAAGAGAAGGCAAAGCATGGTCGATAAAAGTATGATCAAGAAGTGATCCTAAAACAACCTACGTCAAGCATAACTCCAACACCGTGTTCACTTCCTGGACTCCGCCGGAAAGAGACCATCACGGTTACACACGCTGTTGATTCATTTTAATTAAGTTAAGGTTCAAGTTATCTACAACCGGACATTAACAAATTCCCATCTGCCCATAACCGTGGGCACGGCTTTCGAAAGTTCAAATCCCTGCAGGGGTGTCCCAACTTAGCCCATGACAAGCTCTCATGGTCAACGAAGGAATAGACCTCCTCCCGAGACATTCCGATCAGACTCGGTATCCCAGTACAACAAGGCATTTCAACAGGGTAAAACTAAACCAGCAACACCGCCCGAATGTGCTGACAAATCCCGATAGGAGCTGCACATATCTCTTTCTCAGGCCACACTCAGATTGTCCTAAGGTACGGGTAGGCCAGCCCAGAGTTGCCCCTGGTGGTCACCGGCAGCTGACAGTTGGACCAACACTCATAGGAGCACGGGCCCGGGGGGGGGGGTAAAATAATGATGACCCTTGAGTCCGCGAAACCCAAGGGAAAAAGAGGCTAGGTGGCGAATGGTAAAACCAATGTTGGGCATTACTGGAAGAGCTTTACTTAAGGCGAACTGTCAAGGGGTTCCCATAATAGCCCAACCGCATAAGGAACGCAAAATCTGGGAACATAACACCGATATGACGGAAACTAGGGTGGCAAGAGTGGAACAAAACACCAGGCATAAGGCCGAGCCTTCCACCCTTTATCAAGTATATAGATGCATTAATTAAATAAGATATATTGTGATATCCCAACAAGTCAAACATTTTCCAACAAAGAATAACATCTCCATGTTCCAACAAGGAACAAAACTTCAATCTTCACCTGCAACTAGCAACGCTATAAGAGGGGCTGAGCAAAGTGGTAACATAACCAATCAACGATTTGCTAGGACAAGGTGGGTTAGAGGCTTGGTTCAGCAATATGGGAGGCATGACAAGCAAGTGGTAGGCATCGCAGCATAGGCATAGCAAAAGAGCGAGCATCTAGAAAAGCAAAGATAGTAGTGATTTCGAGGGTATGATCATCTTGCCTGAAATCCCGCAAGGAAGAAGAACGAGTCCATGAAGAAGACAAACAGACGTAGTCGAACGGATCCTCACAAACGCGATGTTACCAGAACCAACCCGAAGAAGCAAACACCAGAAAGAAGCAAACAACATAGTAAACAACCATCACATAAACATGGCATGATGCACAACCAAGTATGATGCATGTCTGGGTTAAATATGCATGGCATGGCAAGATGCACAAACAATCCTACAAATTAAGTGGAGCTCAATATGCAACGGAGTTGCATATTGAAGAAAACACCACATGACTTATTTAGTTCTCTCTCGTTTATGTACCCAACAAGATTAAATGTTGTTAGCATGGCAAGAGGTGAAACAAAACAAAACTACCTATCTAGGCAAGTTTAAAAGAGGCCGGAAACAACGAACAACAATTTCGGTAAAGCCCCATATGCCTATTTTAGATTTGGTGCGGTTCTTCCCTAAACATAATTTTATAGTTGTTAAACATGCAAAGTGAAGCCACCATGTTAAAATAGGCATTTTTCTACCCCATTTACATATAAAGTTTATTAAAATCCGAGTTACGGTTATTTAGTTATGAAATAAATCATTTTAGCATGGCATAGGAGCAAATTTAAACAAACAGAAAATTAAACATTTTAAACATGGGTGAAAATGACATATTATGAAACTAGATGCAATTCTAAGCATTTTTCATATTAAGTTTATTTTAATATGATGCATCGTTTGTGAGTTACAATATGCATGATCATGAAGGGGTTTTCTGCAAAACTGTTGTCTCTGGAAAAATAGATAAATTCGCCGAACTGAAAAAAACAAGAGCTGGACCGCAATAGGGGCGGCTGGGCGCTGGGGTTGGCCTCACCTAGTGGGCTGAGGCCCGCTCGGTGCAGAGGCTGGTGCGCTGGGCCAGCTGCGCAGTGGGCTGGGGAGGCGCTGGGCTGTGGTTGGGCCAACGAGGCCGGCTGGATGGAAACGACCCAGACGAAAGGTCAACGGGAGCGAGGCAGGGTCGCGGCACCCGCTGGAGCTCGATGCAGAGCACGACGCGGCAGTGGCTGCAGGCGTGCTGGGCAGGGATGGTTCAATGCGGGCAGCGCCGGCCGGGATCCTCTGTATCGAACGTAGCTGAAGACGGAGGGCCCTGGGGCAGCTCGATTTGGTCAGCGGCGGGGATCGGTCAGGGGAGCTGGTGTCCCATGGCAGCGATGAGCGGCGGAGGAAATCCATGGTGCTCGACGCAAGAAGCAACTTCAAATGCGGAGCTCGCCGGATCCGATAGCGGTGAAGGTCGTCGAGGTAGGGAACGGAGCAGATGCAGAGGGAATGGAGCAGATGCAGAGGGAACGGAGCTCCGGTGGCTTGGCCGCTCTGAGCGAGGCTCAAGGAGCTCGGGCGCGTGTCCTCCATGGCGCTGCTCCTATGGCACAAGAGAGGGACGGAGAGGTTAGAGAAGGGAGAGATGAGAAGAAGAGGAGGACAGGAAGAAAGAGCGGTTGGGCTGGCCTGGTGGATGAGGGCGATGCCCTGGTGGATGAGGTCGCCGGCGGCGACGGGGCTGACGAGGTCGAAGTCGCCGGCTGGTAGGCTCGCCCGGCGGCGCGCTGACGAGGGCTCGTGCTCCCTGAACTCAGGCGAGGAAGCTCGGGAACGTGGTTGGATGGGGAATCGGTAGTGGATCGATGGATTGGATCGATGGGGAAAACGAGGAAGGTGGCAGCGGCATGGGGATTGATGGATGGGACAGCTCCCCTAGGTTTTAGGTTCTGGTCTGATATATATAGCAAAAGGATTTTCGGATAGGGGCATTTGGTCCCTCCGATCTTAAACGGACGGTCGCGAAATAAAAGCTTAGGGAGACCAAATGAGAAAACAGTGACGTTTTGTAGATGTTTGGGGATGATCCGGACAAAACGGTGATGACTCCCCGGGTCGGTTCGGGACAACTTTCGGACGCGCGCGAGAGGGGCTGCGGGCTGACGAGAGGGGTTAGGTTGGACCTGGCGGTAGGTGGTGAGTTGTGTAGACGGTCTCGAGCTGAGAGAAGAGAAGGGAGGGAAAGCCCGACAACAGTTTTTGGAGACCGAAAACGTCCGATGTTAGACCGGCTATACTGCCGCTATAGTTATCCGTTGGGGCATCAAACGGACTCCGAATGCGATGAAACTTGGCAGGCGGTCTACTGACAACAACACAACACCGCATGCCAACTTTCAACCCATTCCGAGAACATTTTCAGGCCACTTATAAAATAATATTTCGGACATGTCGTGGGCGCGTGCAAGTGTGTCTGGGCTCAGAATGGACAACGGACGGAACGAGGAGACCCGGACGGATGCAAGTTTTGAAAACATGATGATGCAATGCACATGATGACATGATGAAATGCAACACGCAAGCAAATGACATGGCAACGCCGGCGAACAACTGGAAGACACCTGGCACATCGGTCTCGGGGCGTCACAACACTCCACCACTATCAGAGGATCTCGTCCCGAGATCTAGAATGGCACCGGAGGGACAAACGGAAGAGAAAGAGAAGAGGTAAAACTAAGTTTCTTCTTTGACAAACGAGTGAAACCAAAGAACCTTGAAAATGTTGAGCCATATCGAGAAAAGAATACAACAGAGATAAATGAAGTTGAAAGCACTCCATTAGCAAAGAGGAAACAAAGAAGAACAACTTTGGGCAGCACTCCGATTGAAAAGAGATGCAAGACTAGATAAGTATAAAGAACTTTAAAAGGGGCACGACACTCCGGTTAAATGGATAAGCATGAAAAGAACATGATCTTTGACGAAACGAGATGATGGGTTGAAAAGTGCAACATCACAATGCCTCCGGATGAAAGAATCAAAGGTAGATCATCGGAACAAAAGAGCGGGGAAGAAAATGACAACTCCTACCACAAATGAACTTGGAAAGAATCCTTAGGAGAGTGGTCGAACGGAGTTGTTGGAAACCCAACAACGAAAAGAATAATCTTGATATGGTCTTATGGAATACATCTCAAATTATGAGGTGAAATTCTACCACTAACGGAAAAAGAATTGTATTGATATGAACAAGGAGACAAGAAAGTATATCGCACCGGAAAGGATAAATGAAGAAATTGGATCATTGATAAACACCATGAGAGCGACAATTCTTAAAGGAAAGCTTTAGGTGAAATATAACCCAAGATAATTCCAATGAAGAAAATGATGGATTTAAAATATCTCATCCTTGACATCATGTGAATCATGAAACATGAACTCAAATTATCAAGAATGGCATAATACCACCTCCAATAATATGATAGAAAGAATGCACTCCGGATTACAATATGAAGAAAGCTTGAGTTTCTTAGAAAAGAATCTTGATGAACACTTCAAGAAGAAATTAAATCCTTTATGAACCAACATGTAGAACCTTCCTAAAGAACTCCGTTAAACAAAAGAATGTTCAAACGGAAGGCAAGAGAAGATGGAAACACAAGGTGAAGACTTGCAATGATTTAAATGAATCTCCGTGGTGATGTAATTGCGAGAGCTAGGAACTCCAGGAAATGAAAAGATAAAGCATCTCGAACCCAGAATGTGATATGGTGCCCCTCCGGAATAAGAAATTAATCACTTGGATGAAACAAGAATAAGAATTATATTATGCTTATCCTTTACCAATTAAATTGATGACAATCAATGGATTTGGCATACTACTTATTCTCGTAGAAAGGATTAAGATAGATAATGCGCAAACTTGAGACGGTCTTGAACTAACCACCGGTAGGATAGAAATAACAAATGAATCGATACAATAACAAATGAAGAGAACTCTTGAACGAGCCACCGGTAAGAATTGAAAAACGATTGAAGGAAAGGTAAAGAAACACCGGGAACAATTATAAAATGAACGAAGAAGCTTGAGAGAATCTAGATACATGAGAACGAAGAGATTACGAGCTGATTAGAGAATCCTTGATTTAGACACCGGTATGATTTAGGGTATGAGAGCTGAAAGGTGGACTGAATAAATCTTAGATGATGGGCTTCGGATAACAAACTGAGAAGACTCTTGAATTGCTCCGGATAGGTGAAAAGAATACTCATGATCAAAACAATTATGAGAGGATGGTAACAAGCTAGCACCACGAGTCTCTGAGAGAACGGATAAGATATGAAGGAAAACTCTTCTTCGGTCTTCAAATGTTGAGAATGACGACGAGAAACACCACCAAGAATTATTTAGACACTCCGGAAGAATCAAAATGAAGAGGTTGAGCCAACAATGAAAAGAATTTGAAAGATCAAGGAGAAAGGCATTTGACTGATGATAACTCATTCTTACGTCAAACTTGGAAAATAAATTTGAGGATAGCTCCGGGAAAATAAGAAGAGTCAGGTAAGATCCTGGAAAAAGACCTGTGGGTTAGGGCCCACTCAAAAGATACACCGTTGAACGATTACTTGAAAAGAGAGATTGCACCAGTTGAATAAAAGGCTTGAATACGATAGGACCTCGAAATAGCTTGAATGAAAGCAGAGTGGAAACACGAATCTTCGAGATATCTTAAGCATGACGGAACAGATGAATAGCAAGCGGGGAATGATTATGAGGTGAATCGACAAGAGCAGACATTTGAAACAAGGAAATGATATGATCTTCAACGCTTGAATTGGTTCCACCGGAGAAGATAAAAGAACAAAGAATGATAAACTAGAAGCTCCGTTAGAATCTTCATGACAATCACCGGATAAGAATATTGAAAGAAAAGAATGAAGAGACTTCCATAATAAAATGGATACTTGATGAAGAAATCTGAGTCCTTGACGAAAAAGGGTGGGTGGGCGGGAAAAACAAAGGCAACTTGGAGATGGATGAAACAAACACCGTTGAGAAAGCTGAGATTGAATCTTGCGAATGTTGAAGTGATCGGATCCACTTGAAGAGAAGCACACCGGTTGAACAAGATTGGCATAACAATCTCGATTATCAAGGAGGATTAGTATTCGCATAGGAGTATGAGAACACCACTTAGGAAAGGGATGGAATCAACATTTGACTTCGAACCAACTCGAATACCACAACTCAAAAGAAAAACAAAGGGTTGGCTTGCAGAATAAGCCGGAACAAACATATGATAGAGATTTCGTCCGAAGTTTTCATGGTGGGGCCTACACGGGCTCGATCGTACAGCACCATCATGTACAAGGCAGTGCACATGACATACGAAGCGTCCCCGAGTCGGCATAGCCAAGGACTCTTTAAGACACAATGAGACCACTGTAAAACCGACCGTGGATAGGCGGACCACTAGACGTCGAACCCCAATTTCATATCGTACATCTGTCGGAAAGATATCCTAAGAGCTACTTGAATTCCCACCTATGAAACTCCCGAACCTTTCCGGTTATGCAATCAGGTGTTGGGGATACAGGGGAAGCATAATATCTCACCCAAAACTAGCAAATCCTACATCCAGCTGTATCCATCCTTCAACACATAACCAAGAAACCTTCGGAAATCATCTACCTCAACCTTCGAAAAGCATCCATTATATGACTTATGGCAATACTCCCAAACTCCCACCCCAGTACTGGGTGGCGTCGAGGTTATCTCACCAACAACTGCATAAAAGGGATTTTCGATGTCAGCGAAACTAAACTCAGGTATTCCAGAACTGCAACGATAAAATTATGACGACAACACCTCGGAGCTCAACTCCCCGGGACACTTCCACAAAACCCCTGACAGGAGGCACCAAGACAATGTTCTCATCACAAAACCATCGGAATGATTCCAAGATACCCGCGTGATCCTAAATTTTTTTTAGTGAAATTTGAGAAGAGAAGAGTCAAAACTCTACGTCAGGATGCCTTACCAGAGCGATGAGGAGACTGGGAAGTAAAAAGAATTCCTAAACTCTCCGATATATAATTCCTAAATGACTCAAAACATTTTTCTAGACACAACTCGGCCGCTAAAAACGATCAAGCAATGGGGCTCCTAAGGTCAGGGAAGGCTCTGATACCAACTTGTAACGCCCTCGATGCGGCTATATCTCCCACGTGTCGAAGCACGACTTAGAGGCATAACCGCATTGAAAGCAATGTCGCAAGTGAGGTAATCTTCACCAACCCATGTAATATATAAGGGAAAAAACATAGTTGGCTTACAATCACCACTTCACACAATTACGTGAATAAAGCATTACATCATCCAGATACGAACAAGGTCCGACTACGGAACCAAAGTAAAAGAAGAACCCCAAATGCGACACGGTCCCCGATCGACCCCAACTGAGTGACGGAGGAAATCCATGGTGCTCGACGCAAGAAGCAACTTCAGATGCGGAGCTCGCCAGATCCGATAGCGGTGAAGGTCATCGAGGCAGGGAACGGAGCAGATGGAGAGGGAGCGGAGCTCCGGCGGCTTGGCCGCTCCGAGCGAGGCTCAAGGAGCTCGGGCGCGTGTCCTCCATGGCGCTGCTCCTATGGCACAAGAGAGGGAGGGAGAGGTTAGAGAAGGGAGAGACGAGAAGAAAGAGCGGGTGGGCTGGCCTGGTGGATGAGGGCGATGCCCTGGTGGATGAGGTCGCTGGCGGCGACGGGGCTGATGTGGTCGAAGTCGCCGGCTGGTAGGCTCACCGGGCGGTGCGCTGACGAGGGCTCGTGCTCCCTGAACTCAGGCGAGGAAGCTCGGGCACGTGGTTGGATGGGGAATCGGTAGTGGATCGATGGATTGGATCGATGGGGAAAATGAGGAAGGTGGCGGCGGCATGGGGATTGATGGATGGGACAGCTCCCCTAGGTTTTAGGGTCTGGTCTGATATATATAGCAAAAGGATTTTCGGATAGGGGCATTTGGTCCCTCCGATCTTAAACGGACGGTCGCGAAATAAAAGCTTAGGGAGACTAAATGAGAAAACGGTGACGTTTTGTAGATGTTTGGGGATGATCCGGACACAACGGTGATGACTCCCCGGGTCGGTTCGGGACAACTTTCGGATGCGCGCGAGGGGGGCTGCGGGCTGACGAGAGGGGTTAGGTTGGACCTGGCGGTAGGTAGTGAGTTGTGTAGACGGTCTCGAGCTGAGAGAAGAGAAGAGAGGGAAAGCCCGACAATAGTTTTCGGAGACCAAAAACGTCCGACGTTAGACCGGCTATACTGCCGCTATAGTTATCCGTTGGGGCATCAAACAGACTCTGAATGCGATGAAACTTGGCAGGCGGTCTACTGACAACAAAATAGCACCGCATGCCAACTTTCAACCCATTCCGAGAACATTTTCTGGCCACTTATAAAATAATATTTCGGACATGTCGCGGGCGCATGCAAGTGTGACTGGGCTTAGAACGGACAACGGACGGAACGACGAGACCCGGACGGATGCAAGTTTTGAAAACATGATGATGCAATGCACATGATAACATGATGAAATGCATCACGCAAGCAAATGACATGGCAATGCCGGCGAACAACTGGAAGACACCTGGCACATCGGTCTCGGGGCGTCACAATTAACTCCCAATTGAATCAAGTGATTGTTATACCCAGACATTTTGAATATATGCTCACTGATAGAACTATTCTCCTCCATCTTGCAGTTGTAGAACTTATTGGAGACTTCACATCTCTCAATCCGGGCATTTGCTTGAAATATTAACTTCAACTCCTGGAACATCTCATATGCTCCATGACGTTCAAAACGTCATTGAAGTCCCGATTCTAAGACATAAAGCATGGCACACTGAACTATCGAGTAGTCATCAGCTTTGCTCTGCCAAACGTTCATAATATCTGGCGTTGCTCCTGCAGCGGGTTTGGCACATAGCAGTGCTTCCAGGACGTAATTCTTCTATGCAGCAATGAGGATAATCCTCAAGTTACGGACCCAATTCGTGTAATTGCTACCATCATCTTTCAACTTTGCTTTCTCAAGGAACACATTAAAATTCAATGGAACAACAGCACGGGCCATCTATCTACAACAACATAGACATGCAAAAAACTATGAGGTACTAGGTTCATGATAAATTAAAGTTCAATTAATCATATTACTTAAGAACTCCCACTTAGACAACATCCCTTTAATCATCTAAGTGATCACGTGATCCATATCAACTAGACCATGTCCGATCATCACATGAGATGGAGTAGTTTTTAATGGTGAACATCACTATGTTGATCATATCTAGCATGTGATTCACGCTCGACCTTTCGTTCTCAGTGTTCCGAGGCCATATTTGCATATGCTAGGCTCGTCAAGTTTAACCCGAGTATTCTGCGCGTGCAAAACTGGCTTGCACCCGTTGTATCTGAACGTAGAGCTTATCACACCCGATCATCACGTGGTGTCTCGGCACGACGAACTTTCTCAATGGTGCATACTGAGGGAGAACAATTTATACCTTAAAATTTAGTGAGATATCATCTTATAGTGCTACTGTCGATCTAAGAAAAATAAGATGCATAAAAGATAAACATCACATGTAATCAGTGTAAGTGATATGATATGGCCATCATCATCTTGTGCCTTTGATCTCCATCTCTAAAGCACCGTCATGATCACCATCGTCACCGTCTTGACACCTTGATATCCATCGAAGCATCGTTGTCGTCATGCCAACTATTGTCTCCATGACTATCGCTACTGCTTAGTGATACAGTAAAGAAATTACATGGCGATTGCATTTCATATAATAAAGCGACAGCCATATGGCTCCTGCCAGTTGCCGATAACTATGTTACAAAACATAATCATCCCATGAAATAAAATTTAGCATCATGTCTTGACCATATCACATCACAACATGCCCTGCAAAAAGAAGTTAGATGTCCTCTACTTTGTTGTTGCAAGTTTACGTGGCTGCTACGGGCTGAGCAAGAACCGTTCTTACCTACGCATCAAAAACCACAACGCGGTATAGTGATTGCTTTTTGATCTTCAGAAAGAACCCTATTCATTGAATCCGATTCAACTAAAGATGGAGAAATAGACACCCACTAGCCACCTGTGTGCGAAGCACGTTGATAGAACCAGTCTCGCGTAAGCGTACGCGTAATGTCGGTCTGGGCCGCTTCATCCAACAATGCCGCTGAATCAAGAATCAACCAGTGACGGCAAGAAATATGTATATACCCACGCCCACAACTCCTTTGTGTTCTACTCGTGCATATAACATCTATGCACAAACTTGGCTCGGATGCCACTGTTGGGTAACACAGTAATTTCAAAAAAATTCCTACACACGCGCAAGATCATGGTGATGCACAACAACGAGAGGGGAGAGTGTCGTCCACGTACCCTCGTAGACCGTAAGCGGAAGCGTTATGAGAACGCAGTTGATGTAGTCGTATGTCTTCACGATCCGACCGATCCAAGTACCGACATACGGCACCTCCGACTTCAGCACACGTTCAGCTCGGTGACGTCCCACGAACTCTGATCCAACAGAGCTTCGAGGGAGAGTTCCCTCAGCACGATGGCATGATGATGATGATGATGCTATCGACGCAGGGCTTCGCCTAAGCACCGCTACAATAAGACCGAGGCAGATTATGGTGCAGGGGGGCACTGCACACGGCTAAAAGATCAACTGATGAACTTTCGTGTCTATGGGGTACCTCCCTCCCCTGTATATAAAGGAGTGGATGAGGGGGAGAGGCCGGCCCTCCTAGGCGCGCCCCAAGGGGAGTCCTACTCCCACCGGGAGTAGGACTCCAACCCTTCCAAGAGTAGGAGTAGGAGAGAGGGAAGGAGGAGAGAGGGGAAAGGTAAGGGGGGCGCCGCCCCCATCGTCCAATTTGGACTAGAGGGAGAGGTGGCGCGTGGCCTGCCATGGCCGCCTCACCTCTTCTCCACGAAGGCCCAATAGGCCCGTTACACTCCCCGGGGGGTTCCGGTAACCTCCCGGTACTCTGGTATTTGTCCGAACTTTCCCGGAACATTTCCGAAGTCCAAACATAGTCATCCAATATATTGATCTTTATATCTCGACCATTTCAAGACTCCTCGTCATGTCCGTGATCATATCCGGGACACCGAACTACCTTCGGTACATCAAAACACATAAACTCATAATACCGATCGTCACTGAACGTTAATCGTGTGGATCCTACACGTTCGAGAACTATGTAGACATGACCGAGACTCGTCTCCGGTCAATAACCAATAGTGGAACCTGGATGCTCATATTGGCTCCTACATATTCTACGAAAATCTTTATCGGTCAAACCGCATAACAACATACGTTGTTTCATTTGTCATCGGTATGTTACTTGCCCGAGATTCGATCATCGGTATCTCAATACCTAGTTCAATCTCATTACCGGCAAGTCTCTTTACTCGTTCCGTAATGCTACATCCCGTAACTAACTTATTAGCTACATTGCTTGCAAGGCTTATTTTGATGTGCATTACCGAGAGGGCCCAGAGATACCTCTCCGACAATCGGAGTGACAAGTCCTAATCTCGATCTATGCCAACTCAACAAGTACCATCAGAGACACCTGTAGAGCACCTTTACAATCACCCAGTTATGTTGTGACGTTTGGTTTCACACAAAGTGTTCCTCCGGTACTCGGGAGTTGCATAATCTCATAGTCATAGGAACATGTATAAGTCATGAAGAAAGCAATACCAACAAACTAAACGGTCATCGTGCTAAGTTAACGGATGGGTCAAGTCAATCACATCATCCTCTAATGATGTGATCCCGTTAATCAAATGACAACTCATGTCTATGGTTAGGAAACTTAACCATCATTGATTTAACGAGCTAGTCAAGTAGACATTTATCATGATTGTCTATGTATTCACATATGTACTAAGTTTCCGGTTAATACAATTCTAGCATGAATAATAAACATTTATCATGATATAAGGAAATATAAATAACAACTATATTATTGCCTCCGGGGCATATTTTCTTCATCGAGAACTATTTAGACATGACCGAGACACATCTCCGGTCAATAACCAATAGCGGAACCTGGATGCTCATATTGGTTCCTACATATTCTACGAAGATCTTTATCGGTCAAACCGCATAACAACATACATTGTTCCCTTTGTCATTGGTATGTAACTTGCCCGAGATTCGATCGTCGATAGTATCATACGTAGTTCAATCTCATCACCGGCAAGTCTCTTTACTTGTTCCACAATGCATCATCCCGCAACTAATTCATTAGTCACGTTTCTTGCAAGGCTTATAGTGATGAGCATTACCGAGAGGGCCCAGAGATACCTCTCTGATACACTGAGTGACAAATCCTAATCTTGATCTATGCCAACTCAACAAACACCATCAGAGACACCTGTAGAGCATCTTTATAATCACCCAGTTACCTTGTGATTTTTATAGCACACAAGGTGTTCCTCTGGTATTCGGGATGTGCATAATCCCATAGTCAAAGGAACATGTATAAGTCATGAACAAAGCAATAGCAATAAAACTATACGATCATTATGCCAAGCTAACGGATGTGTCTTGTCCATCACATTATTCTCTAATGATGTGATCCCGTTCATCAAATGAGAACACATGTCTATGGTTAGGAAAGTTAACCATCTTTGATTAACGAGCTAGTTCTAGTAGAGGCATACTAGGGACACTCTGTTTGTCTATGTATTCACACATGTACTAAGTTTTCAGTTAATACAATTCTAGCATGAATTATAAACATTTATCATGATATAATGAAATAAATAATAACTTTATTATTTCCTCTAGGGCATAATTCCTTCAGTCTCCCACTTGCACTAGAGTCAATAATCTAGTTCACATTGTCATGTGATTTAACAAAAATAGTTCACATCTTTATGTGATTAGTTCACATCTCCATGTGATTAACACCCAAAGGGTTAACTAGAGTCAATAATCTAGTTCACATGACTATGTGATTAACACCCAAAGAGTGATCATGTTTTGCTTGTGAGAGAAGTTTAGTCTACAGATCTGCAACATTCAGATCCGTATGTATTTTGCAAATTTCTATGTCTACAATACTCTGCACAGAGCTACTCTAGCTAATTGCTCCCACTTTCAATATGTATCTAGATCGAGATTTAGAGACATCTAGATTGTTGTCAAAAGCTTGCATCGACGTAACTATTTACGACAAACTCTTTTATCACCTCCATAACCGTGAAATATTTCCTTAGTCCTATAACGATAATTTTGACCGCTGACCAATGATCTACTCCTATATCACTATTGCACTCCCTTGCCAAAATCATGCTAAGGTAAACAATAGGTCTGGTACACAGCATAGCATACTTTATAGAACCTATGACTGAGGCATAGGGAATGACTTTTTCATTCTATTTCTATTTCCTGCCGTCGTCGGGTTTTGAGTCTTTACTCAACTTCACACCTTGCAACACAGTCAAGAACTCCTTCTTTGACTGTTCCATTTTGAACTACTTCAAACACTTGTCAAGGTATGTACTCATTGAAAATTTTATCAAGCGTCTTGATCTATCTCTATAGGTCTTGCTGCCTAATTTGTAAGCAGCTTTACCGATTTCTTTCATTGAAAAATTCTTATTCTAGTATCCTTTTATGCTATCCAGAAATTCAGTATCATTTTTGATCAACAATATGTCATCCACATATAATATCAGAAATGCTACAGAGCTTTCTTGTAAATACAGGCTTCTCCAAAAGTCTGTATAAAACTATATGCTTTGATCACCTTATCAAACCGTATATTCCAACTCCGAGATGCTCGCACCAGTCCATAGATGGATCGCTGGAGCTTGCACACTTTGTTAGCACCTTTAGGATTGACAAAACCTTCTTGTTGCATCATATACAACTCTTCTTTAAGAAATCCATTAAGGTATGTAGTTTTGATATCCATTTGCTAGATTTCATGAAATGTGTCAATTGCTAACATGATTCGGACAGACTTTAAGCATCGATACGAGTAAGAAAATGTCATCGTAGTCAACATCTTGAACTTGTCGAATACCTTTTGTGACAATTCGAGCTTTTTAGATAGTAACACTACTATCAGCGTCCGTCTTCCTCTTGAAGATCCATTTATTCACAATGGCTCGCCGGTCATCGGGCAAGTCAATCAAAGTCCATACTTTGTTCTTTATACATGGATCCCATCATAGATTTCATGGCCTCAAGCCATTTTGCAGAATCTGGGCTCATCATCACTTCCTCATAGTTCGTAGGTTCATCATGGTCAAGTAACATGACCTCCAGAACAGGATTACCGTACAACTCTGGTGTGGAACGTACTCTGGTTGACCTATGAGGTTCGGTAGTAACTTGATTCGAAGTTTCATGATCATCATCATTAACTTCCTCACTAATTGGTGTATACATCACTGGAACTGATTTCTGTGATGAACTACTTTCCATTTCGGGAGAAGGTGCAATTACCTCATCAAGTTATACTTTCCTCCCACTCACTTATTTTGAGAGAAACTCCTTCTCTAGGTAGGATACTCTCTTAGCAACAAAGATCTTGCCTTCGGATCTGTGATAGAAGGTGTACCCAACAGTTTGTTTTGGGTATCCTATGAAGACACAATTCTCCGATTTGGGTTTGAGCTTATCAGGCTGAAACTTTTTCACATAAGCATCGCAACCCCAAACTTTTTCACATAAGCATCGCAACCCCAAACTTTTTCACATAAGCATTGAACCCCAAACTTTTTCACATAAGCATCGAAACCACAATTCATACGGTGTCATCTCAACGGATTTTTAGACGGTGCCCTATTTAACGTGAATGCAGCTGTCTCTAATGAATAACCCCACAACGGTAGTGGTAAATCGGTAAGAGACATCATAGATCGCACCATATCTAATAAAGTACGGTTATGATGTTCGGACACACCATTACGCTGTGGTGTTCTAGGTGGCGTAAGTTGTGAAACTATTCGACATTGTTTCAACTGAAGGCCAAACTTGTAATTCAAATATTTCGTCTCGATCTGATCATAGAAACTTTATTTTCTTGTTACAATGATTCTCCACTTCACTCTGAAATTCTTTGGACTTTTCAAATGTTTTAGACTTGTGTTTCATTAAGTAGATATACTCATATCTTCTCAAATCATTTGTGAAGGTCAGAAAATAAAGATACCCGCCGCGAGCCTCATCGGACCGCATACATTGGTATGTATTATTGTCGGCGTTCTGGGAACGGGGGTCCCCAGACTCACCTGCCTGCGGCCTGCGGCGTGGCTCAAAGGGGGGCCCAGCACGGCCCATTTTCATCAACACAGACCCAAGACCCTCGCGAGGGGCCAAGCCTCGCGGGGCGGACGACGCGGAGCTTCCTCAGGCACGGCCTCACCAGGATGGCTTGCGAGGAGGCGGAGAGATCAAGGCGGGGTACCTCATGAGGTGCCCGTGATGCAAGCCATGACGACCAAGGGCGCCAGGCAGGCGCCAGCCCGCCCAGTGTCCTCCTTTCCTCTTTGGTGCAAAGCGAGCAAGCGTAGTCGCGGAGTACCGAGACGTCAGGCAAAGGTTGCCATTTCAGTGCAACAAGACCAAGACCAGGAGGACTACAAGACGGAGGTCATTGTGGAGCCCAAGACGGCGTCACCACCAGAGCTTTGTGCAGGCGAAGACTACTTTTGTCAGGATAGCTGGTACTAGCTGTCCACCTTCAAATTAGCCCGCCATTGTTGGCTCCCTTCCCGCTCGATATTTGGGAAGAGGACCAGGGCCTCTATAAATAGGACCAACCACCCACAGGATCGAGGAGGTTGGAGATCGAATCAGTGGGAGATCGAGATCAACAATCGGGAAAAGAGAGAGAGAGAGAAGGGTGACTGAACTCCTCCCAGCAGTTCATCGCCCCAGCCAAGAATAGACCCTCGCGAGGCTGTTCTTCCTTGTATTGCTCATCACCATTAGCCCAAGAGGCAATCCACCACACCACACACTGGAGTAGGGTATTACACCACAACGGTGGCCCAAACCTGTATAAACCATGTGTCTCTTGTGTTGTTCTTTCCATAGCTTAGATCTTAGCGAGGCGGAGGGGTGCAGGTAGGTAGAAGGCGAAATCTGCGCGCGCACCCCAGTGTTCGAACCTCTAGGGTCTGCCGGAACCCAAAATCCGACATTTGGCGCGCCAGGTAGGGGTGCGCCAGAATCCACCTTCTACCGCTTCGTGCCCCGTCGCGTCGTCATCACCATGTCCGGCGACCAGGCGGGCAACCCAGATCCATGGGCGGCGTGGCCCGCCCGCGCAGAGCCGCTCGCCTCAGGCGACCCCGTGCCCCAGGCAGCTCGCGGTCCGCAGGGCGCTGCGGGCCGCGGGCGACGCGGACAGGCTTCGACAGCTCTCACACCGCGGCAGGCGCGGTCGGCAGCAAGGGCCTCCAATCACGCCGCAACCACGACACCGTACACCCGCCGGGAGCAGGTGAACTCGAGGGCCGCGCTCACGGTGGCCCGAGAGCTGCTGCAGTGAGGCTGCTGGAGGGCGGCCGCGACGTGCTGCTGGAGCGGGTGGCAGAGCTCCTGGGCTTCGCCGCCTCGGGGGCTCACCCCTTCTACACCCAGCTCCCATCTCAAGCCCAGGGCGACCCGCGTGGGGGCTCCGTGCGCGCCCGCGGGCTCCAAGGCTACTCCAACGCCAGCGAAGCTGTCAGCACCGGACCGGAGGCGGCGCTGCCCCCGCTCCCGGTCCGTGAAGAAGAAGGACTCGACGCTACCCGCGGCCCAGTGGACAGCCGCGCTGCCACCCCGCGGTGAGCGCATCAGGCAGGACCGCGTGGCACGCGAAGCACTACGGCGTGGCCTTCAGGATGACGGCGCCAGAGGAATACGTGCCCCTCATGATGGACCAAGGACACCCTCACGAGAGCGAACAAGGCTCACTCCTTAGCCCAAGCTGGGGGGACGAGGCGCGAGAAGCTGAGCCTTTCCAGGAGCCACGAGACGGTCCCACTGGCCACGCTGGAGGCAACGATTATCGGGTACCGCTAATTCTTCAGGAGCAGGCATACGCTAACCATGGATCGCAGGAGGCGCAGGTCGGCACAGCGAGCAGCTGCCCCGCTCCCACAGTCTCCTACCCCTCGGGAGGAGGGCGCAGGGGGCTGCAGGAGAGGGGCCGAGATCCGACATCACCACCGCGGCATTCAGAGCAAGGTGTTCTCAGGAGGTAGGCCCTCTGCTGGGGAGGTGCCTCAGGGCCTGCCCCTAGCAGAGGACCCGTGGTCGTCGGGGGAACCGCTGGCGACCGCTCTACCCCATCGGCGGCGTCCTAGTTTCCGGTCGTCGTTGATGGCACTAGAGTGTGGCGCAAGGCAGGGCCCTCATCTGGCGATATGAAGCAAGGCCGGTACCTGTGAAGAAGGCCCAGTGCCTGTGAAGCTCGCCACCCCGTGACACTCTCACATAATAATGAGTGGGGCTGTACACGCCCCGGAGTCTCAGGGGTGCCGGCCTCAGGCCCTGGGGCTCCCTCCCATGCCCAGTGGCAGCACTTAGCTCCGCGCTGGTGAGAAGACGTCCAAGACTAGATTAGGTGCCGGACGCGGCCTTTTGTCTGCTTTCGTTGCTTTTCCCTTTGGTTGTCGCTTTCCCCCGCTGGATTCAAGTTGGATTCGAATTTGAGATTTGCGTGTGTTCGGGGAAGGGCTGCTTAGTCTCGTTCGAGCAATTTCTCGCGTTTTGGTTACCACTTCGCCTCAGCTGCCTGCCCTCGCGAGCCCCTCGCGAGCCGGGTCAGGCCTAGCTTACTGGCAGCCCAGACTGCTGCCGCCGCGTCCGCTCAAGAGGGTGTTTTACTGCATGTCCTACGGATCCAATCAGGGAACACTCGGGACACCACAACCTCCCACAGGCTACCTCAGGGCCATCACGGGACAAAGGTAAACTAGCCGACCAGCGCGCCGCTTAAGCCAACCACTTGGCGCGGGCGCATGGGCAATGTAGCGTCTACTAATACGATGAACACAAGTTTTACATGAGGGGCTCCCCCACAAAACGCTCTCACAGCCATCAGGCCAAAACCTGAGTTCTATTCATGCAGGGTAAGGAAGCAGTAACGACGCACAATCAGTCGGATAAATCCCCCAATGCGTCCTCAGGAGCACCACCCGAGCCGTTGCTGGCGTCCCTGAACTCGCCATCGCTGTCCGCGTCGCCGCCAGCGGCGTCAGGGCCGTTCACCACACCTCCCTCGTCGGCAGCCACGATCACGCCGTCGTTGTCTGAAGCGAAGGCCCTGATAAGAGCATCCACATTGTCTTCCACCCAGTGCGCTAGGTCATCTCGGACGGCCTGGGGGACTGGGGCGATGGCGGCGTCGAAATCGAAGTGGGGATCCATGTTCCGGAGATGGCCGAAGACGTGAGAAAAGGCGCGCCCGAGCAGGGCGCGGCTCCTCTCCTCCACCAACCTGGCAGCCCTGACTGACCATGCCTCCAGCTGCGTCACCACGTCGGTGAAGAACTGAAGATTGCCGGCATAGTTGACTGCGTGCGGCTTGCCAATAGCCGCCTCGCAGATGTTGCCCAAGGCTGTGTTGGCTCTCTCCCGGAGCATGTGAGCATGGGGCCGTGCTCATGCTCCAGGATCCGCCGCTGACATATCTTGTCCGCATTCTGGCGCGCGACGGCCTCAGCCTCCTCCACCCGCTGGCGAAGAAGGAGCACCTCGCCCTGGGAGGTGGTTAACTCACCTTGCGCCACCTCAAGAGCAGCCAGGAAAGCATCGGCCCACCGCGTCGCCTCCTCCAGCTTGGCCCTCAAGGCAGCAGTCCTACCTTCAACCTCGGCCCGGATCAACCCCAGCTTCTCCTCGAACTCGTGCTCGAGGTTCAAACGCGCCATCGCCACCCGACGTCCGACCTCCTCCAGGACACAGGCTTCCTGTGCAGCGACATCATCCTCCGCCTGCATCACCAAGCGCTCCCTCGTCTCCAGATGCTCGTACTCGCGGGTACGTTCGGCGGCTTCCAGCGTCAGCGCCTCCTCACGCTTCTGGAGCTCTGCTGAGTCGCCAGAGGCCACCTTCATCGACGCGAGGGCTGCCTCGCGCAGCTCCACCTGCTCCTCCAATGAGTGGCACCAGGCCAGGAGCTCCCGAGCCCGCTCCTCCGCTGCCTTTCACCGCAGGTCGGCTTCCCGGGCATCCTCAGCGGCCCAAGATCGGGCCTCCCGAGAGGCCACTAGCGACGCCTTGGCCTCTGCGTCGTCAAGATCGCGCTGACGGCGCGCAAGGGCAATGGCGCCCTCCAGCTCGCACCTCTCTGCAGCCAGGCGCAGGCCCTCGGCCTCAAGGCGCGCGTCTTCATCAGCAAGCTCCTCACCAAGCAGGCTCACCGCGTCAGCCGCCCTTCGAAGGAATCCTTGGCAGAGAGCGCGACGCTCCCGAGCGCGCTCGAGCACGTCTTCCACACCATCATCTGCCCCAAGCAGGCGCCGGGGGCCACGAATCAGCACTCCCCCTCCGGGCAGGGGGCTGGGGGCTGGCACCCTCGCGACGGCTAGGCACGCCACGCCAGAAGCCCGGCCTGGAGCCAACCCGTCCCCAGGTGAAGAGCGCAGGGAGCGCCTCAGCCAATCGCAGTCCATGACCAGGCGAGAACCCCACGGCAGGCTGGCTACGCCACGAGAAGGCCCGCGAAAGAGGATCCCGAGGTGCGCAGGGCCACGATGCGCCTCGGGACGGTTCGCCTCTTCGATCGCCCTCACCACAAGGGCTCTGCTGCTCGGAGCGCTTGAGGACGGTGGAGGGGGCGAAGCCAAGGGGGATGGCACCTCAGCCGTCTCCACAAGCTCGGCTGGAAGGGGCCTGCGGAGCAAGGGTCAGTAAAAGCAACAGAAGGATCGGGAGCTGGGAAAGGAGAAGGCTTACTCATCAGTGGCGAAGTACTTCCTACGCTTCAGTAGGCGACAAGGGTAATCATCGCCCAGGGCCTCCCTTCTCTTCCGGAGGGCCTCAAAGTCCACGCGGAAGCGGCCCAAGAGTTGGGCGCAGGGATCAACCTGCGACGAAGACGGAGCATCAAGGCGATATGCGTCAGGGGCGCCTGCCTGATGTGTGCTGCCAATCGCCTCGCCAAGAGAAGTAGCCGGAGCCTCAGGGGCCTCAGTCGCAGGTGCTGAGGGCAGCTGCTTGTCACCCTCAGCCTCAGCGGCACGGGCCCCAAGAACTGCTCCCTCATGAGCATCGCACGGCGCTGTCACCCCGTCGGGAGCCCCCTCAGCCTCTGGCGCCTCATGCCTCCCTACTCCGCCGCTTGAGGAAGAGTCGCCTTGGCCGACTGGAAGGGCAGTCACCATCACTGGGTTCTCGCGAGGCCCCTGGAGGCCGGCGGGGCACGACCCCCACTCATCAAAGATAGGCATCTGCTTCACAAAATCGCCCCTGCTCTGGCAGAGGTATAGGAAGGCCCCTCCCTGCTGGATGCTGCTAGGGTTGGGGTCCCCAGTCAGGGTCAAGAGCGCTGTCCTCAGCACTTCAGGAGTCAGGTCCTCTTCCTGGAGCCTCATACGATCATCGCGCCCGCTGAAGGCCCACATCCGGCGGGAGTGTCGTTGCAGAGGAGCAACGTGGCGTAGCAGGAAATCCTTCACCACCTTGGGCGCTGTCACGCCAAGCGACCTCAAGAACACGAAGCGGTGCCAGACGAAGATGAGCCGGGTGCTCTCAAGAGTCTCCTGGCCCCAGCCCGAATTGGGGACAGCAGGCGAAGTTGGCTCCGATAGCAGGGGGCTGGGCACCCCTGCGTCCACATACATCCACCGCTCGCGGAACCCAGCCGCGGGCAGGGGGAGCTTGAGGTCAATCCCAGAGGCCGCTGTCTCAGACGCGGCAACGAAGCTCACGCACGCCAAGCATTGGGTAGGGTCGACAAGGCGCAGCGAGAAGAAGTGGCGCAGCAAGGCAACCGAAGGAAGGATGCCCATCATAGCCTCGCAAACAAAAGCGAAGACCGAAAGGAGGGTGATGGATTCAGGACCCAGATGCATCATGTGGATCTGATGGGAAAGCACGGCATTGAAGAAATCAGAAAAGGGAGGAACCAGACACGCCCACAGGGCGTCGGCAAAATACGGGACCTCGGTGACTATCCTGTCGATGGAGAAGTGGGACGCGGGCCGGGCCGTCGTCCTCCCGCATTCGTTGAAGATAGTGGCCAGATCCGAGCTAACCTTGCCTAAGCCCTCGGCGGGGGCCGCCAACGGCGGCGGACAAGGCGGAGGCACGTGTTTCTTCCCTCTTCCCTTCTTCGTCGGAGCCATGGCGATGGGAAGGGGGGGAAGGTTCAAGATTGGGTTGAAAACAGAAGCTGGAGTTCGAGCGGAGGAAGGACAGAGGGCGCTCGAGCAATAGAAAGGGGAGCGGCTGCGTACAACTACGAGTCCGCCTAGCATGGCGCAAATTAAGGGGGGCGTGGGGGAACAGTGCCTCCCACGTCCAATCAACCGCCACGCGGCGCCCAAGGCCGTAGGCTGTTAGGGCCCGCGGCGCTTCTCTCTTGCCCTTTCGTCTCCCTGCATGGCCAAGTCCGGGCGCGCCTTGGGCCTGGGGGCTACTGTCGGCGTTCTGGGAACGGGGGTCCCCGGACTCGGCTGCCTGCGGCCTACAGCGTGGCTCAAAGGGGGGCCCAGCATGGCCCTTCTTCATCAACACAGACCCAAGACCCTCGCGAGGGGCCAAGCCACACGGGGCGGACGACGCGGAGCTTCCTCAGGCACGGCCTCACCAGGCTGGCTCGCGAGGAGGCGGAGAGATCAAGGTGGGGTACCTCATAAGGTGCCCGTGACGCAAGCCATGACGACCAAGGGCGCCAGGCGGGCGCCAGCCCGCGCAGTGTCCTCCTTTCCTCTTTGGTGCAAAGGGAGCAAGCGCATCCGCGGAGTACCGAGGCGTCCGGCAAAGGTTGCCATTTCGGTGCAACAAGACCAAGACCAGGAGGACTGCAAGACGGAGGTCATTGTGGAGCCCAAGACGGCGTCACCACCAGAGCTTTGTGCAGGCGAAGACTACTTTTGTCAGGATAAATGGTACTAGCTGTCCCCCTTCATATTAGCCTGCCATTGTTGGCTCCCTTCCCGCTCGATATTTGGGAAGAGGACCAGGGCCTCTATAAATAGGACCAGCCACCCACAGGATCGGGGAGGTTGGAGATCGAATCAGTGGGAGATCGAGATCAACAATCGGGAAAAGAGAGAAAGAGAGACGGGTGACTGAACTCCTCCCAGCAGTTCATCGCCCCAGCCAAGAACAGACCCTCGCGAGGTTGTTCTTCCTTGTATTGCTCATCACCATCAGCCCAAGAGGCAATCCGCCACACCACACACTGGAGTAGGGTATTACACCACAACGGTGGCCCGAACCAGTATAAACCCTGTGTCTCTTGTGTTGTTCTTTCCATAGCTTAGATCTTAGCGAGGCGGAGGGGTGCAGGTAGGTAGAAGGCGAAATCTCCACGCGCACCCCAGTGTTCGAACCTCAAGGGTCTGCCGGAACCCGAAATCCAACAATTATTTCCAATAAGTCAGTGGCTCACTCCATTGTTCCGGAGAACGGAGTTTTAGTCATCTTGCCCATGAGGCATGGTTCGCAATCATCAAGTGATTCATAATCAAGTGATTCCAAAAGTCCATCAGCATGGAGTTTCCTCATGCGCTTTACACTAATATGACCTAAACGGCAGTGCCACATATAGGTTGCATTATCATCATTAACTTTGCATATTTTGGCTTCAATATTATGAATATGTGTATCACTACGATCGAGATTCAATAAACCATTTATATTGAGTGTATGACCATTGAAGGTTTTACTCATGTAAATAGAACAACAATTATTCTTTGACTTAAATGAATAATCGTATTGCAATAAACATGATCCAATCATATTCATGCTCAACGCAAACACCAAATAACATTTATTTTAGCTTCAACACTAATCCCGAAGGTAAAGGGAGTGTGCGATGGTGATCTTATCAACCTTGGAATCACTTCCAACTCACATCATCACCTCGCCCTTAACTAGTCTCTGTTTATTTTGCAACTCCTGTTTCGAGTTACTAATATTAGCAAATGAACTGGTATCAAATACCCTAGGGTTACTATGAACACTAGTAAAGTACACATCAATAACATGTATATCAAATATATTTTTGTTCACTTTGCCATCCTTCTTATCCGCCAAGTATTTGGCGTAGTTCCGCTTCCAGTGACCATTCCCTTTGCAGTAGAAGCACTCAGTTTTAGGCTTAGGTCTAGCTTTGGGCTTCTTCACGAGAGTGGCAACTTGCTTGCCATTTTTCTTGAAGTTCCCTTTCTTTCCCTTTCCCTTTTACTTGAAACTAGCGGTCTTGTCAACCATCAACAATTGATGCTTTTTCTTGATTTCTACCTTCGCCAATTTCAGCATTGCAAAGAGCTTGGGAATAGTTTCCGTTATCCCTTGCATATTATTGTTCATCACGAAGTTCTAGTAACTTCGTGATAGGGACTAGAGAACTCTGTCAATCACTATCTTATCTGGAAGATTAACTCCCACTTGATTCAAGTGATTGTAGTACTCAGACATTCTGAACACATGCTCACTAGCTGAGCTATTCTCCTCCATCTTGTAGGCAAAGTACTTGTCAGAGGTCTCATACCTCTTAACACGGACATGAGTCTGAAATACCAATTTCAGCTCTTGGAACATCTCATATGCTCCGTGGCATTCAAAACGTTTTTGAAGTCCTTGTTCTAAGCCATAAAGTATGGCGCACTAAACTATCAAGTAGTCATCATACCAAGCTTGTCAACTACATTCATAACGTCTGCATCTGCTCCTGCAAAAGGTCTACCACCTAGCGGTGCATCAAGGACATAATTCTTCTGTGTAGCAATGAGGATAATCCTCAGATCACAGAGCTAGTCCACATCATTGCTACTAACATCTTTCAACTTATTTTTCTCTAGGAACATATCAAAAATAAACCGGGAGCTATAACGTGAGCTATTGATCTACAACATAATTTGCAAATACTATCAGGACTAAGTTCATGATAAATTAAAGTTCAATTAATCATATTACTTAAGAACTCCCACTTATATAGACATCCCTCTAATCATCTAAGTGATCACATGATCCATATCAACTAAACCATGTCCGATCATCACGTGAGATGTAGTTTTCAATGGGGAACATCACTATGTTGATCATATCTAGTATATGATTCACGTTCGACCTTTCGGTCTCAGTGTTCCTAGGCCATATCTACATATGCTAGGCTCTTCATGTTTAACCCGAGTATTCTGCATGTGCAAAACTGGCTTGCACCCATTGTATGTGAACGTAGAGGTTATCACACCCAATCATCACGTGGTGTCTCAGCATGAAGAACTGTCGCAATGGTGCATACTCTAGGAGAACACTTATACCTTGAAATTTTTGTAAGGGATTATCTCATAATGCTACCATCGTACTAAGCAAAATAAGATGCATAAAAGATAAACATCACATGCAATCAAAATATGTGACATGATATGGCCATCATCATCTTGTGCCTTTGATCTCCATCTCCAAAGTACCGTCATGATCTCCATCATTACTGGCATGACACCATGATCTCCATCATCTTGATCTTTATCAACGTGTCGTCACATGGTCATTTCGCCAAATATTGCTACCGCATAGCGATAAAGTAAAGCAATTATATGGCGCTTGCATTTTATGCAATAAAGAGACAACCATAAGGCTCGTGCCAGTTGCCGATAACTTTAACAAAACATGATCATCTCATACAACAATTTTATATCTCATCACGTCTTGACCATATCACATCACAACATGCCCTGCAAAAACAAGTTAGACATCCTCTACTTTGTTGTTGCAAGTTTTACGTGGCTGCTACGGGCTTCTAGCAAGAACCGTTCTTACCTACGCATCAAAAACCACAACGATTTTTCATCAAGTGTTGTTTTAACCTTCAACAAGGACCGGGCGTAGTCACACTCGATTCAACTAAAGTTGGAGAAACAAACACCCACTAGCTACATGTGTGCGAAGCACGACGGTAGAACCAGTCTCATGAACGTGGTCATGTAATGTCGGTCTGGGCCGCTTCATCCAACAATACCATCGAATCAAAGTATGACATGCTAGTAAGCAGTATGACTATTATCGCCCACAACTCTTTGTGTTCTACTCGTGCATAAAACACATACGCATAGACCTGGCTCGGATGCCACTATTTGGGGAACACAGTATTTCAAAATTTTCCTACGATCACGCAAGATCTATCTAGGAGATGCATAGCAACGAGAGGGGAAAGTGTGTCTATGTACCCTCGTAGACCGAAAGCGGAAGCGTTGAGTAACGCGGTTGATGTAGTCGAACGTCTTCGTGATCCAACCGATCAAGTACCAAACGCACGGCACCTTCGCGATCTGCACACGTTCAACTCGGTGACGTCCCTCGAACTCTAGATCCAGCTGAGGCCGAGGGAGAGCTTCATCAGCACGACGTCGTGTTGACGGTGATGATGAAGTTACCGACGCAAGGCTTTGCCTAAGCACTACGACAATATGACCGAGGTGGAAATCTGTGGAGGGGGCACCACACACGGCTAAGAAATCAACTTGTCTATTTATGGGGTGCCCCTCCCCTGTATATAAAGGAGGGGAGGAGGAGGAGCGCCGGCCTCAAGGGGCGCGCCCTAGGGGGATTCCTACTCCTAGTAGGAGTAGGTATCCCATTTTTCCTAGGACAAGTAGGAGAAGAAGGAAGGAGAGGAAGAAGAGAAGGAAAGGGGGCCCGGCCCCCCTCGCCCTAGTCCAATTCGGTTTGGGCTAGGGGGGCACGCGCCACCTCTTGGCCTGCCTCCTCTCTTCCACCACTAGGCCCATAAGGCCCAATAACTTCCCGGAGGGGGTTCCGGTAACCCCCGGTACTCCGAAACTTATCCGAAATGATCCGAACCATTCTAGTTTCCGAATGTAGCCTTCCAATATATGAATATTTATGTCTCGACCATTTCGAGACTCCTCGTCATGTCCGTGATCTCATCCGGGACTCCGATCATCCTTCGGTACATCAAATCACATAACTCATAATAGATATCGTCATCGAATGTTAAGCGTGCGGACCCTACGGGTTCGAGAACTATGTAGACATGAACGACACACATATTCGGTCAATAACCAATAGCGGAACCTGGATGCTCATATTGGTTCCTACATATTCTATGAAGATCTTTATCGGTCAAACCGCATAACAACATACCTTGTCCCCTTTGTCATCGGTATGTTACTTGCCCAAGATTCAATCGCTGGTATCATCATACCTAGTTCAATATCTTCACCGGCAAGTCTCTTTACTTGTTCTGTAATGCGTCATCCCGCAAGTAACTCATTAGTCACATTGTTTGCAAGGCTTATAGTGATGAGCACTATCGAGAGGACCGATAGATACCTCTCCGGTACATGGAGTGACAAATCCTAATCTTGATCTATGCCAACTCAACAAACACCATCGGTGACACCTGTAGGGAATCTTTATAATCACCCAGTTATGTTGTGACGTTTGATAGCACACAAGGTGTTTCTCCGGTATTCGGGAGTTGCATAATCTCATAGTAAGAGGAACATGTATAAGTCATGAAGAAAGCAATAGCAATAAAACTATACAATCATTATGCCAAGCTAATAGATGTGTCTTGTCCATCACATCATTCTCTAATGATGTGATCCCGTTCATCAAATGACAACACATGTCTATGGTTAGGAAACTTAACCATCTTTGATTAACAAGCTAGTTCTAGTAGAGGCATACTAGGGACACTCTGTTTGTCTATGTATTCATGCATGTACTAAGTTTACGGTTAATACAATTCTTTTTTTGACTACAACAGTAGGGTAACACCCCACTACAACTTTTATTAAAGAAAAGGGAAGGAACAAATAAGGAGTCTGAAGGGCTTGAGCTAAGCACAAAGAAAAAGAAAAGAAAGAAGAAAGAAACTAAAGAAAAGAGCTAAAACAACCTAGAAAAAACAACTACTAAGATTACAACAAGGTATCCAACCAAGCAGAGAATTGTACTTCATATTTCTTCTTCATCCTGTATTTAAGCAGTTTGAGCTATGTGAATATGAATTTCTAGCCTCGAAAGGATGGTTTGATATTCTCAAAGATTTTGTTGTTTCTGGGTGTCCAGATGGCCCATGATCCCAATATGACGATCTCCATGAATAAAGGATGGTTGAGCTTGTTTTTGAGGTATTGATATGCTTCCAGTACAGACATGTTTGGTGTTCTTGTGGGACAGATAAAATCCCGACATCTGATTGCAAAAGGAAACCCCCAAAATAGATGATGCAAAGTTTCTTCTTGCTGGCAATCCCAAACTGCACAATTATAAACTTCCAATTCAAAGTTTTTCGTTCTTAAAAGGTTCCTTGTGCTTACTCTATCATGTAGTAACATCCAGAAGAATCCTTTGTGCTTAGGTTGGCAAGAGCTTTTCCAAATCCAGGAGAAGTGTGGTGGAGTTTGTTTGTGACCACTCAGCACATTATATGCTTTCATTGAGGAATACAATTCATTTCCCCATATGTAACTCCAAGTATCCATTGCATCCAAGTACTCAGATTGCCTTAACAAAATGCAGATGTCTGCCATTTATAAGAACTCCTCATATGCTTGTATAGTCAGAGGCAGGTGTAAAAGATCTTGAAGATATTTTGTGTTGATCACTTGTTGCACACTTGTGAATGGATCTTTGACAAAGGAGTATAGGTGATCAAATTTGTGTTTGAGAACAAAATGACGCCACATATCTTCCCAGAACAGAGCACTTCTGCCATCACCCACATTGCATCTGGCTATAGCTTTAAACTGATCAATAAGGGCCAGGTTAGACTTCCACCAGAAGGAGCCCACTTTTGATCCCCTGGGAGTTGTCCATTGCTATAGTAAGTTTCCCAAAGGAATATCATGTCTATTGAAGAATTCGTGAAGGTTCTTCATGAGTAGAGTTTTGTTTTGTGTGAAGATATCTAGGACTCCTAAACCACCTTGATTTTTTGGTCTGCAAACTGTATGCCAGGCCACTAGTGTTAGTCTTCGATCTTCCATGTTAGGACTCCTCCATAGGTAATTCCTCAAATATTTAATGATCTGATGTTTTATGGTGATAGGGATGTCCAAACAACACATAAAGTAAACTGCTAGGGATGCCAACACAGATTTAACTAACAACACCTTCCCTGCCTGAGTCATGAAAGTAGAAATACCAGCAATCCTCTTAGCAATTCTATTGACTTGAGGCAAACACTTCTCCGTAGTTGGTTTATAAATCCCCAATGGGAGTCCGAGGTAAGTAAAGGGAAATTGTCCCCTAGCACACTGTAGAGTGTTTGTGAAAATGCAAACACTGTCTTCTACAATATTTATGGGCAGGATGATTGATTTCCCATAGTTGACCTTTAGTCCAGTAGCAGATGCAAAGGTGTTTAGAAGAGCTTCGAGGCACACTAGCTGCCTAGCATTAGCTTGCATGAGAACTAATGTATCATCTGCATATTGTACTATGGGGATGTCTGGGTAAGAGTTATCTTGAAGTGGTGGTATGATTAAATCTCTTCTCATAGCTTTGTTCAGAATTGATTGAAGGAGATCAGTTGCCAGTACAAAGATTAATGGTGAAAGAGGGTCCCCTTGCCTTACTCCTCTTCTGCGATAGAATTTTTTTCCCTGGCACTCCATTTAACATCACAGCAGATGAAGCAGATGTGAAAAGTATTTGCATCCAAGATATCCACTTCTCTCCGAATCCCTTAGCTCTTAGAATGTCAATAATAGCTTGGTGTTCAATTGTGTCAAAAGCCTTTTCAATGTCCAACTTGATTACTAACTTTTCTTCTTTTGATATATGACACTGGTCTTTATAAATCCATATTGATTAATGTGTACCATCTTGAGGATCACCTTTTGTAGTCTATTTGCCAGAAGTTTGGTAATGATTTTGAGCACACCACTAAGCAAAGATATTGGCCTAAAATCATTGAGACTGGGACTTCCTTTTTTGGGATGAGAGTGATAAAAGAAGTGTTTATGCTCTCTAGATTAACATTACCAGCATGAAAGGCCAAAATAAGAGCAGTAACATCCTCTTTGATAATATCCCAACAGGCTTTGAGAAACTCATTATTAAATCCATCAGGACCTGGTGACTTGTCTGCGGGTAAGTTCTTAACTACCTCATCAATTTCCTCTTATGTGAAAGGCTTCTCAAGGTCTTTAAACAGTTGTGGATCCACTCAGTTCTCATATAAATCCTGTAAATCGAAATGCATGGTATGGCCATTGGAGTGTCCAAGTCTCTTTTTAAAAGCCTTCCAAAGAAATACAACTTTTCCCTCATGGTCAGTAATTTCCACTTGGTCCCCATTCAGGAGCATGGCAATTTTGTTATGTCTGTGGTTAATTGAGGCCTTTGTGTGAAAGAATTTTGTGTTTTCATCTCCAAATTTAACACCCTTGATTTTGCCCCTCTGCTTCCAGTAGATCTTCTGATTGCTAAGCACTGTCAATAATAATTCTTTCAACATATTTCTACAATTTCTCTCAAACATGCTTAGGTCTCTGTATTCCTTCAAGAAATCCCACGTCAAAATACATTCATTTAATTCCTCAATCTGCTTTTTTAGACAAGACAGACTTTTAGCCCAAAGATTGAGTGCTCTTCTCAAAGTTTTGAACTTGGCATTAATTTTCTTTGCAGGGTCAGTAAAGCCAACAGGGATATTCTAGGCTGCTTGAACTATTTCTTTGAAAGAGCTATGCTTTAACCAATAATTCTCAAATCTGAAAACCTTTGACTTGGGGATGTTTGTGCCAATTTGAATTACACATGGAAGATGATCTGAGATGGTTTTAGCTAGTGGAAGAGCCGTAGTTGTCAGGGTAGCTTGTCATCCAGGCTGCAGAAGTGAAAAACCAGTCCAATTTCTCTAGTAGTGGATTGTCTTGCATGTTGCTCCAACTGAACTGCCTACCTTTAAGAGGCAACTCAATTAACCCCAAGTTACTAATTACTTTATTGAAAAGTAGCATCTGATTGACATCCCCACCAGGTCTGTTTCTGTCCTCATGTGACCTAATGAAATTAAAGTCCCCCATGACAATCCAATCTATATCATCAGGCATTTGAATATTAGCAAACCAATCAATGAATTCCAATTTTTCTTCAGGGTTACAAGGCACATAGATATTTGTGAGAATCCAAGACCTGAGAGTGGTTTTACATGTGAACTGCATAGATAAGGAGATTTTTTGGAAGAGTAATTCTCCTAAAAAAGGGTCCCATTCCAAGCAGTCAAGATACCTCCAGAAGCCCCAATGGAGGGCAAGTTTCAAATTTATTGAATCTTTGTGGACAAAAGTTGTGAACATAGGCTAGGTTAAAATTTTCTCTCTTTGTTTCTTGCAAGCACAGAATGCCAGCAGCACTTTCCTCATTTTTTTGCCAGATAGCAAGCCATTTCTAGGGCATTCAGACCCCTAACATTCCAGTTCAAAAATATTCCAAGATTTGTTTCTATTCATGGTAAACTAGCTGCATATTTGTTTAGATATACCAAGCACCATCTCCTGGTATAATACCCAACTGAGTCATAATTTCAAGACTAGAGCTCTATCGTCTAAATTACTTTGTGTTAAAATGCAAACAGCAACAAGTAAAGAGATGTGGACACAGCATTAAAGTGAGAAGATGTGACAAGACAATTCCATGGGATACAAGAGCAGTTGCATCATCCTCAAACAAGCCACAGATCCAGGATTCAAGGTTAGAGAACAAAAGACCATGAAACAAATGAAGCCACCATGTCACATGGACAGACATGAAACATGTTCTGAATACAGCAACCATAGAATATATCTTACATCCAACCACCAAACTAGTCTCCCTCATTACTACCCTGTGACTGCTACTAAGATGAGAGCACATTATGGTACACTCATGGCCTCTTGGAAAGCTTCTCCTGCAGTTGTTCCTTAGATACCATGCAAAAAGCTTTAGTCAGGTTTTTGACCACTTTATTTTGCAAAATTGGAGGTATAGCATTACAAGGTAAGCAAGATGTAGCATCACATGACTTCCTTCTATAACTATTATTGTCTTTTTTAATTCTATCACTCCTCCTTACCTCAGTTTCTACTAGAGGCTCTTTGTCCCTTCTTTTCTTTGAGACAGCTTCACCTAGAGGCAAGTTTATGACCTTATTAGGAGACACCAGCTTTAGTGGGCTTCCAGCTCCACTTGAGGATTGAGCAGCCGGGCTAATGCTCTCATTTTCCTTGCCCAAGTCCAGCATTATCTCTTTACAACTTGGAGCCTGTGTAGTAGCACATCCGTCAGGGATATGAAACAAAATAGTCTCTTCAGATTTACAATTGGCAGTAAGAATTTTCCACATATCAGATTTTAGCAGATGCATTACCCAACAAAATTTATCAAGAGTCAGAAGTAGGTGAATTATAAAGTTAACCAACTTACAGGGATGTCCATTTTGAAAGTGTTAACTTCTCCTTGTGTAGCTGGAGCAAAGTGCTGCATGCATAGGTCCAGACCTTCTTCAGAAATAATATCCAAAGTGTGAGATTCAACAAATTTTTTAATGTCTAATAAGCTGGGAGAGTTGGGTAATGAAAAACTCTCCATACCTTTCTTCTACAAACCATTTGATGTGCCAACCTAAGCAATAGGAACATCAGCTTTTCCTTTCATTGCTGTCCTGTGGGCTAAACCTGAATTTCCTCTGGCTCTTTGGGGACAACCACAGGTTCAGTAACCAAAGGAATATCATTGTTGTGAATAGAAGCATTAACATTGTCAAAGCTTGACTGTCCTTGTGGCATTTCAGGTTCAAGAACTCTCTCATTAGCTGGCTACTGAACAATAGTAACATCAACATCAACTTCTCCTGGAACTGGTGGATCAGGTTGTTGGACTTCTTGAACATCCAGTGGGACATCTACTTCCCCCTGCTGCTGAACAACCTCCAGGTTATCATTTGCTGGTTGAACATCATCCTCTTCCCCTTCTGCTTGATATGCAAGTAGTATATTCTGGAGCCCCATGCCCATAGGATTAACTAGAGCACCTTGGTTGACCTCCTCACTAGCAGTGTGAGTGTTTAACCAAATTCCATCTGACAGAGACACTATTGTGGTAATGCTGCTATTTGGAGCACCATCATCTTGCATAATTGGCAGTTCGTCTTGCTATTGAGGTGGTTCTAGATTGTTTACCTGAGGAAATGCACATTGACCTTGCTCTCCCTGCTCCTCCGAATCATCCCAGTCCTCATTCTGAGCATGCTCATTGTTGAGTGGCACTGGCTGAAAACCTGGGAAATCATTGGCATGCTGTGGAACTGGGTGTGGGTCCACTCCAGGAGGTGCAATAGGGTCCTCATCAGTAGGGCCCCCTCCCAGCATTTCTTCTAATAAAACCTCAACTGAACTAGTCCAAGATTCCTCTTCAAAACATTCTCCTTCAGACCATCTGATGCTTTTTGGGATATCAAGGAGATCAGACACTCTGTCTTTAACTAAAATCTTTCCTCTCAGAGCATCTTCCCTTTCCCAACTAATGATTCTACCCCACTTGGCAATAGCAGTAGCAATTTTTTTCAGTGTTATAGTAATCAAATGGAACTCCAATGAACAACAACCAGCAAGTTCTATTGAAATGGATCCTACGCCAGTTCCTACCCTCATTGTGCTTAGTGAACGATATAAAAAGATCACCAAACGGGTGTGGGCTCCGCCTGATAAGACGATCTCTATCTCTAACATGCAAGAACTGAACATAAGCTTCACCAAAAGGGCATGGTTGGATTTCTATGAACCCTACTTGCTCCACACCTTGGAAAAACTCCTCTAGAACTTCTATGACATTGGGGGAAAATACCTCATCTGGATGCGGCTAAATGGTAGCAATCGCCCGATCTTCGTGCCTTCTTGGGCGATGCGGCAAGATTCAAGCATGAATAATAAACATTTATCATGATATAAGGAAATAAATAATAACTTTATTATTGCCTCTAGGGCATATTTCCTTCACTTGTGGCTTACAGGTGCACCACCTGGGGTGTGTTCAGCGCCAATTTTTTTCAAATATTTTAGGAAAATCCAGATAATTTTTTTAGGGCATTTGGAGAACTTTTATATGGTCAGTTTTTTATTGCACGGCTAATTCAGAAAATAGTAAAATAATAGCATTTCTACTTTATTAATTCTAAATAACAGAAAGTAAAAAGTGGGTACAGGAAGTTGTGTTTACTAAATTCATCCATCTCATGCCCGTCGAAAGAAATCCATTAATAAGGTTGATCAAGTCTTATTAACAAACTTCTTTTTAATGATATTAAACCGGAGAATCTTCCTATAGCACTAGGTTACCTCAACCAGGATATGCATGTCCCCAACAGTAAGAATATCATATTTATTTTTGATAGTAGGAATAGGGAATTCAAAACCTCCAATAGCAATTGTTTTGATTTCTCCAATATAGTTGATGCTATTAACTTGAGGTAGTTTTTTGGAAAGTGTATCGTATGCTCATTACCATTAACATCAAAAGTGATATTGCCTTTATTGCAATTGTCAGTATTCTAGGAACGGGGGTCCCCAGACATGCCTGCCTGCGGCCCGCTGCGTGGCTAAGCCAGCAGGCCGTACGACCCATCTTCATCAACGAGGCATCCAAGACCCTCGCGAGGGGCCTAGCCTCGCGAGGCGGACAACACAAGACCTCCTCTGGAGTGGCCTAGTCGGGCTGGTTCACGAGGAGCAGAGATATCAAGGCGAGGCAAACCTCATGAGGCTCTCGTGACGTGAGCCATGACGATCGGCACCAGGTGGGCGCCAGGAGGGCGCCAGTGCGCGCAGCGTCCTTGTTTCCTCTTTGGTGCTAAGGAGGCCTGCGCAGGCGAGCAGTACCGAGGCATCAGGCAAAGGTTGCCATATCGGTGCAACAAGACCAGGACTAGAAGGACGGCAAGACAGAGGTCATCGTGGAGCCCAAGACGGCGTCTCCACCAGAGCCTTTCGCAGGCGGAGACCGCCTTTGTCAGGATAGCTTGTACTAGTTGTCCCCCTTCAAATTTGCCCGCCGTTGTTGGCTCCCTTCCCGCTCAATATTTGGGAAGAGGACCAGGGCCTCTATAAGTAGGACTAGCCACCACCATAGGTAGGGTAGGACCATTTTAGACCATCCAGAACCACACAAGTTAGCCAAGAACAAGAACACCTCAACCTCAGGAGGCTGTTCTTCCCATTGTATTGTTCATCATCAGCACTAGAGGCAATCCACCACCACAACACTGGAGTAGGGTATTATACTACAACGGTGGCCCGAACCAGTATAAATCTTGTGTCTTTCTATGTTGCGAGTTCGTCGAGTTCATCCGCGAGATCTTAGCGTGCTAGGGCGTAGATCGGTGGGAGGAAAAGACTTCGAGCGCAACCGAGTGTTCGAACCTTAAGGGTTTGCCAGAACCCCGCATCCGACGTTTGGCACGCCAGGTAGGGGTGCGCCAAAGCTTCTTCTCCGCCAATCAACTTGAAGACGCTCCGCGGCCACGATGTCCGACGACCCAAGAGCTGACTCCGACCGCTGGGCAGCCTGGCCAGGCCGATCGGTGATGCCCGCCTATGAAGACCTCAACCCCGCGCTCCAGGTGGAACGAGCGCCGTCCAATCCAGGAGGGCGCGCGCGACGCGGCCAGGCGTCGCCTACCCTCACTCCACGATAGGTGCGAGCCGCTGCTAGAGCAGCAAGCCATGCCGCGGCGACGGTGCCACACTCACGGCAGGAACAGGCGAACACACGGGCATCACTCACCGTGGAAAGGGAGCTGCCGCGGTGCCGGCTGATGGAAAGCGGCCGGGACGCGTTGCTGGAACGCGTTGCCCAGCGGCTGGATGCGGCGGCCTCGGGAGCCCCGCCCTTCTGCCATCGGCTCCCTGCTCAGGCCGCTGCGGGGATTCACGGCGGACCACGCCACCACCATGCGTCGTCAGGTGCGCCAGGGGTCTTCGTCAACACCAGCATGGCCGGCGGCACCGGGGGCCCTGCCGCCCCCATACCGCCCGCAACAAGCATGAGTACAAGTGTCGCCTTCCATGGCCCAAGTGGGACGCCGCGCTATCACCCCCAGGATGTCATGCTGGGCCGGGCGACATGGAGTGTGGGGCACCACGGCGAGATGTTCGAGGTAACAGCCCCGGAATCCTACGTGTCCCGCATGATGGACCAGGAGTACACACCGGAGGACAACCCAGACTCGGTCGTTGGAGAATATTGGGAAGAAGGGACACTAAGAGTCGAAGCCTTCCAGGAGCTGCCGGGGAACCACCACGACCGCGTGTGCAACGACCACTATAGGGTACCCCTAATCCCTCAGGAGCAAGCTTACGCTAACCATGAGTCGCAGGAGGAACAGATCACCGCAATAGCCGGCGGCCCTAGCTCGATGGCCCCCCTGACGGCGGGAGGATCGCGCTGGGGGCTGCAGGAGAGGGGTCAGGAGCCAGGCCCCTCGCCAAGGCGCGCGAAGCCAGGGGACACCCGGAGGTAGGCCCTCTGCCGAGGAGGCTTCGACGACCCATCCCCGGCAGAGGACATGTAGTCGCGAGGGAACCGCTGGCGTCCCCTTTCCCTCTTTTGTGTTGTCATGGTGACCGGTCGGCTCAAAGGAGGTCCAGGGTGGCGCAAGGAGACGCCCTCGTCCGGCGATATGAAGCAAGGCCGATACCTATGAAGAAGGCCCAGTGCCTGTGAAGCTCGCCGCCCGTGACACTCTCACGTAATAATGAGTTGGGGATGTACATGCCCCGGAGTCTCAGGAGCGCCGGCCTCCAGCCTTGGGGCTCCCTCCCACGCCTAATGGCAGCACTTAGCTCCACGCTGGTGAGAAGACTTGAAGACCCTAAGACTAGACTATGTGCCGGACGCGGCCTTTTGCTTTGGATCTCTCTCTTTCAGTGGTTTTGCTTTCTGGATCTGGATTTAAGTTGAAGCCGATTTTTATAGATGCGCACGGGGGGTGCCTTTTCTTGTTTGAGCCATTTCTTGCCTTCTGGATCTCGTTTGGTTTGGGACTCATGTCCACCGCCTCTCCCTCGCAAGCTCCACGCGAGCTGGACTGCACGGAGCGCGCACTCGTCAAGCATGCGTCAGGACTGTGGCAGATGCTCACCTCTTATGGGACCCCCCTCAAACGGGGCGATAAGCTCCACAGGATTCTCAGAAACTCATCGCCGCACGACCCAACCTAAAGCTGGCGCTGACTAAGGTAAATCAGGATGGAAAACTCACCCCTGGCTCCACGAGTTCACGAGGGCACATACCCACATCGCATAGGAAAGTAAAAACTACAATTTGCTTACATGAGGGGCTCCCCCTCTCAAAATGCTCTTACGAGTCTTCCAAGGGCCACACCCGAGTTTTGCTTGCAGGATTAAACGACAGGAGAACATGGGATCAGCCCGAAACATCACTCGGTACATCACCCGCGAACATGTCACTCGCGTCGTTGTCATCTTCGTCGGTGTCGTCGCCGCCGTCGGTGACGCCCCCATCGCCGTCGTCAACCACATCACCTTCGTGTGCGATGACCACCACCGCATCATCCTCCAAGGTGAAGGCCCTAACCAACGCGTCCACATGGTCCTCTACCCAACGAGCTAGGTCGCCCCGGACGGCCGTGGGTACGGGGGCAATGGCGGCGTCGAAGTCAAAGTTGGGATCGGCATTCAGAAGGTGGTTGAAGACACGGGAGAAAGCGCGCTCAAGCACACCACGACCCCTCTCCTCCACAAGCTGGCGAGCCCTGGCAGATCGAGCCTCCAGGCACATCACCACCTCGGTAAAGAAGGTCAGGTGGCTAGCATATTCATTCGATTGAGGGGCCGGAGCATTCTCGTCCTAGATATAACCCAGGGCGGTGTTGGCCCTGTTCCGGAGGCCTTGAAGTATAGGAGCATGCTCGCGCTCCAGCGTCCGGCGCAGGACCACTTCCTCCCTGTTTCGCCGAGCGACGGCCTCGGCGTCGTCAACTCGTTTCCGAAGGGAAAGCAGCTCGGCGCAGGCAGAGGCCAAGTCCGCCTGCGCCGTAACGAGGGCGGCGGCTGTGGCCTCCGCACGCCTCTTGGCCACATCCAACCTAGGCCTGGGGGAGGCAGCCCTGCCCGCATCCTCAAGACCCGCGAGCTTCAGCTTCAAGTCGTACCTGCCCTCCAGATCTGCGCGAACCTCGGCCACCCGGCGATTGATCTCCTCCTCGACTCCGGCCTCGCGGGCCCCGATGGCGTCTTTTGCTTGAGCAACTTGACGCTTTCTCGTCTCTAGTTGCTCGAGCTCGAGGCTGCGCTCCACGGCTTCCAGGGCCAACGCCTCCTCGCGCTTCCGGACCTCCTCTTCATCCGCGGTCGTCCCCCTCAACAATGCAAGAGCGGCCCCGCGCGCCTCCACCTGCTGCTCAAGGGACGTGCTCTAGGCCCGGAGCCCCGACGCGCACTCCTCTGCATCCTCGCGACCGCGATCGGCCTCACGAGCATCTTCCAAGGCTCGCGAGCAGGCTTCATGGGCGATCTTGAGGGACACCTCGGCCTTCGCATTCTTGAGGTTGCATTGATAGCGACTGAGGTTGATGGCCACCCTCAGCTTGCGCGGCTCCTCCACCAGCTGGAGGCCTTCAGCCTCAAGGCACAAGTCAACACCAGCGAGCTCTTCACCGAGTCGGCTCATCGCGCCCATCGCCTCCTGGAAGAGCTCATGACGAACTACGCTCTGCCCGCGCTCGAGCTCGAACGCTCGGCCCGCCTCGTCCTCCACCTCGGGGTCGCGGGTGGAGCATCAAGTGGCGCGCCACCTCCCGGCTGGGGGCTGGGAGCTGACGCCGTGCCTGACGTCAGCTCGCGCTCGCGAGGAGCTCAAGCTGATCGGGGCTCGCTGCTTGAAGAGGAACTGATGATCGAAGTCAACCAGCTGCTGTCCATGAGCAAAGGAGCAGCCCTGGGCACGCCTGCCAAGCTCCGTGCCAGACCATGGGGGAGGGGTGGCCAAGCCGAGGACTCAGCGCGCCATGAAGGTGGGGATGCTCCCCCAACCGACCCTGCGCCAGGGGCGGCAGGTAGGCCAGGAACGCTCAAGGCCGATGGGGGAGTTGATGAAGGAGGAGGCAGCCTCTCGGAAGACGCAATAGCTTCAACGGAAGGAGCCCTGAAGGACAGACGTCGTAATAAGAAGACCACGCGTAAGAAGCCACGGCAATAAGATGCTTACGCGTCAATGGCGATGTACTTCCGTCGCTTCAATGGCCCGAAGATATTGCTGCCGCTGGGGGACCTCTTCCTCTTGTGGAGCTCCTCGAAGTCCACACAAAGAAGACCAAAGCGCTGGACGTGACGGCCGGTGCGTGGCGGAGCCGCAGAAGAACTAAGAGGGATGGCTTTAGGGGAGCCCTGTCGTGGCGAACAGCCCGGCGCCTTCTCACTGCAACCTCCCAAGGCTCCTGGAGCCTCAGCCTCGGGAGCCACTTGCTGCATCTCCTCAGCAACCGACGCCTCAGGAGGAGGGTTGCAGGCCCCCGAGGACGACACCCCCAGATCACCACTCGGCCTGTGCTCCTCAGCACTCGAGCCGCCGGCCCCTGTCGCAGCTTGCCCTCCTGCGCCGCCACCTGGGGCGAACTTGGCATCGACGACGGGGTTATCACGGGGCCCCACCAAGCCGATTGGGCGCAGCCCCCTCTCGTTAAAGGAAGGCATGCTCACGGCAAATGCAGCTTTGTTCTTGCAGCGGTACAAGCGGCAGATATTTGTGGGCATCTGATCCGGCAGAGGGATGCCCGATAGGACTGTTTGCCGCACCGCAAGAGGAAGCACCTGCTCCTGAAACCTCATGTTGTCCTGGCTGCGGAGCAAGTCCCACATCGGGCGGGAGTGGCGCTTAAGTGGAGCGACTCGACGCATGATGAACTCCCTCACCACCATGGGCGCAGTCACGCCAAGGTCCTTCAACCACCTCAACCTGCCCAGACGGGGGCAAGGCGGGGCCTCGTGAGCTTCAAATGGCCCCAGCCGGAGTTTGGAACAGCAGGCCCCACCGAAACTTGGAGCAGAGGGTTGAGCACGCCGGTGTCAACAAACACCCATCATGTACGGAACTCGCTCGTGGATGAAGGAAGCTCGAAGTCGATCCCCGTGCTCGTCGTTGCAGCCACGGCCTGGAAACCCACGCACCCGAGCTCTATCGGGTACCGGTGAGATGCAATGAGAAGAAGTGGCGGAGGAGTGCCACGGAAGGAGCGATGCCCACAATGGCCTCGCACAAGAAGGCAAAGACGGCAAGAAGGGTCACAGATTGAGGGTCGAGATGGAGCATGTGGATCTGATAATGCTCGAGCACCGCGTTGAAGAAGGCGGAGAAGGGAGGAATCAGGCCAGCCCAGAGGGCCTCAATGAAGATCGGAACCTCAGTGACTGCCCGAGCCATGCGAGAGCGAGATGTGGGCCAAGCCACCGTCTCTCCCCACTCGTTGAAACTGGAGGAAAGCATGGGGCGCACCTTGTCCATGTCCTCGTCGTTGAGCACCTGAGGCCGGCCGAGCGCCAACCCGAAGGACGAAGGCGCAGTTGGCAGAGACAGAGGTCTCTTCCCCTTTTCGGCTTGTTTCGGCGCCATGGCGGTGAAGCAGGCAGAGCACAAGTCAGATTGGGAGGCCAGAGCAGGGTCTCGAGGAAGCAGGGAGATTGGAAGAGCCAGGCCAGGCGAAGGAAGAATAACTGTGTAAGAGGCGGATTCAAAGGCGGCATGGGGAAGTGGAGACGCCCATGTCCAATCAACCGCCATGTGTCAACTGAGGCGGCAGGCTTTTGGGGGCCTGAGGTGCTCCGTACTTGACCCTTGGCTTCGCCACAAAGCCAAGCCCGAGCGCACCATGGGCCCGGGGGCTACTGTCGGTGTTCTGGTAATGGGGGTCACCAGACTTGCCTGCCTGCGGCCCGCTGCGTGGCTAAGCCAGCAGGTCATACGGCCCACCTTCATCAACGAGGCATCCAAGACCCTCGCGAGGGGCCAAGCCTCGCGAGGCGGACGACACAAGACCTCCTCTGGAGTGGCCTAGTCGGGCGGGCTCATGAGGAGCGGAGATATCAAGGCAAGGCAAACCTCATGAGGCTCTCATGATGTGAGCCATGACGATCGGCACCAGGTGGGCGCCCGACGGGCTCCAGCACACGCAGCGTCCTTGGTGCTAAGGAGGCCTGCGCAGGCAAGGAGTACCGAGGCATCAGACAAACGTTTCCATATCGGTGCAACAAGAACAGGACCAGAAGGACGGCAAGACGGAGGTCATCATGGAGCCCAAGACGGCGTCACCACCAGAGCCTTTCGCAGGCAGAGACCGCCTTTGTCAGGATAGCTTGTACTAGTTGTCCCCCTTCAAATTTGCCCGCCGTTGTTGGCTCCCTTCCTGCTCAATATTTGGGAAGAGGACCAGGGCCTCTATAAGTAGGACTAGCCACCACCATAGGCAGGGGAGGACCATTTTAGACCATCCAGAACCACACATGTTAGCCAAGCATAAGAACACCTCAACCTCAGGAGGCTGTTCTTCCCATTGTATTGTTCATCATCAGCCCTAGAGGCAATCCACCACCACCACACTGGTGTAGGGTATTACACCACAACGATGGCCCGAACCAGTATAAATCTTGTGTCTTTCTATGTTGCGAGTTCGTCAAGTTCGTCTATGAGATCTTAGCGAGCTATGGCGTAGATTGGTGGGAGGAAAAGACTTCGTGCGCACCCTAGTGTTCGAATCTTAAGGGTTTGCCAGAACCCCACATCTGACAGCAATCAATGACAGCCGCTGTAGTATTCAAAAATGGTCTACCAATGATGATCAACATATTGTCGTCCTTGGGTATATCTAGAATAACAAAGTCCGTTAAGATAGTAACATTTGCAACTAAGACAGGTACATCCTCACAAATACCGATGGGTATAGAAGTTGATTTATCAGCCATTTGCAAAGAGATTTCAGTTGGTGTCAACTTGTTCAAATAAAGTCTACGCTATAAAGAGAAGGGCATAACACTAACACCGGCTCCTAGATCACATAAAGTAGTCTTAAAATAGTTTTTTTAATGGAGCATGGAATAGCTAGTATTCCTAGATCTCCTAGTTTCTTTGGTATTCCACCTTTAAATGTATAATTAGCAAGTACGGTGGAAATTTCAGTTTCCGGTATCTTTCTTTTATTAGTAACAATATCTTTCATATACTTAGCATAAGGAGACATTTTCACAACATCAGTCAAATGCAAATGCAAAAAGACAGGTCCAAGCATTTCAACAAAGCGCTCAAATTCCTCATCATCTTTATTCTTTGAAGCTTTAGGAGGAAAGGGCATAGGTTTCTGAACCCATGGCTCGCTTTCTTTACCATGTTTCATAGCAATGAAGTCTCTTTTATCATATATCTTATTCTTAGGTTGTGGGTTATCAAGATCAACAACGGGTTCTATCTCCACATCATTATCATTACTAGGTTGAGCATCAACATGAACATCATCATTATCATTACTATTTGGTTCATGCTCATCTCCAGATTGTGTTTCAGCATCAGAAATAGAAATATGATTTGGATTTTCAGGTGTGTCTACAATAGGTTCACAAGAAGCATGCAAATTCCTATCATCATTCTTTTACTTTTTATTACTAGAAGGACTAGGTGCATCAGTGTTAATTCTTTGAGAGTCTTGTTCAATTCTTTTAGGATGGCCTTCGGGATACAAAGGTTCTTGAGGCATTTTACCACCTCTAGTCATAACTCTAACAACATGATCATTCTTTTTATTGTTAATCTCATTAAGCAAATCATTTTGTGCCTTGAGAACTTGTTCTACTAGATTTTTTATCATGGAAGCATGTTTACTAACAACCTTCAGGTCATTAACATTTATAAACATATAGTCACCCAAGCTTTCAATCATATAAGCATTTCGTTTCAATTGTCTATTAACATATGCATTGAAGTTTTCTTATTTAACAATAAAGTTATCAAGCATTGACTAGCAGATTTAGTATAAGGAATATCACCTTCATCAAACCTATAGAGAGAATTTACCTCTACTACCTGTGTCAGGGTATTAAGACCATGCATTTCTTCAATAGGTGGTAAATTATTATCATCTTCAACTTTAATACTTTTCTCTCTCATAGATTTCTTTGCCTCTTGCATATATTCAGAACTGAGAAATAGAATACCTCTCTCCTTCAGAGTTGGCTTAGGAGGTGGCTCAGGAAGAGTCCAATGATTATCATTACTCAATATATTATTCAAGAGTTCTTCAGCTTGTTCAACAGTTCGTTCCCTGAAAAGACAACTAGCACAACTATCTAGGTGGTCCCTAGAAGCATTGGTTAGTCCATTATAAAAGATATCAAGTATTTTATTTTTCTTGAGAGGATGATCAGGCAAGGCATTAAGTAATTGGAGAAGTCTCCCCCAAGCTTGTGGGAGACTCTCTTCTTCAATTTTCACAAAGTTAAATACTTCCCTTAAAGCATCTTGTTTCTTATGAGCAGGAAAATATTTTTCAGAGAAGTAATAAATCATATCCTGGGGACTACGCACACAACCAGGAGTGCTACTTCTTGAGCTTGGTTTGGTTTTTCCCTTGAAGAGGAAAGGGTGATGCAGCAAAGTAGATATAAGTATTTCCCTTAGTTTGAGAACCAAGGTATCAATCCAGTAGGAGACAATGCACAAATCACCGAATACTTGCACAAACAATCAAACAAGTTGCACCCAACGCAATAAAGGGGTTGTCAATCCCTTCACGGTTACTTGCAAAAGTGAGATCTGATTGCGGTAGATTAAAGTAAACAAACGGTAAAGTAAATATTTTTGGTATTTTTGGTTCATAGAACAGAAAGTAAAAGTTTGCAAAATAGTAGATCGGAAACAAATATGATGGAAAATAGACCTAGGGGCCATAGGTTTCACTAGAGGCTTCTCTCAAGAAAGCAAATAATACGGTGGGTGAACAAATTACAGCCGAGCAATTGATAGAAAAGCGCAAAGTTATGACAACATCTTAGGCAATGATCATTAATATAGGCATCGCGTCCGTGTCAAGTAGACCAAAACAATTCTGCATCTACTACTATTACTCCACACATCGACTGCTATCTAGCATGCATCCAGAGTATTAAGTTCATAAAGAATGGAGTAACGAATTAAGTAAGATGACATGATGTAGAGGAATTAACTCAAGCAATATGATGAAAACCCCGTCTTTTTATCCTCGATGGCAACAATACAACATGTGCCTTGCCGCCCCTACTGTAACTGGGAAAGGACACCGCAAGATTGAACCCAAAGCTAAGCACTTCTCCCATTGCAAGAAAAACCAATCTAGTTAGCCAAACCAAACCGATAGTTCGAAGAGAATTACAAAGATATTAAATCATGCATAAAAGAATTCATAAAAGTTTCAAATAATTTTCATACATAAGCTGATCATAAATCCACAATTCATCGGATCTCAGCAAACACACTGCAAAAAAGTATTTCATTGAATAGATCTCCAAGAACATCGAGGAGAACATGGTATTGAGAATCGAAGAGAGAGAAGAAGCCTTCTAGCTACTAGCTATGGACCCGTATGTCTATGGTAAACTACTCACGCTTCATCGGAAGGGCAATAGAGTTGATGTAGAAGCCCTCCGTGATCGAATCCCCCTCCGGCAGGGTGCCGGAAAAGGTCCCTAGATGGGATCTCACGGGTACATAACGTTGCGGTGGTGGAAATGTGTTTTCGTGGATGCTTATGGTGGTTTGGGGATATTTGGGAATATATAGGCAAAAGAATTAGGCCAGGAGGCTTACGGGGGCCCACAAGGGTGGGGGCACGCCCTACCCCCTGGGTGCGCCCTCCGTCCTTGTGGCCGCCTCGTGGCTCATTGGACATCATCTCCATGTCTCCTGGTTGTCTTCTGGTCCAACAAAAACCATTGCGAAGGTTTCATTCTGTTTGGACTCCATTTGTTATTCCTTTTCTGCGAAACTCTAAAATAAGGAAAGAACAGGAACTGGCACTAGGCTCTAGGTTAATAGGTTAGTCCCAAAAATAATATAAAATAGCATGGAACAATAAAAAATTATAGATACGTTGGAGATGTATCAAGGAGCAAGGGAATTAAACCATATCTTAGCATCACCCTTAATGAGAAAGGAAACAATTTAAGAATATTGTATTAGAAAAAAAATTTCCACATGAGAAAATAGGGTGGCTATGTCATTCAATTTAGTAAGATGTGCCACAACAGTTTTGGTTTCATAACAATGGAAGGGATCAGATTCAACCAAAGTAATTAACTTAGGATCGACAAAGAATTCATAATCCTTATCAGTAACAAAGATAGGTGAAGTTGCAAACTTAGGATCACATTGCATTCTAGCATGCAAAGATTTTTCTTTCAACTTGACTAGTAGTTTCTTAAGGTCATCTCTATACTTACAGGTGAGAAAGTCCCTAGCTACATCTCCATCCATAACATAACCCTTAGGTATATTAGGCAATTCATATCTAGGAGTGCTAGGTCTGATAGGTGTTTCAAAGTTTTCAGTTTCAATAATTTCATCAGTTTTAGAAATTTCATCAGTTTCAGCATTCTCAATATCTTTAGCTCCATCAAGAAATTCACCTAGTAGCATGGTCTTATCAAGAAAAGTACTAGTATCATCATAAGCATCATTCAAAGCAGAAGTAACATCATCAATAACTTGCGACATATCAAAATTAATAGTAGGTGTAGGTGTCACAAGCTTACTCATAAAAGAAGGTGAATCAAGTGTAGAGCTAGATGGTAGTTCCTTACCTCCCCTCGTCCTAGAGGGAACAATCTTGGTTCTGGTATCTTTCAAATTCTTCATGGTGATCAACATATATAAATCCCAACTGACTTAGCCAATAGAGTTATGCTCCTTGGAAACGATGCAAGAAACAGGTCTTGATAACCCATAAGTATAGGGGACCATAACAGTTTTTGAGGGTAGAGTATTCAACCCAAATTTATTAATTCGACACAAGGGGAGCCAAAGAATATTCACAAGTATTAGGAGTTGAGTTGTCAATTCAACCACACCTGAAAGACTTAATATCTGCAGCAAAGCATTTAGTAGCAAAGTATTATGATAGTAACGGTAACAACAGCCAAAGTAACTATAGTAGCAACAAAAGTAACTTAGCAAAGATCAATATGTGAAAAGCTCATAGGCATTGGATCGGCAATGATAATTGCTTTGGATAATATTCATCATGTAGCAGTCATAACCTAGGGTGACACAGAACTAGCTCCAATTCATCAATATAATGTAGGAATGTATTTCGTATATAGTCATACGTGCTTACGGAGAAGAACTTGCATGATATCTTTTGTCCTACCCTCCCATGTAAGAGGGTTCCATAAGGAAACTAAGGGATATTAAGGCCTCCTTTTAATGGATAACTGGAACAAAGCATTAGCACCTAGTGAATACATGAACTCGTCAAACTACGGTAATGACCAAAAAGAATCCCAATTATTGTCACCTTGGGGTATGCGGATCATAACTCGTAATAGGTGTCTATGATGACCCACAAGTATAGGGGATCAATTGTAGCTCTTTTTGATTAGTAAGAGTGTCAAACCCAACGAGGCGCGGGAGGAAATGACAAGTAGTTTTTAGTAAGGTAATGTCTGCAAGTGCTGAAATTATAAGTAGCAGAGTAGTTTGATAGCAAGGTAATTTGTAACGAGCAAGTAACGATAGTAGTAACAAAAGTTCAGCAAGGTAGCCCAATCCTTTTGAGTCAAAGGACATGCCAAAACGGTCTCTTATGATAAGCAAAGCGTTCTTGAGGGTACATAGGAATTTCATCTAGTCACTTTCATCATGTTGGTTTAATTTGTGTTTGCTACTTTGATAATTTCATATGTGGGTGGACCGGTGCTTAGGTGTTGTGCTTACTTGAACAAACCAACTACTTATGATTAACCCTTCTGCAAGCATCTGCAACTACGATAAAAGTATTAAGAATAAATTCTAACCATAGCATTAAAATTTTGGATCTAATCGGTCCCTTACGGAATAGCGCATAAACTGGGGTTTAAGCTTCTGTCACTCTCGCAACCCATCATCTAATTGCTACTCCACAATGCATTCCCTTAGGAACAAATATGGTGAAGTGTCATGTAGTCGACGTTCACATTACACCACTAAGGGAATCACAACATACATACTATCAAAATATCGAACACATATCAAATTCACATGATTACTTGCAACATGATTTCTCCCGTGACCTCAAGAACAAAGGTAACTAATCACAAATGATAAGCATGCTCATGATCCGAGGAGTATTAAATAGCATATTGGATCTGAACATATAATCTTACACCAAATAAACCATATAGTCACCAACTACAAGATGTAATCAACACTACTAGTCACCCACAAGTACCAATCTATAGTTCCGGTAAGAAGATTGAACACAAGAGATGAACTAGAGTTTGAGAGGAGATGGTGTTGTTGAAGATGTTGATGGAGATTGCCCCCCAAGATGGGAGAGTTGTTGGTGATGATGATGACCATGATTTTCCCCTCTGGGAGGGAAGTTCCCCCGACGGAATCGCTCTGCTGGAGGGCAAAAGTGCTCCTGCCCAAGTTCCGCCTTGAGGCGGCGGCGCTTCATCCCGAAAGTCCTCTCCTTTATTTTTTCTAGGTCAAAATGACTTATATACCAAAAGATGGGCACCGGAGGTGGGCCGAGGAGGGCACAACCCACCAGGGTGTGCCTGGGCACCCTGGCGCGCCCAGGTGGGTTGTGCCCACCTGGTGGGCCCCCTCTAGTAGTTATTTGCTCTAATAATTTTTAGATAATCCATAATAAATCTCCGTGAAGTTTCAGCTTGTTTGGAATTGTGCAGAATAGGTGGCCTGACGTAGCTTTTCTAGGTCCAAATTTCCAGCTGCCAGAATTCTCCCACTTGGTGTATACCTTGAAAATTAGGAGAGAAAATGCATAAGAATTACTCCAGAAAGCATTATTATGGATAAAAACATTATAAATAACAGTAAGAAAACATGATGCAAAATAGACGTATCAACTCCCCCAAGCTTAGACCTTGCTTGTCTTGAAGCAAAAACCGAAATCAAAAAACATATCCACATGCTTTGAGAGAGAGGTGTCGATAAAAACAAAATACAGACATAGAAGCATCATGTTGATTATTATAACAGCAACAAAATTAAACATCGGACTTTTATCATAGAACTTTCATCATATACTTCTCATGAATAAGTAATAGTCCATCACACAATCAAAGTATAAAGCAAAAACTCTATTAGAAACAAACAACTATGTTCTCAGTCAACTTTGCAACTACAATTCATTATCTTTTCAGGAAGAGTCATGTGTTGGAGCCTTTAGGCAAGTCCACATACTCAACCATCATATAGTCTTCTATGATTGCTAACACTCACCGCGTACCCATGAGCAAAACATTGCAACTGGACACATAGAAAGATAGCGGCTTATGGTTTCGCCTACCAACATACTCACCTCAAGGGTGATGTCAACAATAATACCTCATGCCACCCGTATTCAACTGGACATATGTGCCTAGATCTTTCCTCACCACATGATGCTTGCCAAAGGATAAAAATAAAAGGAATATAGAGAAAAACTTTGACTCTTGCATACAGGTAAATACATAAAAGTAAAACATAGGCCCTTCGTAGAGGGAAGAAAAGGTTTCCATGCACCTATTTATTTATATGCTCAATCCCTTAGTGCAAAAGAACGTCATGTTACATTGCCCCTTGTGATAGCGACCTTTATTATGCAGTCTGTCGCTTTTATTCTTCACCATCAAAAGTTCGTGCAACGCTCAATTTTCTCTTACACTAAATGATCTCACACTTCTACAAGCAATTTTTATTACCTTTTTGCACCGATGACAACTTACTTGAGGGATCTTGCTCAATCCCTAGGAAGGTATGGTGGACACTTGAAAATAAGATTTGGGTTTAAGGGTTTTTGGATGCACAAGTAGTATCTCTACTTAGTGTGGAATTTTTGGCTAGCGAAGATAGGGGGTAAGCACCACATGTTAAAGGATCTATGACAATATGACTTGTATGTGATTATGAGCAAACATAAACCATTAAGTTGTCTTCCTTGTCCAACGTCAACAATTTTGGCATATAATATTTTGATGAGGGCTCACAATCACAAAAGATTTCTAGGATAGTATATTTATATGTGAATTCTCTCTTCCCTTATTAATTCTTTCATGAGTTGCATCATTGACTAATGCTACGTTTGTCAATCTCTAATAAAATTTTCTACTTATATTTTTCCTTATGTGGTGGCATCACCTACCATAGGATTAGTATATAATATTTTATTTATTTAATTCCTTTCTTATTTATTTTATTTTATTTGCAACATGAAGGTAAAGAAAGCAAAAAATTATACTAAACTTTATTACATAACTTGCACATGATTACAAGGATAGATCACTAAGCAAACTCTCAAAGAAGAAATGATCGAACTAAATTTTTATTCATCTAAGCAAAAGGATCGAACTAAAATAAGTAAAGGCAAAAAGATAGAGGGATGATATGATACCGGGGCACCTCCCCCAAGCTTGGCGGAAGCCAAGGGGAGTGCCCATACCTGATACTTAATTCTCTTTTGGTGGTGAATAAGGTGGTGTTGGTGATGAAGAAGAGATCTTGTCCTTGGATTTCCATGGCAGTGGTCCACCATGATAAGAGGCGGAGTGAGTCTCACGAGTCTTGCAGCTAGCAGCCAAAATCATACCTGTAAACCTCGCCTCATATTCAAAGACTTGGTTTTGAAGATCATATATCTGGCTTTGGATAAAGTTGATTTGCTCGTTGAGGGTGAAGATGATGTCCTTCATGGGCTTGCCATCCACCTTAAGATCACGGGAAAGGTCCGTGATCATGAGGTGATTGGCATTGAGCCCACGCTCCACCATCCCCTTTCACTAGAAGACGCCTTGCTCCACAGCTTCGAGCCTGGCCTCCACGGTTCCCGTCCCCTTGGGACATGGCACATCGCGGAGGTGAAGCACCCCCTCATGCATCTGGATGACCTGAGGGTGCTGCACCACTTCCCGCAGATATGGGTTGATGACGTTCTTGAAGAACTTGTCCTTGGAGGAGCTTGAAGAGGCCATGGTAGATCGCATCTGACAGAAAACAACAAAGAAAAAGATAACAGAGGATTTCTCCGCGATATGGTGATCAATAGGTTTGGAAAGTATATATAGATTTTTTATCTTGGAGGACAAGAATATGGTAGAAAAACGGAGTATAGAAGGTGTCCCAGGTGGGCACAACCCACCTGGGCGCACCTTCCTGGCGCGCCCTGGTGTCTTGTGCCCACCAGGGGACGCTTCCTGGAAGTTTCTTTATTCCAAAAATTCTTAAATATTCCAAAACTGATAAAAAAATATTTTTGCGGATTTTTCGGAGTCCGTTTACTTACCGTATCACGTACCTGCTTATTTTCACGATTCTGGAGTGTTGCGGAAGGACTCTTTTACGTGTTCTTCCAGTGTCATAGTTTGGATAATATTACTTTCAACATTAATAGGCGTACTTGAGATATAATGCTTTATTCGTTGCCCATTGACAACCTTCGGGTTAGTACCTTCAGAATTATTTAAGTTGATGGCTCCAGACCGGTAAGCCTCCTCGATGATGTATGGTCCTTCACATTTTGTGAGGAGTTTTCCTGCAAAGAATCTGAAAGGAGAGTTGTACAAAAGAACATATTCTCCGCCTCTAAACTCATGCTTTTGAATTCTTTTGTCATGCCATCTTTGTACTTTTTCTTTAAATAATTTTGCATTTTCATAAGCTTGGGTTCTCCATTCATCTAATGAGCTAATATTAAATAACCTCTTTTCACCAGCAAGTTTGAAATCATAATTGAGTTCTTTGATTGCGCAAAATGTTTTATGTTCTAACTCAAGAGGCAAATGACATGCTTTTCCATAAACCATTTTATATGCTATTCTGTAAGCCCAAATTGCATCATCTAATTTCTTAGACCAATTCTTGATGGACCTATTGACAGTCTTTTTGCAAAACTGATTTTATTTCTCTATTGCTATGTTCAACTTGGCCACTAGACTGAGGATGATAAGGTGATGCAATTCTATGGTTAACATCATACTTGGCAAGAATTTTACGGAAAGCACCATGAATAAAGTGTGAACCACCATCAGTTATTAAATATCTAGGGACTCCAAACCTGGGGAAAATAACTTCCTTAAGCATTTTAATAGAGGTGTTGTGATCAGCACTACTAGTTGGAATAGCTTCTACCCATTTAGTAACATAATAAACAATAACCAAAATATGAGTATACCCATTAGAGGAAGGAAAAGGCCCCATGTAATCAAATCCCCAAACATTAAATGGTTCAATGGCAAGTGAATAATTCATAGGCATTTCTTGACGCTTACCAATATTACCTATTCCTTGACATTCATCATAAGATAAGACGGACTTACGGGCATCCTTGAAGAGAGTATGCCAATAAAATCAAGATTGCAATACCTTGTGAGCAGTTCTATCTCTAGCATGATGCCATCCATACGCCTCAGAGTGACATTCCCGTAGGATTTGTCCCTGTTCATGCTCAGGTACACAACATCTAATAATACCAACTACTCCTTATTTATAAAGATGTTGGTCATCCCAAAAGTAATGTCTTAAATCATAGAAGAATTTTTCTTTTGTTGGTATGTAAAGCTAGGTGGTAAATATTTAGCAACAATGTAATTAGCATAATCAGCATACGAAGGAGTACCATGAGAAACATTTATTGCAGCTAACTGCTCATTAGGAAAACTATCATCAATTGGTAGTGGGTCATCAAGCACATTTTCAAGCCTAGATAAATTATCAACTACTGGGTTCTCAGCTCCTTTTCTATCAATGATATGTAAATCAAATTCTTGTAACAAGAGAACCCATCGAATAAGTCTAGGTTTAGCATATTTCTTTTCCATAAGATATTTAATAACAGCATGGCCTGTGTGAACAGTTATTTTGGAATCAACAATATAAGGTCTAAACTTGTCACAAGCAAACACCACTGCTAGGAATTCTTTTTCAGTAGTAGCATAATTTCTTTGAGCACTGTCTAGAGTTTTACTAGCATAATGAATAACATTAAGTTTCTTATCAACTCTTTGTCCTAGAACAGCACCAACAGCATAATCACTAGGATCACACATAATTTCAAAAGGCAACTTCTAATCAGGTGGTTGAACAATAGGTGTAGAAATTAAGGCTTTCTTAAGTGTTTCAAAGGCTTCTAAACAATCATCATAAAAAACAAAAGGAATTTCCTTCTACAAGAGACTAGTAAGAGGCCTAGAAATTTTTGAAAAGTCTTTGATAAATCTCCTATAGAAACCAGCATGACCTAAGAAACTAATAATTCCTTTTATATCTTTAGGACATGGAATTTTCTCAATTGCATCCACCTTAGCTTTGTCCACTTCAATACCTCTTTCAGAAATTTTATGACCCAAGACAATGCCTTCATTAACCATAAAGTGGCACTTCTCCCAATTCAAGACAAGATTTGTTTGTTCACATCTCTTCAAAACTCGATCAAGATTGCTTAAACAATCATCAAAAGACTTCCCATAAACAAAAAAGTCCTCCATGAAAACCTCAATAATCTTTTCACAAAAGTCAAAGAATATAGCAGTCATACATCTTTGAAAGGTAGCAGGTGCATTACATAAACCAAAAGGCATACGTCTGTAAGCATAGATTCCAAAGGGACAAGTAAAAGTGCTCTTTTCTTGATCAGGTTGAGAAGCAGGTATTTGTGAAAAGCTTGAATATCCATCAAGGAAGCAAAAGTGTGTGTGCTTAGATAATTGTTCAAGCATTTGATCAATAAAAGGAAAAGGGTAATGATCTTTTCTAGTTGCTTTGTTTAATTTTCTAAATTCTATTACCATTCTATAGCCTGTAACAATTCTTTGTGGAATAAGTTCATTCTTACCATTATGAACAACAGTTATACCTCCTTTCTTAGGAACACAATGAACATGACTTACCCATCTACTAGCAGCTATGGGATAGATTATACCTGCTTCTAGAAGTTTTAATATTTCCATCCTTACCACTACTTTCATCTTCAGATTTAACTGACGTTGCTGATCAACAACGGGTTTAGCATTAGGTTCCATATTAAATTTATGCTGACATAGAGTGGGACTAATGCCCTTTAAATCATCAAGAGTATATCCAATAGCAGCTCGGTGCTTCCTTACAACTTTCAATAATCTTTCTTCTTCATGTTCTGAAAGGTTAGCACTGATAATAACAGGATATATCTTCTTTTCATCAAGATAAGTGGAACATCCTAATTTTCAATTTGGATGTTATACATAGGTCATCATATGCACATCGTACTTTATTTGCATTTTGGTTGTGATCCTAGAAATCTTAAGCAACTCAAGGACCCGAGGAGAGAGTTGGAGATTTCTTTTATTTTCATATTTGAATTTTCTCAAATTTGAAAAAAGGATCATTTTGATTTTAATAATTTTTCTCTCCGAAATATTTCCAATATTAAAATAAATGAGTGGAGATAAAATACCTCTCCAAATAAGAGGGGAATATTGGAGGAAAAACATTAAAATCAAATAAATATTTTATTTGGAATTTTATTGCCATTTTATTTGAATTACGAAAATATGCATTTTTCAAAATTGCATTTTTAGGCCAGAAAAATGTTCACCTTGTTCTAAATATTTTATTTAGACGATGAAAATTGTTTTTGGCATTTTAGATTTTTATTTTTTATATTTTATTAGGATTTTTGGTTTTCGATGGAATTTATTATTATTTTTAAAAATCGCATGCCGAACTGGGCCGGCCCGGCTGGGAGCCAGGCCTCGGCCTAGCGCCACACCGCCTCGCGCCGCGCCCGTGTCCGCGCCGGACTCCGGATCGCCGCCGCCTAGCGCCCCCTCGCCCAAGTCGGACCCCCGGGGCCCCTTTATATACGGCCGACCCCAGCCCCTCCTCACCAAGTCGATGCCACCTCCACCAAGCCGCGCCGCTGCCGCACGCGCCGCTGCCGCACGCGCTGCCGCCGCCTTCTCCTCCCGCTGCAGCCACCGTCGCCATGCACCCGCCCGGCACCGCCGCACCCTGCAGCCCTCGCCGAAGCCGCCGCCCCACACGCCACCACTGCCGTTGACCGCCACCCGTTAATCGTTATAGAAACCGTTCGGTTCGCCGATTCATTCAGTTTTTTTCTCAGTTTTAGATCTAGATCGGGTTTTCTCAGTTTTTCCGATCGGTTCTATTTAGCGGGCGTTCGCCCGAACGCCTCTATTCACGAACGCATTCATTCGTTCGTCTTTGAAAACGAACGTTCGTTCATTAGCCTTTTCTTTTTATTTTATTTTTTGGACAGGGACCTATCCGTGATTGTTTTATCGTAGATAGCCCCTGATTTTTCAGCCAGAGACATAGAATTTTTGATAGAGCTGTTGCCCGGCACTGGACCAATATCAAAGAGGCCATACCGGATGCCCGCAAATGATCTAGAGGAAATTAAGAAGCAGATTAAGGAGTTATTGGAGAAAGGTTACATTCGACGAAGTTCGTCCCCGTGGGGAGCCCCAGTGCTCTTGGTTGACAAGAAGGATGGATCTTTGAGAATGTTTGTTGATTTCGAGCATTGAATGAAGTGACGATCAAGAACAAGTACTCACTACCGATGATCAATGATTTGTTTGACCAGATACAAGGATCTAAAGTATTCTCCAAGATCGATAGTCGATCAGGTTACCACCAGTTGAAGATTCGGGAATAGGATATACCTAAGACATCTTTTACCACAAGGTATGGGCTATATGAGTACAAAGTCATGTCTTTTGGATTGACCAATGCCCCTGCCTCTTAGAGTATGAGTATGATGAATAAGGTGTTCATGGAGTTTTTGGATAAGTCTGTAGTAGTTTTCATTGATGATATTTTGGTATACTCGAAGAATGTAGAGGAACACAAGGAACACTTGTGCTTAGTTCTCGAGAAACTCAGGGAACATCAGCTGTATGCCAAGTTTAGCAAGTGTGAGTTTTGGATGAAGGAAGTTGGATTTCTTGGGCATGTTATATCAGGAGAAGGTATAGCAGTAGACCCCACCAAGGTACAGTCTGTCACTGAGTGGTTTGCACCCACCTCAGTTGGAGAGATCCGCAGTTTTCTGGGACTCGCGGGATATTACAGGAGGTTCATTAAGAATTTCTCCAAGATCGTGAAACCCATGACAGAGTTGTTGAAGAAGGACACCATGTTCAAATGGACTGAAGATTGTGAGGCCAGTTTTTAGGAGTTGAAGAAACGTTTGGTTACAGCCCAGTGCTGATTCTTCCGGATATATGCAAGGATTTCCATGTGTATTGTGACACTTCTCGCTTAGGACTTGGAGGAGTACTTATGCAGGATGGAAGAGTAGTTTCATATGCCTCACGACAACTTCGACCTCATGAGTTGAATTATGCCACCCATCATTTGGAGTTAGCATCCGTAGTGCATGCGCTTAAGACCTGGAGACATTTCCTGATTGGAAACATATGTGATGTGTACACGGATCACAAGAGTTTGAAGTACATTTTCACGCAGAAGGAGTTAAATCTCAGGCAAAGGAGATGGTTGGAGCTCATAAAGGATTATGATATGAAACTGCATTATCACCCAAGAAAGGCCAATGTCGTAGCAGACACTTTGAGCAGGAAGACTTATGCCAATACCCTTGTAAGCGGAGGATTACCACATGAGTTAGTCAAGAATCCCAAGGAGCTTCATTTGGAGATAGTTCCGAGAGGTTTTTTGCAACAATGGAGGTTCAGTCTACATTACTGGGGACGATTCGGGAAGCTCAGAAGGATGATAAGAAAATCGCTGAGATAAAGGAGAAGATGAGCAAGGGAAAAGCCAAGGGTTTCCGTGAGGATGAGCACGAGACCTTATGGTTTGAGGATCGTATATATGTGCCTAATAATGCTGAGATTAGGAAGTTATTACTTTAGGAAGCTCATGACTCGCCATATTCGAATCACCCCGGAAACACCAAGATGTATTTGGATTTGAAGGAGCATTTCTGGTGGACGGGTATGAAGAAGGATATTGCTGAGTATGTAGTAGTGTGTGATGTATGTCAGAGAGTGAAGGCAGAACATCATAAACTAGCAGGATTACTATAGCCTTTGCCGATACCCGAATGGAAGTGGGACAAGCTTGGCATGGATTTTATCACCGGATTACCCAGGACCCGATCGGGATACGATTCAATATGGGTAGTAGTTGATTGTTTGATAAAGGTACCTCACTTTATCCCAGTGAAAACCACCTATACAAGCACGAAGTTGGCCAAGATATATATGACCAGGATCGTATGTCTGCATGGAGTTCCAAGGACCATCGTATCATATAGAGGGACACAGTTTACCTCGAAGTTTTGGAATCAATTGCACCAGACTTTGGGTACTAGAGTAAAGTTCAGTATAGCCTTTCATCCACAGACTGATGGATAGACCGGGAGAGTCAATCAGATTCTGGAGGACATGTTGAGAGCTTGTGCACTAGATTATGGATCCAATTTGGATGGCAATTTTCCTTACGCAGAGTTCTCATACAACAACAGTTATCGCGCTAGTTTGAAGATGGCACCTTTCGAAGCTTTGTATGGAAGAAGGTGCAGGACACCGTTAATGTGGGATGAAGTTGGAGACCGCCAGTTGTTTGCACAGGATCTGATCAAGGAGTCCGAAGAGAAGGTTAAGGTGATTCAAGATAGACTGAAGGTAGCTCAGTCCAGATAGAAGAGATGTGCATATACTAAACACAAGGAGGTAGTCTATGAGATTGGAGACCGAGCATATCTTCGTGTGTCACCACTTTGAGGAGTTAAATGTTTTGGAGTTAAGGGAAAGTTAGCCCTGAGGTTTGTAGGACTGTACCAAGTTTTGGAACGTATGGGAGAGGTTGCCTACAAGTTGGAATTACCCGAAGGATTGTCAGGAGTTCATGACGTGTTTCACGTTTCCCAGTTGAAGAAGTGCCATGTAGAGATGGCTGATATTCCTCTAAGAGATACAGTGCCCCTAGAAGCAATTCAGTTGGATAGTGATCTGACCTACGAGGAGAAACCCGTCAAGATTCTCGAATTTTCCAGCCGAGTTACGCGCAGTAAGGTTATCAAGTTTTGCAAAGTTCAATGGAGCCACGATACCGAGGATGAAGCCATCTGGGAACGAGAAGAAGACCTATGGAAAGACCACCCACACCTATTTTCTAGCCAACCCAAATCTCAAGGGCGAGATTCACCTTAAGGGGGGGAGGTTTGTAACATCCCAATTTTCAATTTGGATGTTATACATAGGTCATCATATGCACATCATATTTTATTTGCATTTTGGTTGTGATCCTAGAAATCTTAAGCAACTCAAGGACCCGAGGAGAGAGTTGGAGATTTCTTTTATTTCCATATTTGAATTTTCTCAAATTTGAAAAAAGGATCATTTTGATTTTAATTATTTTCTCTCCCAAATATTTCCAATGTTAAAATAAATGAGTGGAGATAAAATGAATTCTCGAAATAAGAGGGGAATATTGGAGGAAAAACTTTAAAATCAAATAAATATTTTATTTGGAATTTTATTGCCATTTTAGTTAGACAGTGAAAATTGTTTTTGGCATTTTAGATTTTTCTTTTCTATATTTTATTAGGATTTTTGGCATTTTAGAGAGGAAGAATTTATTATTATTTTTTTAAAAAAAATCCCGCACTGAACTGGGCCGGCCAAGCTGGGAGCCAGGCCTCGGCCCAACGCCACACTGCCTCGCGTCGCGCCCGTGTCCGCGCCGGACTCCAGATCGCCGCCGCCTAGTGCCCCCTCGCCCAAGTCGGACCCCCCGGGGCCCCTTTATATACGGCCGACCCCGACCCCTCCTCACCAAGCCACGTCGCCGCCGCACTTACTCGCCACCGCCGCCGCTAGCTGCTGCTGCGCGGCGGCGCCGCCTCCTCCCGCTGCAGCCGCCGCCGCCCTGCACCCGCCTGGCGCCGCCGCACCCCGCAGCCCTTGCTAGAGCCGCCGCCCCGCCCGCCACCGCCGTTTACCGCCGCCCGTTGACCGGTATAGAAACCGCCCGGTTCACCGGTTCGTTCGTTTTTTTCGGTTTTAGATCTAGATCGGGTTTTCTCGGTTTTCTCAGTGTTTTCCGATCGGTTATTTAGCGGGCGTTCGCCCAAACGCCTCTGTTCGCGCATGCATTCATTCGTTTGTCTCTGAAAACGAACTTTTGTTCATTAGCCTTTTCTTTTTGTATTATTTTTCGGCCTGGGACCTATCCGCGATTATTTTTATCGCAGATTAGTCCCTATTCTTCAAACCCTCGCTACCTTTTAACCGTTCGTTCAAGTCGAGTGAAACCAATGCCAAAATCTTCGTCTCGAACCCCTCTTTCTAGATAACCAACTTGAACATGGTTTTGACAATTTAAAATTTGGTTCCAAGAAGATTTGAATTTGAATTTCTTTTGATCGTAGTTTGAGTTTCGTAGCTCTGATTTGATTGATTCTTTTTGCAAATCAAAGCTCTTCCCTTGTACATTCATTTGGATCTTTTCTTCAGAGTTTTACCCTTGCATCTATGCTTGAATGCTTATGTATGCTATTGTTTGTTTGTGATAGAGTTTCCAAAGTGCGAAGCTTGCTACTATGAGTCTCTAGGGTTTGCGGATCGTCAGCAAGGCAAGTAACACTTTGATCATATCCCTCTATTACCCAGTTTTATGCATTAGTTTCAACCCTCAAACATTACATTGTTAGGACTTGTTTAACATGTGCATATTGGGAAGTAGTAGTTGAGGTAGAACCTATTGCCCTTTTTCATTCAAACCCTGGGAGTTACTTCTACGTTATGCTTATACTGCTAGGCTATGCTCGTAGACGTGGATTGGTTTGAGTGATTCATGACAGTTGTGAGTATTATTATGAACTGAGGGTTTATCTAAGGTGGCAACTTTAATACACATCTGGGTGGATTGTTGGTGGGCACCTGGGGAATCCAGTGTTGTCCAAGGAGATCCCAGGGAATCCATGTGATCATCATATGGTTCGCCACCCAGGCTCAAAGGGATCATAAGATAATTCATGCTAGAAACTCCCGTGTGCAGCCACAGGCCATTATGGGCTCTGGCATAGTTGAGTATGTTGTGTGACCTCTTTCAGTGGTAAACTAGCAGATGTAGGGGATGTAGGTTGTACGGTTTACCCGTCGAAAGGGCTAATGCTTCTAAAACACTGTGTCTCGGTCATCCGTTTCTCAAACATCATGTAGTGCGAGAAATAAACGGAGGAGATCGAGTCTTGTGGTGACAAGTGCGCAAACCTATGCAGAGTGTAAAAACTAATCATGGTTAGTCGTGTCCCCGGTTATGGACATCTTGAGTTTCTGGTGCTTGAATTATTATGTTGATCTCATTACTTTATTTAATTAACTTGTTGGGTTAATTATTACTTTAATTGGGATTGAGATGGGGTTACCATTCTCAATGTTTTCAACAAACTTTGTAGTTAAAATAAAATATATTCCTTTATTGTAGGGGAAAACTAGCTTTCTGCAAAAAAAACCATAGAGCCTTAATACGTCTCCAACGTACCTTTAATTTTTGATTGCTCCATGCAATATTATCTTCTGTTTTGGACATTATTGGGCTTTATTATTCACTTTTAAATTATTTTTGGGACTAACCTATTAACGGGAGGCCCATCCCAGAATTGCTGTTTTTTTACCTATTTTAGGGTTTCGAAGAAAAAGAATATCAAACGGAGTCCAAATGGAATGAAACCTTTGGGAACGTGATTTTTTGAACGAACAAGATCCAGGAGACTTGGACCCTACATCAAGCAACCAACAGGGAAGCCACAAGGTAGGGGGGGCACCTATCCCCCCCCTCCCGGCGCACCCTCCACCCTCATGGGGCCCCTGTTGCTCCACCGACGTACTCCTTCCTCCTATATATACCTATGTACCCCCAAACGATCAGATACGGAGCCAAAACCCTAATTCCACCATCGTAACTTTCTGTATCCACGAGATCCCATCTTGGGGCCTGTTCCGGAGCTCCGCCGGAGGGGGCATCGATCACGGAGGGCTTCGACATCAACACCATAGCTTCTCCAAATAAGTGTGAGTAGTTTAACTCAGACCTTCGGGTCCATAGTTATTAGCTAGATGGCTTTTTCTCTCTTTTTGGATCTCAATACAAAGTTCTCCACCTCTCTTGTGGAGATCTATTCGATGTAATCTTCTTTTGCGGTGTTTTTGTTGAGACCGATGAATTGCGGGTTTATGATCAAGTTTATCTATGAACAATATTTGAATCTTCTCTGATTTCTTTATGTATGATTGGTTATCTTTGCAAGTCTCTTCGAATTATCAGTTTGGTTTGGCGTACTAGATTGATCTTTCTTGCAATGGGAGAAGTGCTTAGCTTTGGGTTCAATCTTGCGGTGTCCTTTCCAAGTGACAGTAGGGGCAGCAAGGCACGTATTGTATTGTTGCTATCGAGGATAACAAGATGGGGTTTTCATCATATTGCATGAGTTTATCCCTCTACATCATGTCATCTTACTTAAAGCGTCTATTCTCTTGAACTTAATACTCTAGATGCATGCTGGATAGCGGTCGATGTGTGGAGTAATAGTGGTAGATGCAGGTAGGAGTCGGTCTACTTGTCTCGGACGTGATGCCTATATACATGATCATACCTAGATATTCTCATAACTATGCTCAATTCTGTCAATTGCTCAACAGTAATTTGTTCACCCACCGTAAAATACTTATGCTCTTGAGAGAAGCCACTAGTGAAACGAATGGCCTCCGGGTCTATCTTCTATCATATTAATCTTCCAATACTTAGTTATTTTCATTGCCTTTTATTTTACTTTGCATCTTTATCATACAAATACCAAAATATTATCTTATCATATCTATCAAATCTCACTCTCGTAAGTGATCGTGTAGGGATTGACAACCCCTTATGGCGTTGGTTGCGAGGATTTATTTGTTTTGTGTAGGTGTGAGGGACTGGCGCGTAGCCTCCTACTGGATTGATACCTTGGTTCTCAAAAACTGAGGGAAATACTTATGCTACTTTTCTGCATCACCCTTTCCTCTTCAAGGGAAAACCAACGCAGTGCTCAAGAGGTAGCAAGAAGGATTTCTGGCGCCATTGCCAGGGAGGTCTATGCAAAAGTCAACATACCAAGTACCCATCATAAACCCTTATCTCCTGCATTACATTATTTGCCATTTGCCTCTCGTTTCCTCTCCCCCACTTCACCCTTGCCGTTTTATTCGCCCTCTCTCTCTCTCTCTCTCTATCCTCCCTCTCTTTCTCTGTTTGCCTCTTTTTTGCTTACTCCTCGTTTGCTTGTGTGTTGGATTGCTTGCTTGTCACGATGGCTTTACCTAGATTTTTGGTGATCCCCAGCTTAAAAGGTTTGAAGAGATCGAAAGCAACTCCAGGAGTTTTATGGTTTTACTATTTGAGCATAATAGTTTCTGCAGAAATGAGCTTAAGGAACAAAAAAGTTTTATGAGTTATATTAATAAAGAGCTCGATGATATGTCTAAAGAATTTGATGGTTTAAGATCCGAAATTGCTCGTGTTGAGAAGTTGACAGCTGAAATATCGGATAAGCAGGCTACCTTAGTTAATAAGATGGCCGCTAAACCGGAGAACTTTGAAAAAAAGATGAAGATCTAAAATTTATTGATGTGTCCCCTATTAAATCTTTGTTTTGCAATATTAATCTTGATAATGATGGGACTGAATATTATCAACCTTTACCTAGACGGCATTCCAAAAATTTGTAGTTTTTAGATCTTGATGCTAAATTTGATAAAAGTGGGATTGAAGAAATCAAAACTTTAAATGTTACTGAACCCACTATCTTGGATTTCAAGGAATTTAATTATGATAATTGATCTTTGATAGATTTTATTTCCTTGTTGCAATCCGTGCTAAATTCTCCTCTGCTTATAGTCAAAATAAAGCTTTTACCAAACATATCGTTGATGCTTTGATGCAATCTTATGAAGAAAAACTTGAGTTGGAAGTTTCTATCCCTAGAAAACCTTATGATGAGTGGGAACCTACTATTAAAATTAAAATTAAAGATCATGAATGCTATGCTTTGTGTGATTTGGGTGCTAGTGTTTCCACGATTCCAAAGACTTTGTGTGATTTGTTAGGTTTCAGTGATTTTTATGATTGCTCTTTAAACTTTCACCTTGCGGATTCCACTATTAAGAAACCAATGGGAAGAAATAATGATCTTCTTATTGTTGCAAATAGGAATTATGTGCCCATAGATTTTATCGTTCTTGATACAGTTTGCAATCCTTCATGTCCTATTATTCTTGGTAGACCTTTCCTTAGAACGATTTGTGCAATTATTGATATGAAGGAAGGAAATATTAGATTCCAAATTCTGTTAAGGAAAGTCATGGAACACTTCCCTAGAAATAAAATTAAATTACCTTATGAATCTATTATGAGAGCCACTTATGGATTGCCTACCAAAGATGGCAATACCTATATCTATCCTTGCTTTTTATGCCTAGCTAGGGGCATTAAACGATAGTGCTTGTTGGCAGGCAACCAATTTTATTTTTATTCCTTGATTTTTACTCCTGTTTAGTAATAAATAATTTATCTAGCCTCTGTTTTGGTTGTGTTTTTTGTGTTTAATTCGTGTTTATGCCAAGTAGAACCGTTGGGAAGACTTGGGGAAAGTCTTGTTAATCTAGCTGTAAAAAAACAGAAACTTTACCGCTCACGAGAACTGCTGCCATTTTTATTTGGAAAGTACTATTTAGTTAATTCCCTTTTTCATATTATTAATAGATAAATTCCTCACGTTCAGCAATTTATTTTAGAATTTTTGGGCTTCCAGATCTTGCGTTAGATACAGATTACTACAGACTGTTCTGTTTTTGACAGATTCTGTTTTTCGTGTGTTGTTTGCTTATTTTAATGAATCTATGGCTTGTAAAATAGTTTATAAACCATAGACAAGTTGTAATAAAGTAGGTTTAACACCAATATAAATAAAATAATGAGTTCATTACAGTAACTTGAAGCGGTATTTTGTTTTCTTTCGCTAACGAAGCTCACGAGATTTTCTACTTTAAGCTTTGTGTTGTGAAGTTTTCAAGTTTTGGGTAAGGATTGGATGGATTATGGAACAAGGAGTGGAAAGAGCCTAAGATTTGGGATGCCCATGGCACCCCCAAGATAATCTAAGGACACCTAAAAGCCAAAGCTTGGGGATGCCCCGGAAGGCATCCCCTCTTTTGTCTACTTCTATCGGTAACTTTACTTGGAGCTATATTTTTATTCCCCACATGATATGTGTTTTGCTTGGAGCGTCTTGTATGATTTCAATCTTTTATTTTTAGTTTACCACAATCATCTTTGCTGTACACACCTTTTGAGAGAGACACACATGATTCGGAAATTATTAGAATACTCTATGTGCTTCACTTATATCTTTTGAGTCATATAGTTTTGCTCTAGTATTTCACTTATATCTTTTAGAGCATGGTGGTGGATTTGTTTTATAGAAACTATTGATCTCTCATGCTTCACTTAGATTATTTTGAGAGTCTTAAATAGTATGGTAATTTTCTTAAATAATCCTAATATGCTAGGTATACAAGATTAATAAAAAAATTCTCTTATGAGTGTGTTGAATACTGTGAGAAGTTTGATACTTGATGATTGTTTTGAGATATGGAGATGGTGACATTAGAGTCATGCTAGTTGAGTAGTTGTGAATTTGAGAAATACTTGTGTTGAAGTTTTTGATTCCGTAGCATGCACGTATGGTGAACCGTTATGTGATGAAGTCGGAGCATGATTTATTTATTGATTGTCTTCCCTATGAGTGGTGGTCGGGGGCGAGCGATGGTATTTTCCTACCAATCTATCCCCCTAGGAGCATGCGCATAATACTTTCCTTTGATAACATGTAGATTTTTGCAATAAGTATATGAGTTCCTTATGACTAATGTTGAGTCCATGGATTATACGCACTTTTCTCACCCTTCCACCATTGCTAGCCTCTGTAATACCGCGCACCTTTCGCCGGTATCATACACCCACCATATACCTTCCTCAAAACATCCCCCATACCTACCTATCATGGCATTTCCATAGCCATTCCGAGATATATTGCCATGCGACTTTCCACTGTTCCGTTTACTATGACACGCTCCATCATTGTCATATTGCTTTGCATGATCATGTAGTTGACATCGTATTTGTGGCAAAGCCACCGTTCATAATTCTTCCATACATGTCACTCTTGATTCATTGCATATCCCGGTACACCGCCGGAGGCATTCACATAGAGTCATATTTTGTTCTAAGTATCGAGTTGTAATTGTTGAGTTGTAAGTAAATAAAAGTGTGATGATCATCATTTTTAGAGCATTGTCCCAAGTGAGGAAAGGATGATGGAGACTATGATTCCCCCACAAGTCGGGATGAGACTCCGGACGAAAAATAATAATAATAAAAAATAGGCCAAAGAAGCCCAAATAAAAAAATGAGGGAAAAAGAGAGAAGGGACAATGCTACTATCCTTTTACCACACTTGTGCTTAAAAGAGAGTCTCCTATGTTATCACTTTCATATACTAGTGGGAATTTTTCATTATAGAACTTGGCTTGTATATTCCAATGATGGGCTTCCTCAAAATGCCCTAGGTCTTCGTGAGCAAGCAAGTTGGATGCACACCCACTTAGTTTCTTTTTGCCCTTTCATATACTTATAGCTCTAGTGCATCCGCTGCATGGAAATCCCTACTCACTCACTTTGTCCTTCACGAGGCCAAAAATTATATATATAATTCCGATCACGATGAACTAGATGCATAGGATAATTTTTTGGTGGAACTCCAATTTCAAACGATTCCAATTCCATTATTGTCACACCCTAGCTAGTTCATGCATTAGAGTGTTGCATCGTGTCTTCTTTTCCAGAAAACTGAAATGGGGATGACAGAACCCCCAGCACCCCCTGGAAACAACTAGGGTTTACTAAATTATTTTCAATGAACCCAAAATGCCCTTCATAAATGTTTACCATCTTTGGTCCTGGCTAAAACCTCTGCCAAAAATGGTTTCATATTTTTGGAGGCCATTCTGGATTTTTGCACCAAGCCATAAGTATTTGCATTTGGGAAATTTAAATCCTATAAATATTTTAAAATTCCCAAATAATCCTGAAAGTATTTTTAGGCTGTTGAGAATATTTTCAAATGTGCCTCTAAATATTTTTAGGTTTTTCCTAAATGGAATACTATTTTTACTATTTTAAAACACAGAACAAGAATAAATAAAAAAGAGAAAACAAAAAGCAGAGAGCAGAGGCTTACCTGGCGCTCACCTAGCAGGCCCACCTAGCCGGCCCAGCCCAGCCACCGCTCCAGCGAGCTGCTTGGCTTGGCCAGGCAGGCAGGCAGGTGCTCGACGCCAGCACCAGCACGCACCACGCAGCTGCCCGCCGCCCTGCTTCTTCCCCTCGCCGTTCTGCTGCCCTGGGTGGATCACCCATTCCTCCCCTGAGCTCGCCGACACGCCCCTTCCTCCCCAGCTCCTCTCCCTCGCTCTCCCACACCATTGCCGACGCTGCCGCAACCACGCCACCGTGATAACCGTGTCCGTCGTCGACCCCGTGCCGCGTCACCGGGTCCGTTCGCTCCGTCGTCGTCGACTACGTCGAGCAGGCCGAGCCCCGAGCGCTCGCCCGCTCTGGAGTCGCCCCTGACCCCGTCTTCACCAACTCCGGTCGCCGAGATCGCCATCGTCGCCCCGCTCAGCTCCGGCCTTCCCTGAGCCTGCTTCGACGCTTGCTGCAATCGCTGTGAGCTTAGCTCCATCCTCCCCCTCTCCGTTAACTCTGTCCTGCACCGTATGCACCGCACCACGTTCACCTGCATCCGCCGCCGCCGAGCTCGTCACCGACGTGACTCCGGCCACCCACCGGCCACACCACCTTGACCAACGCACTCACCGCACTCGCAGGAACCCGTAGCACTACTCCACGTGCCTCGCCGTGCCCCGTAGCCTTGGGTTCGACTTCACCTGAGCTCCGGCAGCCGCACAGCTCATCGCCGGCGATGTTTCTGGCCACCCCGAGCTCCACCACTACCACCAAACGACGCGGCTTGCTCCTAGCTACGCGTAGATGCTCTCTGCCGCCCATTTGGTCGCCGGAGCACGAAACCCGCATTGCCCCGCCGCGTCTGGCCTCGCCGGCAGCTAAACGCCGGCGAGTTTGACTTTGTTTGACCATGGTTGACCCCGTGTGGGCCCAGGTTGACTCCCCGTGAGTCTATGACAAGTGGGACCGCTCTGCTAATTAACTAAGATTAGCACTAACTAAATTTAGTTAGTTAATTAACTACTGACATGCGGGTCCCACTGGTCAGGTTTGACCTGAATCGGCTCCGTTGACCACTGACGTCACCCTGACGCAATGCTGATGCATTAATTCAATTACTGGAATTATTCTTATACAGGAAATTCCAGAAAATACTACAAACTTCAAAGATTCATAACTTTTAATCTGTAACTCCAAATGCAAAGATGTATATATGAAATTTGATCAGAAAAATTCAATCTTTCCATCTGTAATGGTTTCATGCATGACAAAGAACTTTAACCGTGCTGTTTAGGTGAAACAAGCTAATGCACTTAAGTGGCTTAATAACTTAAGCTTCCATTTGAATCTTTGATTCAAGTAGACTCAAACCAACTTGTTTCATCATGCATTTGCCAGGACACCTCATATTGCCATGTTATAGCATGCATCATATTGTTGCATATTGCCATGTGATGATTGTGCTTTGTGATGTCTTTCATGGTAGGTTCTGCCTCCGAGGATATTCTCGAGTATCCAACTGAAGGCCAGTACCCTACTACTACTCCATCAGGCAAGCAGCCCCATTGATCATATTGATACAATTCCATGTTCTCACCCCTGCTCTCATTTATTGCATTAAGACAACAACGTTTCAAACTGTTGTGTGCTTCGGTAGTTGAGCCCTTATCCTCTGCATGACCCGTCATTGCCACAGTAACTATATGAAACCCACTAGCATGTGTAAGAGTTGATTGAGCCATGTATGTGTTTCCTACCTTGCTATGCCTGCTATGCTTAGAGTTGTGTCAGGTATGGTTCATCTGGGTGATGGGCTAGAGTGAAATGATTAAATCGGTAATGTGAGGGATGTGTTGAACATGATTTCGTAAAGGTATCGATGAGAGGCCATGTAGGAGTACATGGTGGGTTGTTTCATTGAGGCCGTCCCTAAGAACTAAGATCTGTATGTGTGATTTAAGAATCAGTTACTACCATGCATTGGGATTCTTAATTGACCCTCTCGGCTTCTTAACCACCCTAGTACTCTGTCCAGGAGTTGCAACTAGTTTTTGGTGTTTGTAGGTTATGTGTTGGCGGCCGTGCGTAGCACTGACCCTAGGGGTGGGCTATGATGCGGTAGATACACCATGGCACGGTGTATCGAGTCACCCATTTGGTGTCTCGGGAACCCTTTTCACATCATTCGGGGCCATATGTGGAAACCTCAGCCGAACTCCTTGCGGATGGAACCTAGAGAGGTGATAAACCTGGACTAGAGACTTCAGTGTTTAGGTAGGCCGTGGCCGACACCCTCGTTGGGCTTCCGCTTGAAGGTTGCCGAGTACATGTTGTGTAAATGAAGGTAAGTGGTGAGAGCGTGTGTGAAGAAGTACACCCCTGCAGGGTTAACATCATCTATTCGAATAGCCGCATCCGCGGTAAAGGACTACTTGGTTGCCTATACAGTTCATAGACAAGTTAATGGTTACTACTAAAAGACTCAAGATAAGTGTGAGTACCGAGGATGGCCCTCTCGTAGGATGATGAGGGAGGATCCACGATGGAGTATTGTGTTGGTGATTAGTGGACTCGTGTGCGAAAACTATTTTACTAGTGGTGTCTCGTAGGATAGCTTAGCCAAGAGTCAAAGCTGGCTTGCTGCAATAACTCCACCACCTTCTTGAGAATGAGCATGTATAGTAGGATCTGTTGTAAAACTTGCTGAGTACCTTTGTACTCATGTTGCTTTAATTACTGTTTTCAGACGACAACACCGCCCCCTCCAACGGGTTTTACGTAGACCTCGACATCGATGAGTGACTTGTCGGACTAGTTTTCTTCCGCATGGGCTTGTATGCTTGTATGACTTGAGTGTCGGGTCATGTGACCCCTACCTGTATGAACATGTTATGTATGGCTCTCCGGAGCCTTTAAATAAAGTACTTGAGTTGTAGAGTTTTGTTGTGATGCCATGTTGTATTTACACATATCGAGCATATTGTGTGTATGATTGAAATGCTTGGTATGTGTGGGATCCGACAATCTAGTTGTTTATCCTTGGCACCCTCTCTTATGGGGAAATGTAGTCTAGTGCTTCCTTGAGCCATAGTAGTCCGCTACAGCCCAGTTCACCGGAGTCCTGCTAGCCCACCACTACTGCTCAGGACACTTTACTGGCCGGCATGTGTTTCACTTCGTTCCTGTGTCTGTCCCTTCAGGGAAATGTCGCGCGGTGACATCCGGAGTCCTACCTAGCCTGCTATAGCCCGGGTTCCCGGGAGTCCTGTTAGCCCAGTGCTACAGCCCGGATTAACAAGCTGCAGACCGACATGCTCGATGTGAATCATGTATGCCTGTCCCCATAGGTTAGTGCCGCTTTGGGTTCACGACTAGCCATGTCGGCCCAGGTTCTCTGTCATATGGATTGTAGCGACACAATCATATACGTGAGCCAAAAGGCGCAAACGGTTCCGGGTCATGGTAAGGCGACACCCGTGGGAATACCGTGCGTGAGGCCACAAAGTGATATGAGGTGTTACCAACTAGATCGATGTGACTTGGAATCGGGGTCCTGACAGCGTTGGCATCAAAGCCGGACTGCCTGTAGGTTCGTTGAGCCAAACCGGTCGATGTCGAGTCTAGAAATGCTTTAGTTATATGTAGGGGAATTGATTGTGGGAGGGAATGTAAGGATCTTTTACTCCTTTACCTTATGCCCTCTGATCTGAGTCATTCTCTTCTCATTCTACGTGGGTTAAGGACTAGGATCTCTTCTCTCTATCAGGTTCACGTGTTACTAATCCGTAGTAGCTTATAGGATTGTTGTTACAAGCCTCAGTTCAGTTTCTACTACTTTTAGTATGTTGTCAGTTGAACCAGAACCTTAATATGATGTTGTTGAGTGGTTTTGCAAACTGTTGTGAATGTCTCAAATCTTCTTCTGAGCATTTACAGCCGTTATGTTGTCCGATTTCTCCTAGAAAATTGTAATGCCTTTGCATTATTTTGTGCTTTTAGATGGCCACCCGTTCCCAGAATCAAGTGGTTCGTCTGACTCGGGGCCTCAATGTACCCAGTCACATGGCCATGCTGGTCCGGGTGATCGTCGAGACAGGCTATCGATGGTATCCTGAGTATACCGTCGAGGAGCACTTCTGAGACTTCAACTAGAGCCAATACCTTTGTACCGTCAGGATATATCCCTCTTATCCTGGAGCCACTGAATCCCTCCACTGCTCATATGGACTTGGGGTTACTATTGAGATGTCCGTGCAGGACGCAGCTTACTCAATGATGACTATCATTCGAGCCAGAACTGCCTTGCTCCAGAACACCGATTTTTGCTACATGCCAGCCTCACTCCCTGGAGCACAGGGGTACTATCAGGCTTTGTACTATGACTCTACACATGAGGATTCACTAATCCGCACCACTACCAAGATGCTCGAGGACAAGGAATGCGAAAATCGGGCCTTGCGAATGGAGCTCTTCAACTCTCGTTCTGACCACTGGGCCACTTTGACCCGGTTTGCACCTGCTGTGCAGGCTGGATACATGGACATGAGGGACATGTACCCCATGTGGTCTGGATTGCCAGATTGTATGGAGTGGCGCGATATAGGAGGCATCACCCCTCCTCGTCGTCCCCGTCTGCCACCGTTTGTCGGACCAACGCCACATCCGAGTCCCTATGGCCCGCAAGCTCCATAGGACCGTCTGTTCCCAGATGATCATGTTCTGCTTCCAGGTTTTGGTGGTGACTTTTATGAGGGTTACTATGGAGCTGTCTGAGCTAGTAGTAGTTTCACTAGTACTATAATAGTTGTATTCTCCATAGTCCTGCTTGACCCGTCGAATAGGACATGGTGTGTATCATGTTCCGGAGGTGTAGAAAACTAATGTATAGGAGCTTGGAATGCCTCTGATGAGATGTAACGTCTTTCACCGTAGTTGTACTCAAGCCTGGGCTTGTACTAAACTATGTACGGTGTGTATGACCGATGGTATATATATGGCAGTTTCTATATTACCATGTCGTGCAATGAACATCTCAGCATTCCATGTTATCCATTACATTCTGCACTTCTGTAACACCCCGGATGTAATTTACCTTATTTGTACTCCAACTCTTGCCGTTTCCGGCACTAAGTTATATTATTTCCTCGTTGTCGGGTTTTTGTCTCCGTGTGTTTTGTCTTTGTCATGCATCTCATATCATGTCATCATGTGCATTGCATTTGCATACGTGTTTGTCTCATGCATCCGAGCATTTTCCCCGTTGTCTGTTTTGCATTCTGGCGCTCCTATGTCCTCCGGTGCCCCTTTCTAGCTCTTTTCATGTGTGGGTGTTAAACGTTTTCGGATTGGACCGAGACTTGTCATGCGGCCTTGGTTTACTACCGGTAGACCGCCTGTCTAGTTTCGTGCCATTTGGACTTCGTTTGATACTCCAACGGTTAACCGAGGGACCAAAAAGGCCTCATGTGTGTTGCAGCCCAACACCCCTTCAAAGTGGCCTAAAACCCACCTAAACCTGTTCCTTCATCTAGAGCGTTTGATCACGATCACGTGGCCGCAAACCGCACCTCATTTGGAGCTTCCTAGCTCCCTCTACCCCTATATAAAGACCCCCCATTTCTAAATCCCGGATCTCCTCTTACAAACCCTAGAAAATCCCCCCCTCCAGCCGCCGGACAATGTCCGTCCTGGCCGGACATTTCGCCGCCGCCGTCCTCGTCCAATAAAGGCGCACCACGTGTCCCCGTGGTGACCACATCCCCGCCGGCCCGGGCAAGCCCGCACCGGGCCCTCAAAGCCCGTCGGGGCCGCACCGCCCGCCTCGTTCGACCCGACGCCGCTCCTTGCCCCCGCCGCCGCCTTCTTCTGCTCCGGCGACCGAACCGGACGGCGCCACCGCAGCCACCTCCGGTGAGCCCGCGCCCTGCCATGCCGGCGACCGCGCCAGGGTGTCGCCTCCTCGCCGTCCGGTCCGCACCTCGCCGCCCCGACGAGCTCCAGCGTGAGCTCCGGCTCCGGCGACCTCTCCTCCGGCCAAGTACATCTCCGGCAAACACCCTCCCTCCGGCGAACAGGTTTTCCGGTGATCCTCGGTTCGCATGAAGCTACAGTGCCCAGATCCAGATCCACCTCAGGTTGACTTTTTCCCTCCTAACCCTAGCATTTTTGCAATCTTTGACATGCCATAACTCTGCATCCGTACCTTCGATTTGTGTGTGTAGTATATCAAAATGTTCGTCTCGGCGAGTACATCATTTGATATCATTGCATCATTTTCATTTGAGCTCATATTGATGCCCGAAATTCTATTGGAAGAGGGCTATGTGAGGATAGTTTCAGATCTGTTTCAGCAAATGGACTTTTGTCATTTTTGCCATGATTAATGTGTGCATGCCATGATCCTGAGCTCTACATGTGTTTTGTAGAATTCCATGCCATCTTTACAGGGGTGTATGCCATGTATTTTTGTGATCTTTGTGGTGACTAGCACAAGCATGCAAAGTAGCTTACTCAATGATGCTGATTCCAGGGACTTAGTTTTTCACTAAGTCCTTGTCCTGGTTTTATTTTTATGCCATATGTTCATGTTGTTTCCTAGTGATCTGTGCCTCTTTTGAGCATGATAAGTAAGGGTGTTTCGTAGATAATGTTGTGCTCTATCCATCCATGTCTTTGTTTGCAATTATGGAGCATCCTAGCTTGAGTCAATTGAGCTCTACTTTTGCTATAAAATGTTCCTGGCAGATTGTTAACATGATTCGCGATTTTGCCGAGGTTGTTGCCATTGATCCGTGCATGTTATGTTGTTGTTCTTGCCATGTCTAACTTCTATGCCATGTCTTCTTGATGGTTGTATGCTTAGTTTTTCATGCAATGCCTCGTAGTGAGTGCATCGAGCTCGTAAACAAGCCTACTTGTTAATCTGTTTTGCATGCTCCAGTTTTTCACTAACTCTGAATCTGTTTATGTTTTTGCTATGTTCACATGATTGTAATTGTATTTTCTGCCCCTTTTGACTCATGGTTAGTACGGGACTTTTGTTATATGCTTTGAGTAGCTTCATGCCATGCCTTGCTTTGCCATGATATGTTCCTGTAGCAGGTAGTTTTCATGCTCTAAACAATGCTTCCTGATGATAAATTCCTAACATGCTGTTAATTTCACCAAGTCTGAAACCTGTAATCTTTTGCTCTTTTGCCATGCTTGTTTGAACCTGTTAATGAGTGAATTAGCCGTAGCTCAGTGTTCATCTTTTGTCAAGCATCTTGAGTGAATCCCTGCCATGTATTTTTTTGCTATGTTTGAGTGCAGTAGCATGTTTTTCTTGATGCATTTAGATGGTCTCGTGCTGATTATCGCAGACCGGTGCCATATTTGTTTTGCTTGCCATTTCCAAACCGTGCATTCGATTCCGGTGATCTTTATATCGATTTCAACCGAAATCAACTCCTCTTTCCAGTGGCACTCTTGGATTTACAACTTGAGGCTAGGTTCAATCATTCCTTTCCAAATCATGCATATGCATCACATATCGCATCCCGCATATCGTACCATGTTTTGCATCATGTGCTTGAGCATTGCACGTGGTTGAATGTGTTCCTTTTTGCTTGTTGTTCTTGCTTGGGTAGAGCCAGGAGACGAGCACGTGAATGAGGAGCCCGTTGAGTACGCTTACGAGGATCAAGACAACCCTGAGAACTTTGCAGGCAAGATGACCATACCCTCGAAATCACTTCTATCTTTGCTTGCTAGATGTTCGCTCTTTTGCTATGCCTATGCTCCGATACCTACCACTGGCTTTTCATGCCTCCCATATTTCCATGTCAAACCTCTAACCCACCATGTCCTAGCAAACTGTTGTTTGGCTATGTTACCGCTTTGCTCAGCCCCTCTTATAGCGTTGCTAGTTGCAGGTGAAGATTGGAAATCGTTCCTTGTTGGAACTTGTTTATTGTTGGGATATCACCATATTATCTTGTTTATCTTAATGCACCTATATACTTGGTAAAGGATGGAAGGCTCGGCCTTATGCCTGGTGTTTTGTTCCACTCTTGCCGCCCAAGTTTCCATCATATCGGTGTGATGTTCTCGGATTTTGCGTTCCTTACACGGTTGGGTTATAATAGGAACCCCTTGACAGTTCGCCTTGAATAAAACTCCTCCAGCAATGCCCAACATTGGTTTTACCATCTTCCACCTAGCCTCTTTTTCCCTTGGGTTTCTGGAGCCCAAGGGTCATCTTTAATTAACCCCCCCCGGGCCAGTGCTCCTCTGAGTGTTGGTCCAAACTGAGCTGCCTGCGGGGCCACCTCGGGGAAACTTGAGGGTTGGTTTTACTCATAGCTAGTCTCATCTGAACGTGCCCTGAGAACGAGATATGTGCAGCTCCTATCGGGATTTGTCGGCCCATTCGGGCGGTGTTGCTGGACTTGTTTTACCATTGTCGAGGATGTCTTGTAACCGGGATGCCGAGTCTGATCGGATTGTCTTGGGAGAAGGAATATCCTTCGTTGACCGTGAGGGCTTGTGATGGGCTAAGTTGGGACTCCCCTGCATGGATTTGAACTTTCGAAAGTCGTGCCCGCGGTTATGGGCAGATGGGAATTTGTTAATGTCTGGTTGTAGATAACCTGAAACTTAACTTAATTAAAATGCACCAACCATGTGTGTAACCGTGATGGTCTCTTCTCGGCAGAGTCCGGGAAGTGAACACGGTGTTGGAGTAATGCTTGACGTAGGTTGTTCTTGGATCACTTCTTGATCATAGTTGTTCGACAGTGCCTTTGCCTTCTCTTCTCGCTCTCTTTTGCGAATATGTTAGCCACCTTATATGCTAGTCGCTTGCTGCAGTTCCACATCATACCTTTACCTTACCTATAAGCTTAAATAGTCTTGATCGCGAGGGTGTGAGATTTCTGAGTCCCCGTGACTCACAGATTACTTCCAAAACCAGATGCAGGGACCGATGATACCGCTCCAGATGATATGACCGAGCTCAAGTGGGAGTTTGATGAAGACTCTCATCATTACTACGTGTCTTTCCCAGATGATCAGTAGTGCTGCCCAGTTGGGGCGATCGGGGACTTTTTCGCATTTGGGGGTTGATCTTTATTTTGGTTCCATAGTCGGACCTTGAGTGTATTGGATGAATGTAATGAGTTATTTATGTATTTGTGTGACATGGCCAGTGTAAGCCAACTATGTACCTTTCCCCTTTATTTATTTACATGGGTTGCTGTGAAGATTACCTCACTTGCGACATTGCTTTCAATGCGGTTATGCCTCTAAGTCGTGCTTCGACACGTGGGAGAAATAGCCGCATCGAGGGCGTTACAAGTTGGTATTAGAGCCATCCTTGTCTAAACCATTGTCTTGTTTTTCCTAGGATGGTCAACACCCGCAGCAACCCTGCTGCCCCGGAACAGGGGGAAGCCAGTGCAGCTAGGGATGAGAATCTGCCTCACCCGCCTTCTCTGGCCAAAGTTATGCTGGAGGCAGAAAGAAACAAGCGTGAGACTAACCGCTTGCTGGAGCAGATTGAGCAGAACACTGCACGTCATCAGCGAAACGACTTGGTGTCAATCAATGACTTTATCAATTTGTACCCACCAAAGTTTAATCATTTCGTCGAGCCCCTCGACACGGATGATTTGATTCGCAGCATCACCCATAAGCTACGTTCTGCCAACGTAGCCGAAGCTAATAAGGTTACCTATGCTGCCTATCACCTCGAAGGCCCTGCTAGCCTTTGGTGGGAAAACTTTGAGGCTATGCGCCCGGTCGGCCAAATCACTACTTGGGCTGAATTTAGTGAGGCTTTCCATGAGCATCACATCCCGGAAGGTCTCATGGATCGTAAGAGGGAAGAGTTCTGCAATTTCACCAGATGCAGACTGACTGTGGATGCATGCAGCCGTGAGTTTGGAAATTTAGCACGTTATGCTCCTGAAGAGGTATCCACCAACGCTAAGAAGCAGGCAAGGTTCCGCAAGGGACTTAGCCCCGAGCTTCACCGTGATCTTCGTCTGCATGAGTGCACCTCCTTCCAGAAGTTGGTCAATAAGGCCATCAGTGCTGAGACAAGCCAGATTGACTATGACGCTTCACGCAAGCACTCCCGTGATTTTGGTTCTTCATCCTGCTCTGGATCTCAGAAGCGCCGGGTGTGGATTCCAAGCATAGCGCTGCCACCTAGGTTCACTCCGAGGCCATCCTTTGAGGCGCCTCGCCCCAACCAGCAATTGCACCGCCTAAGACCTATGGTGGCCCCGCTGCTAATGCTGCTCCATGCCCCAATGTTGTGACATGTTTCAAGTGTCGAGAGCCGGGTCACTACAGTCGAGAGTGTCCCCAGAACAACAACCCCAACTAGTCTGGAAAGTCCGTTGGCCGTGCTAAGCCAGCGGGAAAGACCTTCTACGCCAAGCCAGCCATCACTACACGTGGCCATGTCAACTATGTCAAAACTGAGGAGGCTCATGATGATCCTAACGTCGTCCTTGGTACGCTCCTTATTAATTGCCATCCGGCATCTGTTCTTTTCGATACTGGAGCATCTCATTCATTCATATCTGAGAGCTATGCTCGATTGCATAACACGACATTCTGTGACATGCCCACTTCCATGGTAATTCAAACTCCGGGTTCCAAATGGCAAACTTATAGAGTAAGCCATGGGAATGAAATTCTTGTCGATAGACTTGTTTTCCTTGCATCCTTAATAGCTCTCAAGTCCTCGGACATAAACATCATCTTGGGTATGGGCTGGATGTCAGCTCATTATGCTAAGATTGATTGTGCCACTAGAATCGTTCAACTTACTCACCCATCGGGTAAGACAGTCAATGTCTTAACTCGAGTGGCCAAGCGCCAGCTTTACTCCCTAAATGCCAACCCCTTCTAGACCTTGAAGATATTCTGGTAGTCCGAGACTTCCCGGATGTCTTCCTAGAAGAACTGCCAGGTGTTCCACCTGACGGGGATGTCGAGTTCGTGATAGACCTTGTTCCAGGAACCGTCCTAATTTCTAGAAGACCCTATAATATGGCACCCTTAGAACTAGCCGAGCTTAAGAAACAACTCGATGAGTCCTTGAAAAAGGGTTTCATCCGTCCTATCTCTTCTCCTTGGGCTTTCCCCTTGCTCTTCGTCAATAAGAAGGATGGAACGGATTGGATGGTTGTAGATTACCGACCTGTCAACTTGGTCACTATCAAGAACAAGTATCCGCTCCCCAGGATCAACGATCTGTATAATCACCTCGCTGGATTCTCAGTCTTCTCCAAAATGGATTTGAGGTTGGGCTACCATCAAATCAAAATCAAAAACGGGGACATTCCCAAAATGTCCGTTGTTACTCGTTATGGCCAATACGAGTACACTGTTATGTCCTTCGGTTTAGCCAATGCCCTAGCCACTTTCTCTCGGTTAATGAACTCGGTCTTCATGGAGTATTTGGATAAATTCATCATGGTATACCTCGATGATATACACATCTACTCCAAGAGTGAGGAAGAACATGCTGAACATCTAAGGCTGGTATTGACGAAACTTCGAGAGCATCGCCTTTATGCCAATTCTCCAAGTGTGAATTTTGCTTTCCGGAAGTGACCTATCTAGGCCATGTAATCTCTGGTAAGGGTATTGCTGTCAATCCCGAGCGAGTTCAAGCTGTCCTTGATTGGACTCCACCTGAGACGGTCAAGCAAGTTCGGAGCTTCCTTGGCTTATCGAGCTATTGTCGCCGCTTGGTCGAGAATTTCTCCAAGGTTGCCAAACCTCTAACTGAACTCCTCAAGAAAGATAAAAAGTTCGAGTGGACCCCACAGTGCGAGTTCAGCTTTTAGGAACTGAAAAGACGCCTGACATCTGCTCCCGTACTGGTACCACCAGAGTTCTCCAAGGACTTTATTATCTATTGCGATGCCTTGCGACAAGGACTAGGTTGCATACTGATGCAAGATCGTCAGGTAATTGCCTATGCTTCACGGCAATTACACCCCCATGAGGAAAACTATCCCACACATGATCTAGAGCTTGTAGCTATAGTCCATGCACTTAAAACTTGGCGACATTACCTTCTCGGTAATCGTTGCGAGATCTTCACTGATCACCAAAGTCTGAAAATATCTTCACCCAACCGGAATTAAATCTCAGGCAAAGACGTTGGGTCGAGTTGATCTCAGATTATGACTTAGGGATAACCTACACCCCGGGAAAAGCCAATGTTATGGCTGATGCACTAAGTCGTAAATCCTATTGTAGCAACCTGATGTTACAACAAGGTCAACCACTCCTCCATGAGGAATTTCAGAAGCTTAATCTTCACATTGTTCCTCAGGGATTCCTATCTACCTTGGTGGTGAAACCGACCCTTATGGATCAGATCATAACCACCTAGCGGTATGAGAAGGGGATATCTCGGATCAAGGAGAACATTGCTAGCGGAGCTGCTACGTGTTTCTCTGTGAACGATCAAGGTGTTGTCTTCTTTGAGAACCGCATGGTGGTTCCCAAGAAACAACAACTACGACAACTGATCCTTAAGGAAGCTCATGAATCCCCTCTCACCATTCATCCCGGTAGTACTAAGATGTATCAAGACCTACGCCAGAGGTTTTGGTGGACTAGGATGAAGAGAGAAATTCCGCAATACATTGCTAATTGTGACATTTATCGTCGTGTTAAAGCAGAGCATCAATGGCCTGCTAGCATCCTTCAACCTGCTATTCCTGAATGGAAATGGGATAAAATCAGTATGGATTTCATTACCGGGTTTCCCAGGACCAAGAGATGGAATAATGCTATATTCGTCGTGATCAATCGTCTTTCCAAAGTAGCCCACTTCCTACCTGTCCATGAGAGTATCACCGCTAGCTAGCTAGCTGACCTATACATCTCCCGAATAGTGTCTCTTCATGGTGTCCCATTGGAAATTAACTCAGACCATGGGAGTCTCTTCACCTCTCTATTTTGGGAGAGTTTCGAGAATGCTATGGGAACTCGCACTACTAGGAAAAGGCCTACTAATGGCGCACCAGTTTTGCCTACTAATGGTGCATCACTGGTGCTCCATTAGTATCACGCCACTAGTATTTATTACTAATGGCGCACCACGCAGTGCGCCATTAGTATATAACACCATGCGCCATTAGTATGCCTCCCAGGGGCCATATTTAACCATGTGCTTTGGCACACTAATGGCGCACTGCGGATGGATCCGCCATTAGTATACTTGGCATACTAATGGCGCACTGTTTGGTGATGCGCCATTAGTATACTTTGGCATACTAATGGCGCACTCTATAGTGATGCGCCACTAGTATGAATATTAGGTTTTTTTTTACTTTTCTGATTTTTGCACAGGTTACAAAATATATTATTTGACAGAATATAGACAATAGCACACAGCAACAGTAGATTCATCGAATACAATAGAAGATTAGTCTCCGAATACAATTCATCATATTAGTCTCCGAATTCAAAAGACCGAACAAAGATAAAACATTACAAGTCTCGAGACCGCGAGTATCGAGTTTGTCTTCACATTACAAGTCGATATCGATCATCTAAACTACCATCACATAGAAGAGAGCTGCGGTCATCACGATGAGCATCATCGCGATGAAACTGGTCTTCATCCGGTTCCTCCAACGCTCCCTCCTCTCTCTCGCTAGATAGCGGGCGTATCTAGATTCCGCCTCCGCCCTAGTGGTGTACCCTTTGTAACTGTTACCGCTGAAACGATGAACCTGTCTCCGACACTCCTCCCAATCATCGTAGACACCGGGAACCTTACCCTTGTACACGACATACGATGGCATCTCTATGCACAAGCCAAACAACAGACAATACATACATAAGCAATATATAAGTATGCAACAAAAGGATCGGAAGAGAAAAACAAGACATTAATAGCACGATTCATGGTCCTACTAATAAATAGCATCGATTACATCTAAGTTGAACGACTATCCAAACCAAAGAGACATACAATTCATTAAAGTTTAATTACAACATGAGCCAATCAATGTTTCAGAACTACACATCACTACTTTCGACTCGACTCATGGACAGGAGCGTGGATGAAGCCGCCGTCTGTCGTGATGGTCATGAAATTGCGGGCGTTGTCAGCCTGCATTTGTAGCATTCCTAAAAGCCTAAGCGTACATCATTTAGGTTCTCATCGACACCGAGGCACCCTAAAATCCAAGGTTTCATCATTTAGGGTTTGTCAATGCCGAGGCACCCTAAATGCTAAGTTTTCATCATTTAGGGTTTATTGATGCTGAGGCACCCTAGGTTGGGCCTAATCACTTGGCATTAATTAGTTGGCTCTATTGCCACCTATGTTGGGTTTATCATCTACGGTTTATCGATGCTGAGGAGAATTTCTAAGTTGGGCCTAATCACTTGGCTCTATTGCCACCTATGGTTTAATGCAGCAAGAATAAAGGGGCAGTTGATCCTACTTAATTAAGTACTAAGATACCCCGGCCCATGCATTAGCAGCAAGTACCTCATATGTCTGATTTTTAGCAAAGTAATGCTAAAATTCACGGAAAATTTCAGCATGACCTTTGCTGAAAATAGGACATATGGAGTACCCGAATTTGCCGGAACAGAAGTTAATCGACATTCTGGCAAACTCAAGGGCCTCTCGGGGTACCTGCAAAATCATCACGACACGAAGGGCCAATCAAGGGCCTCAAGCAGCAGCGGCGTCTCCCTGGACCCCATTTTTGCTAAATTTCTTTGAGCAACAATCAGAGCAGGAAATTCAGCATATTTCTATACAATTTTTTTGGTATATCTATATCAGGTTTTGGCTGCATTTGCAAATGCATTCCATGTATGGCAACCCTCGAGAATTCCTAGCATGAGGTTTGTCCATCACTTTTGGCTCACTTATTAATCTACTCATCCTATGTCAATATCCACATGCTATGTCATCTGATGTTCCTGAATCATTGTAGTTTAGGCACCATACAAGATTGTTAGTTCAATGTGCTTTATATCCTAGTTATACTACTGCAGGAAAGGAGGATCATCATACACATATATATGTATAGCAATTGACAGGAGCTTCATCATTTTTAGTAACAACAATACATATATAGCAATTGGAAGCAAACAGATGTACACATAAGATAGAAATGTAGTGCTGAAAGTTTAATGCTTACAAAAGACTTGCTGAAATAGTGAAAAATATGGAGTCACCAAGCTGGCTAAGAAACTCCCAAAGTCCACTAGCAAATCCAAGATCTAATCCTGTTACACACATCATAACAATTTAAGATAATTAGGATAAGGATAGTAGGAAAAGAAAAAGAAAGAGCTCAAAAAACAATCACAACAGAAAAATAATAAAAACCTAATCCTAGAAGAAAATAAATCCTAAAAGAAAAGAAATCCTAAAATCTGGAGCAAGTCCTAGCAGTAGTAGTCCAACTAGATGGCCACCACTACTACTCCTATGGCCATGGCACAGCACACGGACATGGCCATGGCAACTAGAAATCCTACACAAAGCACACAACACATGGCCATGGTAACTAAAATCTGGAGCAAGTCCTAGCAGTAGTAGTCCAACTAGAAATCCTACACAAAGCACACGGCCATGGCCATGGCCATGACCGCCAGTAGCTGCAGCGCTAGCAACATCAGCAAGTAGTGGCCACGGTGCAGCTAGCAACAGGCGGCGGCAATAGAGCAGCAGCGGTGACGGGCGCAGGTGACTACAGGAGGACGCGGGCGAAGCGGCCAGAGGGCGCGGGGGTGAAGCGAGCTCGGGTCAGGCGGGCAGTAGCGTCTACGGCGATGGATCCACGCGAAGGAAGAAAGGATCGACGGATGGGCTCACGGGGGGGGGGGGCGTAGGAGAACTCGGCGAGGTCGGGGGCGGTCGAGGCGGCGCGGATCGAGGCGAAATCAACGATGGCAGAAGGAAGAAGACGATCTCGATCTCATCGTTCGGCGGTGCCCTGGCTCGATCTGGACTTGTAGACGACATGGAAGACGACGGGGAAGCCAGGGGACACACTATCTTGGCGTTGGGACAACGGTGGCCGCGATAATGACGACGGCAAGCGCGGTCACCGCACGAGCTCTCGCGCTCGAGTACGAGCCGAGGAGGAGGCGGCTCGATGGGGAAATAGGGGGAATCGGGCGAGGGGTGGTCTCTCTGGAGGCGGCGGGGGTGTGGAGTCCGGCGAGGGTAGGGGCGGGGCGGGTGGGGGTGCGGGGGCGCGGGGGCGGCGGGGGTGGAGTCCGGTGAGGGTCGGGGCGGCGGCGTCGTGGGTCAGGGCAGCGCGCGGGTGGATCTGGTGGCGAGGGAGAGAGGGTCAAAGGGGATCTGGCGAGGGAGGGGGAGGATAGCTAGGGCCAAGCTTACTAATGGCGCACCACACCTCGGTGCGCCATTAGAAATCTTTTTTTCGATAGCAATGGCGCACCCCGCAGCGGTGCGCCATTAGAAATCTTTTTTTAGATAGCAATGGCGCACCCCGCAGCGGTGCACCATTAGAATGTTTTTTTATTACAGTTGGAGCACATGTTATATTGCACCTAACCCAATCGACATCAGAACCCGCCCACTAGCCTGACTGGTCAGCACGCAGCACACACACCAGGAGGTCTTGGGTTCGATTCCCAGGCTCCGCAATATTTTTTTGCATTTTAAATGCTGTTTGATATTTATTTGTGTTTAAATATGTTCAAACTTGTTTAAATCATAACAGTAATAATTTTGTAAAAAATATGTTCAAATTTGTTACTTGAAAATATCATCGGTGGCGGCGGTGGAGCGGGGGAGGGTGCAGGGGGTGCCCGTTGGCGGCGGTGGAGCGGGGGAGGGTGCGGGGGGGGGGGTGCTCGTCGGCGGCGGTGGACGGGGATCGAGATCGAGTGTCCTCATGAATTCAAAAAGTGCCCGTGAAATTTAGAAATATTCATGATATCAAAAAGTGCCCATGAAATACAATCAAGAAATGAAGACTACGATTTAAATACAATCGATCTTAGCTAGCTATCTGTTCACAATCTTCTTGCCCTTCTTTTTGGCAAATGGAGTTCTTCTGTGGAACGGACATCCTTTAGGTAGGGTGGTCCTGCTTCTTCTTGTGGTGTGTGCTGTTACTTCATCGTCGTCGTCATGTTCGATCTTCGGGTCGCCGTACTTGTCGAAGTCTTGCTCATTGGCTACTCCATCCATTCCGATGATCTTCCTTTTGCCTCTCCTCATGACAACACGACTGGGCTTTGTCGGGTCGGTAATGAAGAAGCATTGGTCCGCTTGGGAAGCCAGTACCCATGGCTCATTTTTCGCGGTGACGTTTGCGCCTGCGGTCTTGGATTTGGCTTCGGGTATAACCATAGTGGTGAAATACCGGTCTTCTTTTAGGACGCTCTTGGCCCATCTGACACGGAACATCGGGAGCTTCTCTCCAGCGTAGCTCAGCTCCCAGATCTCCTCGATCCTTCCATAGTATCTGTCCTTGTCGTTACCGGTGTAGGATTCCATCGTTATCCCGGAGTTCTGATAACCATCACTCTTCATGTCCTTGTTCTCGGTGTAGAATGTGTAGCCGTTGATATCGTACGCCTCATAGGTCATCAGGTTGTTCTCGGCGCCCTGTGACAAGGCGAATATGAGTTGTTCTTCCACGGAAGAATCCTCATGTAAAGGGTACGACAGAAGCTTCTGCTTGAACCAACGCGTGAAACATGAGTTGTGCTCTTTGATAAAATCTCCGTCCATCCTCTATTGGCCTCGGTCATTGTACGTCTTCTCAATAAAGGTTTTGTGCTCTACCACCCAAGGATCGACCACGTCTATGTGTTGTAGCGCGACTAGGTTTTCTCTTTCAAAGTTGGCGAGTCGACCCTCGAAGTCGACATGCATTTCGCGGCGACCCTCACGGTGACCCCATCCAGCGAGCCTGCCGAGGTGCCTGTTGACGGGCAGACCAACGGGGTTCTCGATGCCTAGATAATTCGTGCAGTAGGAGATGCACTCTTCGGTCACAAAGCCCCTGGCTATACTTCCCTCTGGACGTGACATGTTGCAAACGTATCCTTTGATGACACCATTCATCCTTTCGAACGGCATCATGATGTGCAGGAACGTCGGCCCAATTTGGATGATATCCTCCATGATATGGACCAGCAGATGCACCATAACGTCGAAGAATGCGGGCGGGAAGTACATCTCAAGCTCTCATAGTATCACCACGATCTCTTCCTGTAGCCTTCTGAGTTGCCTCACGCCAATCGACTTCCGAGAGATGACGTCGAAAAAGTTGCATAGGCCAAATAGCGTTTCACGGACGTGCGCGTCCATGATCCCACGGATTGCTACTAGAAGTATCTGCGTCATCAGCACGTGACAGTCGTGAGACTTCATCCCACTGAACTTCTGCTTCACTGGGTCTAGGTATCTGCTTATCTTCCCTGCGTAACCGTAAGGAAGTTTTACTCCTACGAGGCAGGTGAAAAAATGCTCGATCTCCTCCTGACTTAGAGTGAAGCACGCGGGAGGGTAGTCACTTCTGGTCTTCTTGGCCTTTTTGCCTTTGCGACGAGTTTCTGTGTCCTGCTTCGCCTCATCATCATCATCATTAGCGTGAAGCTCCTGCCTGATGCCCATTGATTTCAATTCTGCCCTTGCTTTCGGCCCATCTTTGGTCCTCTCTAGCATGTTGAGCAGGGTACCAAGCAGACTCTCACACACGTTCTTCGTGATATGCATGGCATCAAGGTTGTGAGGCCCACGGTGGATCTTCCAGTACGGCAAGTCCCAGAAAACAGACCTCGTTTTCCATACCTTCAGCAGCGGCTCTGGCGCCTTTCGCTTCTTTCCTGGCTCTGGTGCCTTTTGCTTCTTTCCCGGCAGTGGGCAATCTTTCCAAGTTTTCAACAGCTCGTCTATTTCCTCGCTGCTCCTCGTACGCGGGCGTTTTCGGGGTTCGGTTTCACCATCGAACAGATCCTTGCGTTTCCTCCACGGGTCATCGTCGCGAAGCCACCTTCGATGTCCCATGAACACGGTTTTCGAAGACCCGGGATCTCTATCTAGCTGGCGATACGTTGTGTCATCCATGCACCTTACGCATCCAGAAAATCCATGGACTACCTGCCCCACGAGATATCCGTAACCGAGATAGTCGTGCACCGTCATGAGCAGTGCGGCTCTCATAGGGAAATATTCTTTCTCTGCGGCGTCCCACGTATTGGCTGGCGTTTTCCACAGCGTGTATAGCTCCTCTTTCAGCAGCCCCAGATACAGATTGATGTCGTTCCCTGGTTGTTTTGGCCCTTCAATTAGCATACTCATGTGAATGTACTTCCTCTTCATGCACAACCAGGGGGGAAGGTTGTACATCCACACAAACACAGGCCAGGTGCTATGTGTGCTTCTCTGGCTGCCAAACGGATTGACTCCATTGGTGCTCGCGCCCAGCACGATGTTCCTTGGATCCTTCCCAAATTCTGGGTATTCGAAGTTCAACGCTTGCCACTGGCTCGCATCCTTAGGGTGACTCAGCATCTTGTCTTTTTTATTTATCTCCGGATCATTTCCGTCATCTTCCCGCTTCTTCTACTCCCTATCCGCGTGCCAACGTAGGAGCTTTGCTACCTTAGGGTCCACGAAATACTGCTGCAGACGAGGAGTGATCAGAAAGTACCACACCGATTTTCGAGGAGCTTCCTTCCTCTTCTTGTATCGAGTGACGCCGCACACTGGACATATGGTAGACTCTGTGTGATCGTCCCGATAAATGATGCAATTGTTCATGCACACATGGTATTTCACGTGCGGTAAATCCAGAGGACACACGATTTTCATCGCCTCCTCGAAACTGGTCGGGCACTTGTTCCCCTTGGGAAGACGCTCGTGCCAGAATGACATGTTCTCGTCGAAACATGCGTCGGTCATTTTGTGTTTTACCTTCATCTCCAGAGCCATGAGCGTTACTTTCAGGTGGGTATCCTCGGGCCTGCATCCTTCATACAATGGAGTAACCGCGTCTATCTCCAGTTGATCCAGCTTGGCTTTCTCTCGGGCGGCAGCTCTTGCGTTATCCATCTGCTTGAGAAGAAGCTCTTGAATATGAGGGTCCTGCACCCAGCCTCCATTGTTGTCTGCTCCGGCATCTTCATCTTCATGATCATGCCCTTCGTCTTGATCTTCCTCATCATCATGTACGACATCTTCTACATGATGACTGTGTACAGCATCACCGTCGTGATCATGTCCTAGAGATTCTTCGTCTTCTCGCCCGCCCTCGCCGCGGTGGTACTTGTCTTGTGCCCTTCCTCATTTCTTGCCCGGCCCCCATGGATGACTTCATAGTCATCTTCATCACCTTGCCACCGATAGCCATCCATGAAACCACGCAAGAGCAGGTGGTCCCGCACCTACCCGAAATCCGGGTCCGCAATAAGGCTCTTCAGCTTGCATCTTCGACACGGACATCTTATCTCGTCTCGTTCTTTTGAAGCATCTCGGCCTTCACGGAGCTGAAAAACCTATTCACGATGCCTTCGGTCATCGTGCGGACCATGGTTGCCTGCGGGGTAGAACAAAACGATATTTTAGAACCAAGAAAAAATTTGGCATGACCTTCCCTAAAAATAGGACCAGAAAGAATGCATAGTGCCAAAATTCTCGCCAAAACGGAAATGAATCAACATTCCGGCAAAATATTGGCAACTATCGCATTTCAAATACCGGTACATGCAAACACAAACATATATGCAACACCACAAACACATGCAACAGCACAAACATACATAGATCTAGCTAGGCCACAAAAAGTGCATATGCACGTTGTTGGAGTGAGCTAGGGAGAAAAAAAGTAGATCTACATCATGAAGATAGCTTTCCCCTTACTTACCTATCAAAAAAAGGTAATTTCACCACTTAATTTTGATGAATCTATGGTGGAAATGAGGTGAGGAGGAGGAGGCAGCCGAAAGCTTGGAGAAGGAGGTGGAGGGAATGAAGTGGGGAAAGTGAGTGGGTAGGTGTGGCTATCCAAAATATCTTGTTGGGGTCCCAGGTAACTAATGGCGCACCACCTGCACATGCGCCATTAGTAACCCTGGTTACTAATGGCGCACCTGCAGGTGGTGCGCCATTAGTAGTTTTGCAGAAAAGTAAAAAAAATATATACCAATGGCGCACTTTTACAGGGTGCGCCATTAGTAGTTTAAACTAGTAATGGCGCACTGTGATGCGGTGCGCCATTAGTAGTTTTGCAAAAAAAAGAATAAAAAAATTCAGTACTGGCGCACTCCCTGTCGGGTGCGCCATTACTAGTTAGAACTAGTAATGGCGCACTTCGGTAGGATGCGCCATTAGTATGTATGTAAAAATGAAAAAAATAATTATCACTAGTGGCGCACCTATTTTCTGGTGTGCCATTAGTGTCTTCCACACTAATGGTGCATCACCAACTGGTGCGCCATTAGTATATAGTAGTGGCGCACTACTTCCCTGGTGCGCCATTAGTGTCAATCCTATCTATAGCCCTTTTCCTAGTAGTGTCGTCTCTCTTTTAGCACCGCCTTCCACCCCCAATCAATTGGTCAAGTAGAGCGAGTAAATCAAATTCTGGAGGATATGCTCCAAGCTTCTGTCATCTCATTCGGAATGGATTGGGAGAAATGCCTTCCATTCGCGGAGTTCACTTATAACAATAGTTATCAAGCTCGCTTGGGCAAAGCTCCTTTCGAAGTTCTCTATGGACGAAAATGTCGAACGCCTCTTAACTGGTCAGAAACCGGGGAAAGACAACTCTTTGGCCCGGATATGATTCAGGAAGCAGAAGATCAGGTTCGCGTTATTCGTGAGAAATTGAAAACAGCCCAATCTCGTCAAAAGAGCCAATATGACCGCAAACATAAGCTCATGACTTATGAAGTCGCCGAGAAGGCTTACCTTCGGGTTACTCCTTTAAAGGGAACCCATCATTTCGGTATCAAAGTCAAATTGGCTCCTCGTTACATTGGACCCTTTCACATTCTTGCCAAACGAGGAGAAGTTGCCTACCAATTGGAACTACCTCTGCATCTTTCTAGAGTTCACGATGTCTTCCACATTTCTCAACTCAGGTGTTGCTTCGGGGATCCTATCCGTGGAGTGGACCACGAAACGCTTGATCTCCAAGGTAATCTCACATATCGGGAATATCCTGTTCGTATCCTTGATCAAGCCGAGCGTACCACTCGACGCCATAACATCAAGTTTCTCAAGGTTCAATGGTCACACCATTCTGAGAAAGAAGCCACTTGGGAAAGGGAGGATCGACTTTGACTTGAGTACCCCACCTTCTTCCCTAGCTAGTTCATCCATTAGAGTGTTGCATCATGTCTTCTTTTCCAGAAAACTGAAATGGGGATGACAGAACCCCCAGCACCCCATGGAAACAACTAGGGTTTACTAAATTATTTTCAATGAACCAAAAATGCCCTTCATAAATGTTCACCATCTTTGGTCCTGGCTAAAACCTCTGCCAAAAATGGTTTCATATTTTTGGAGGCCATTCTGGATTTTTGCACCAAGCCATAAGTATTTGCATTTGGGCAATTTAAATCCTATAAATATTTTAAAATGCCGAAAATAATCCTGAAAGTATTTTTAGGCTGTTGAGAATATATTCAAATGTGCCTCTAAATATTTTCAGGGTTTTCCTAAATGGAATAGTATTTTTACTATTTCAAAACATAGAACAGGAATAAATAAAAAAGAGAAAACAAAAAGTAGAGATCAGAGGCTTACCTGGCGCTCACCTAGCAGGCCCACCTAGCCGGCCCAGCCCAGCCACTGCTCCAGCGAGCTGCTTGGCTCGGCCAAGCAGGCAGGGAGGTGCTCGACGCCGGCACCAGCGCGCGCCACGCAGCTGCCCGCCGCCCTACTTCTTCCCCTCGCCATTCTTCTGCCCTGGGTGGATCACCCATTCCTCCCCCGAGCTCTCCGACACGCCACTTCCACCCCAGATCCTTTCCCTCGCTCTCGCACACCATGGCCGATGCTACCGCGCCCGCGCCACCATGATAACCGCGTCCGTTGTCGTCCCCATGCCGCGTCACCGTGTCCGTTCGCTCCGCCGTCGTCGACTACATCGAGCAGGCCGAGCCCCGAGCGCTCGCCCACTCTGGAGTCGCCCCTGAACCCGTCTTCCCCAACTCCGGCCGCCGAGATCACCATTGTTGCCCCGCTCAGCTCCGGCCTTCCCCGAGCCTGCTTCAATGCTTGCTGCAATCGCTGGGAGCTCAGCTCCGTCCTCCCCCTCTACGTTAACTCTCTCCTGCACCGTATGCACCACACCACATTCACCCGCACCCGCCACCACCGAGCTCGTCGCCGACGTGACTCCGGCCACCCACCGGCCACACCACCTTGACCAACGCACTAACCGCACTCGCAGGAACCCGTGGCACTACTCCACGCGCCTCACCGTGCCCCGTAACCTCGGGTTCGACTTCACCCGAGCTCTGGCAGCCGCACAGCTCGTCGCCGGTGACGTTTCCGGCCACCCTGAGCTCCACCACTGCCACCAAACGACGCGGCTTGCTCCCAGCTACGCGTAGATGCTCTCCGCTGCCCATTTGGTCGCTGGAGAACAAAACCCGCACTGCCCCACCACGTCTGGCCTCGCCAGCGGCTAAACGCCGGCGAGTTTGACTTCGTTTGACCCTGTGTGGGCCCAGGTTGACTCCCCCTGAGTCTATGACAAGTGGGACCGCTCTGCTAATTAACTTAGATTAGCACTAACTAAATTTAGTTAGTTAATTAACTACTGACACGCGGGTCCCATTGGCCAGGTTTGACCTGGACCGACTCCGTTGACCACTGACGTCACCCTGACACAATGCTGACACATTGATTCAATTACTGGAATTATTCTTATACAGGAAATTCCATAAAATACTACAAACTTCAAAAATTCATAACTTTTAATCTGTAACTCCAAATGCAAAGATTTATATATGAAATTTGATCAAAAAAACTCAATCTTTCCATCTGTAATGGTTTCATGCATGACAAAACACTTTAACCTTGATGTTTAGGTGAAACAAGCTAATGCACTTAAGTGGCTTAATAACTTAAGCTTCCATTTGAATCTTTGATTCAAATAGACTCAAACCAACTTGTTTCACAATGCATTAGGCAGGACACCTCATATTGCCATGTCATAGCATGCATCATATTGTTGCATATTGCCATGTGATGATTGTGCTCTCTGATGTCTTTCGTGGTAGGTTCTGCCTCCGAGGATATTCTCAAGTATCCAAGTGAAGGGCAGTACCCTACTACTACTCCATCAGGCAAGCAGCCTCATTGATCATATCGATACAATCCCATGTTCTCGCTCCTGCTTTCATTTACTGCATTAAGACAACAACGTTTCAAACTGTTGTGTGATGCGGTAGTTGAACCCTTATCCTCTGCATGACCTGTCATTGCCACAGTAACTAGATGAAACCCACTAGCATGTGTAGGAGTTGATTGAGCCATGTATGTGTTTCCTACCTTGCTATGCCTGCTATGCTTAGAGTTGTGTCAGGTCTGGTTCATCTGGGTGATGGGCTAGAGTGAAATGATTACGTTGGTAATGTGAGGGATGTGTTGAACATGATTTCGTAAAGGTATCGATGAGAGGCCATGTAGGAATACATGGTGGGTTGTTTCATTGAGGTCGTCCCTAAGAACTAAGATATGTATGTGTGATTTAAGAATCAGTTACTACCATGCATTGGGGTCCTTAATTGACCCTCTCGGCTTCTTAACCACCCTAGTACTCTGTTCAGGAGTTGCAACTAGTTTCTGGTGTTTGTAGGTTATGTGTTGGCGGCCGTGTGTAGCACTGACCCTAGGGGTGGGCTATGATGCGGTAGATACACCGTGGCACGGTGTACCGAGTCACCCGTTTGATGTCTCGGGAACCCTGTTCACATCGTTCGGGGCCGTATGTGGAAACCTCAGCCGGACTCCCTGCGGATGGAACCTGGATAGGCGATAAACCTGGACTAGAGACTTGAGTGTTTAGGTAGGCCGTGGCCGACACCCTCGTTGGGCTTCCGCTTGAAGGTTGCCGAGTACATGTCGTGTAAACGACGGTAAGTGGTGAGAGCGTGTGTGAAGAAGTACACCCCTGCAGGGTTAACATCATCTATTCGAATAGCCGCGTCTGCAGTGAAGGACTACTTGGTTGCCTATACAGTTCATAGACAAGTTAATGGTTACTACTAAAAGACTCAAGATAAGTGTGAGTACCGAGGATGGCCCTCTCGTAGGATGACGAGGGAGGATCCACGGTGGAGTATTGTGTTGGTGATTAGTGGAATCATGTGCAAAAAATATTTTACTAGTGGTATCTCGTAGGATAGCTTAGCCAAGAGTCAAAGCTGGCTTGCTGCAATAACTCCACCACCTTCTTGAGAATGAGCATGTATAGTAGGATTTGTTGTAAGACCTGTTGAGTACCTTTGTACTCATGTTTCTTTAATTACTGTTTTCAGACGACAACACTGCCCCCTCCGCCGGGTTTTACGTAGACCTCGATGTCGATGTGTGACTTGCCACCCAGGTGGTGATTCTGGCCATGGAGGGCCCAATGTAGATAGACAGGCTTCGTGAAGCCTTCTTTCTTTCTAGTGTCTGTACTCAGACTAGTTTGCTTCCGCATGTGCTTGTATGCTTGTACGACTTGAGTGTCGGGTCATGTGAGCCCTACCTGTATGAACATGTTATGTATGGCTCTCCGGAGGCTTTAAATAAAGTACTTGAGTTGTAGAGTTTTGTTGAGATGCCATGTTGTATTTACACATATCGAGCATATTGTGTGTATGATTGAAATGCTTGGTATGTGTGGGATCCGACAATCTAGTTGTTTATCCTTGGCAGCCTCTCTTATGGGGAAATGTAGTCTAGTGCTTCCTTGAGCCATAGTAGTACTCTATAGCCCGGTTCACCGGAGTCCTGCTAGCCCAGCACTACTGCTCAGGACACTTGACTGGTCGGCATGTGTTTCACTTTGTTCCTGTGTCTGTCCCTTCGGGGAAATGTCACGCGGTGACATCCGGAGTCCTTCCTAGCCTGCTACAGCCCGGGTTCCCCGGAGTCCTGTTAGCCCAGTGCTACAGCCCGTATTCACACGCTGCTGACCGACATGCTCGATGGGAATCATGTATGCCTGTCCATATAGGTTAGTGCCGCTTTGGGTTCACGACTATCCATGTCGGCCTGGGTTCTCTGTCATATGGACGCTAGCGACACAACCATATACATGAGCGAAAAGGCGACAAACAGTCCCGGGCCATGGTAAGGCGACACCCGTGGGAATACCGTGCGTGAGGCCACAAAGTGATATGAGGTGTTACCGGCTAGATCGATGTGACTTGGAATCGGGGGTCCTGACAATGATACAATATCATCACATAGCCTATACCATGCCAATGCTTTTCCCTTCAAAGATAAAGGGAAAACCTTCTGTAAAACTTTATGTCTGGGTAGACCTGCAAGCTTAAACAAGCCACAAATTTGTTCTACATATATCAAGTGCATATCAGGATGTTCGGTTCCATTTCCTGCATAAGGATTAGCTAGAAGTTATTCTATCATACCCCAAGGAATTTCATATTCAATATTTTCAGTAGGTGCAGTAGGTTGAGGGGTAGCTAATTGTGGTTCCGGATGATGTGAAGATACCCCGAACAAACCACTCAAAGGATTGTTTTCCATAGTAACAAGTGACAATAAATTTCAGCACACTATATAAATGTTTCCTTACCAATTTCCACTTAACAAAGGCGCTTCACCCCCTGGAAACGGCGCCATAAAATAGCCTTGATGACCCACAAGTATAGGGGATCAATTTTAGCTATTTTCGATAAGTAAGAGTGTCAAACCCAATGAGGAGTAGAAGGAAATGACAAGTAGTTTTCAGTAAGGTAATGTCTGCAAGTGCTGAAATTGTAAGTAGCAGAGTAGTTTGATAGCAAGATAATTTGTAATGAGCAAGTAATGATAGTAGTAAAAAAAGTGGAGCAAGGTAGCCCAGTCCTTTTGAGGCAAAGGACAGGCCAAAAAGTCTCTTATGATAAGCAAAGCGTTCCTGAGGGTACACATGAATTTCATCTAGTCACTTTCATCATGTTGGTTTAATTTGTGTTCACTACTTTGATAATTTGATATGTGGGAGGACTGGTGCTTAGTTGTTGTTCTTACTTGAAAAAACCTCCTACTTATGATTAACCCTACCGCAAGCATCCGAAACTACGAGAAAAGTATTAAGAATAAATTCTAACCATAGCATTAAACTTTTGGATCCAGTCGGCCCCTTACGGAATAGCGCATAAACTCGGGTTTGAGCTTCTGTCACTCTCCCTTAGGCACAAATATGGTGAAATTTCATGTAGTCGACGTTCACAAGAAACCACTAAGGGAATCACAACATACATACTATCAATATATAGAACACATATCAAATTCACATGATTACTTGCAACATGATTTCTCCCGTGACCTCAAGAACAAAGGTAACTACTCACAAATGATAAACATGCTCATGATGAGAGGAGTATTAAATAGCATATTGGATCTGAACATAATAATATTCCACCAAATAAATCATATAGTAATCAACTACAAGATGTAATCAACACTACTCGTCAACCAGAAGTACCAATCTATAGTTCCAAATAAAAAGATTCAACACAAGAGATGAACTAGGGTTTGAGAGGAGATCGTGTTGTTGAAGATGTTGATGGAGATTTCCCTCCCCAAGATGGGAGAGTTGTTGGTGATGATGATGACAACGATTTCCCCCTCCAGGAGGGAAGTTCCCCCGGCGAAATCGCTTCACCGGAGGCCAAAAGTGCTCCTGCCCAAGTACCACCTCGAGGCGGCGGAGCTTCATCCCGTAAGTCCTCTCATTTATTTTTTCTAGGTCAAAATGACTTATATACCAAAATATGGGCACCGGAGGTGGGCTGAGGACGGCATAACCCACCAGGGCGTGCTTGGGCTCTCTAGCGTGCCCAGGTGGGTTGTGCCCACCTGGTGGGCCCCCTCTGGTAGTTTTTTGCTCCAATAATTCTTAGATAATCCATACAAAATCTCCGTGAAGTTTCAGCTTGTTTGGAGTTGTGCATAATAGGTGGCCTAACGTAGCTTTTCCAAGTCTAGATTTCCAACTGCCAGAATTCTCCCACTTGGTGTATACCTTGGAAATTATTAGAGAGAAGGCATAAGAATTACTCCAACAATCATTATTATGGATAAAAACATTATAAATAACAATAAGAAAACATGATGCAAAATGGACATATCAGTCTACAACTTGCAAGATAGGATCAAGAACACACATATATTCATGAAAACATAATATGTTCAGATCTGAAATCATGGCACTCGGGCCCTAGTGACAAGCATTAAGCATAGCAAAGTCATAGCAACATCAATCCCAGAACATAGTGGATATTAGGGATCAAACCCTAACAAAACTAACTTGATTACATTATAAATCTCATCCAACCCATCACAGTCTAGCAAGCCTATGATGGAATTACGCACTCATGGCAGTGAGCGTCATGAAATTGGTGATGGAGGAAGGTTGATGATAATGACGGCGACAGATTCCACCCTCTGGAGCCCTGAATGGACTCCAGATTATCCCTCCCGATGAAGAATAGGAGGTGGCGGCAGCTCCGTATCGTAAAGTGTGATGAATCCTTCTCTCTGATTTTTTTATCCACAAATAGGTATATATGGTGTTGGAGTTAGGGTTCTTGGAGCTCCAGGGGCCCCACAAGCCTAGGGAGCGTGCCCTGGGGGGCAGGCGTGCCCCAGGGGCTTGTGGCTCCTGGGTGGCCCCCCTCTGGTATCTTTTTTTGCCAGTATTTTTTATATATTCTAGAAATATTCTCCGTAATTTTCGGGTCAGTCCGAGAACTTCTATTTCTCAACGAAAATAACAGCATGGCAATTCTGCTGAAAATAGCGTCAGTCCGGGTAAGTTCCATTCAAATCATGCAAAATAGAGTCCAAAATAAGGGCAAAAGAGTTTGGAAAAGTAGATACGATGGGGACGTATCAGCATAGTCCGATTAGAAATAGCCAACAAGTTTGAAAGAGGATCCTTTGGGATACCAAATGCCAAAGTTTGGTGTATGAAAAGCATCTCACAATTCTTTTCATGGCCTTAAGATGACACTCTTTTGGTGACGTTTGGTATCATGCACACATGCACACACTTAGCATAATATTGGGACGGGAGGCACATAGATATAGCAATGAACCAATCATGGATCGATAAACATGTTGATCGACGGGTTTGCCATCCTTTGTCAAGTCTAGATGTTCGATAGTAGGCATGGGTTTTTTCATATATTTGCTTTCTTGCATACTGATCTTCTTGAATAAGTCCTTGGTATATTTTGTTTGTGAAACAAATGTACCATCCCTAGTTTGCTTGATTCGCAACCCAAGGAATAAATTTAGTTCAACATGATAGACATCTCATACTTTTTCGACATTCCAAACTTTTCATTAAAGAGAGGGTCAGCAGATCTAAATATGATATTATCAACATATATTTGGCATAGAAATTAACTCTCTTAGTAAACAAGGTTGAATCAATTTTGTCGATTTCAAAGCCTTTTTCAAGAAGAACCTTTGTCAAGCATTTTTGCGGCTTGAACTATGTCGATATTTCCCCAAAGAGGAAGGGATGATGCAACACGACAACGGTAGGTATTTGCCTCAGTGACGAGACCAAGGTTATCGAACCAGTAGGAGAACCACGCAACACTACGTGAACAGCACCTGCACACAAATGACAAATACTCACAAACTAACGTATTAAAGGGGTTTCAATCCCTTTCGGGCAACGGCGCCAGAAATTGGCAAGTAGATAGGATAAAAATATGATAGATTGGATAAATATATCTCGAATAAAAGAAAATTAAAATAAAGTGCAACAAGGTATTTTTGTATTTTCGGATTAATAGATCTGAAAATAAAAGCAAATAAAAATAGATCGCAAAGGCAAATATAATAAAGAAGAGACCCGAGGGCCGTAGATTTCACTAGTGGCTTCTCTCGAGAAAAATAGCAAACGGTGGGTAAACGAATTACTGTTGGGCAATTGATAGAACTTCAAATAATCATGACGATATCTAGGCAACGATCATTATATAGGCATCACGTCCAAGATTAGTAGACCAACTCTAGCCTACATCTACTACTATTACTCCACACATCGACCTCTGTCTAGCATGCATCTAGTGTATTAAGTTCATGGAGAAATAGAGTAATGCAATAAGAACGATGACATGATGTAGACAAGATCTATTTATGTAGAAGTAGACCCCATCTTGTTCCTTAATAGCAACGATACATACATGTCGGTTCCCCTTCTGTCACTGGGATCAAGCACCGTAAGATCGAACCCATCACAAAGCACCTCTTCCCATTGCAAGATAAATAGATCAAGTTGGCCAAACAAAACCCAAATATCGGAGAAGAAATACGAGGCTATACGCAATCATGCATATAAGAGATCAAATAAGACTCAAATAACTTTCATGGATAAAAAGATAGATCTGATCATAAACTCAAAGTTCATCGGATCCCAACAAACACACCGCAAAAGAATTACATCATATGGATCTCCAAGTGACCATTGTATTGAGAATAAAAAGAGAGAGAGAGAGGGAGAAAGCCATCTAGCTACTAACTACAGACCCGTAGGTCTACAAAATACTACTCATGCATCATCGAAGAGGCACCAATGAACATGATGAACCTCTCCGTGATGGTGTCTAGATTAGATCTGGTGGTTCTAGAACTTGCGGCGACTGGAATTGATTTTGGTCGACTCCCCTAGGGTTTTTGGAATATTGGGGTATTTATAGAGCAAAGAGGTGGTGCGGGAGGCCATCAAGGTGGGCACTCCCGGGGTGCTTGTCCGGCCCATTGGGTGTCTTCTTGTCCATAAAAATTCCACAAAAAGTTTCACTGCATTTGGACTCCGTTTGATATTGATTTCCTGCGATGTAAAAAACATGCAGAAAACAGCAACTGACACTGGGCACTATGTCAATAGGTTAGTACTAAAAAATGATATAAAATGACTATAAAATGATTGTAAAACATCAAAAAATGGTAATATAATAGCATGGAACAATAAAAAATTATAGATACATTGGAGATGTATCAGCATCCCCAAGCTTAATTCATGCTCGTCCTCGAGTAGGTAAATGATAAAAACAGAATTTTTGATGTGGAATGCAGCCTAACATGTTCATCTTATATTCTTCTCTTTGTAGCATGGACATTTGGACTTTTATATGGTTCAAAGCAATAGTATAGTTTTGACACAAGGACTTAAATACTCAAGCATATCAACAAGCAACCATGTCTTTCAAAATATCAACGCTAAAATAAGTTATGCCTAGCCCATTATGCTCAATCGTTGATCCATTCATGAAACACACTCGCATATTAGCTACACCCAATGCTCAAGTACGATCATAGTGCCCCTTAGTTGGTGCTTTATAGGAGAAGGTGGAGACTCAAATAAAAAATTGCATAAACTAAAGGAAAGGCCCTTCGCAGAGGGAAGTAGGGATTTGTAGAAGTGCCAGAGCTCAAAGCGAAAAGATAGAGATAGAAACATTTTGGGAGGCATTCTTTTCCTGTCAACGAAAACGACCAAGTAGTTCCCAATACTTTCCATGCTAGATATATCATAGGATGTCATGGGATATCCGCGGCCACCTATGGGACCAGGGGGTTCCTTGTTGGTCCAGCAGGGGGACGTCGCGTTGCACAAAGAGCAGACCAGCGCGCGGCAGCACGGCATAGAGCACACAAGCAATTTACCCAGGTTCTGGCCACTGTGAGGTGTAAAACCCTACTCCTGCTTTGGTGGATTGATGGTGGAATGTGGATAATGCAACACAGTACACTTGCCCGACAGGGGTCGCCGTATGGCAACAGCGACTACGCGTGTATGGGGTGTGGGTTCCTCCACCTTCCAACCCCTCCTACGGGTGCCATGGGCCTCCTTTTATAGATTAAGGGGTCACCACAATGGCAAAGTGGTCATTATCCACTGATATGATAGCAAATAGTGCTATCATACCTAACTCCACAGGCTGACAGGGTGCATTAAATGCACTGCTTAGTGTCACATCACCGGTTGCCCGGCAAGGCTTGTCGGGCTATCTTGCCAGCTCCGCGCTTGTTCCATTGACGAGTCGCATGACGGGTGTCATCTGCATGTTCCTTGTAGGAAACGGCTGCCATGTGGCGAATGGCTGCCACTTAATCACTTTGCGGCTTGACACCGCACTGATTGATGACATGGGTCGTGCTTGAGTGGTTGGTGGGTGGTTTTGCTTCCTTGAGCCCCGGTAGGTCCTGCCGGGGTGCCTTGGTTGCTTGCTTCTGGCCGTGGCCTTACCCCTTGTAGGGCTCGCCTCTCCGGAAAGGGAGGCCCGTCTCTTGCCGATATACTGGTCCTCTGGCTTGATCTTGATTCCTCTGAGCTGCATGTTGGTTCTTCAAATCTCTTGGTCCTTCAATCTCTGACTCCAGCTGATACTTCAATTCTGCTCTTATTCCTGTGGACAGTCTGGGCAATGGACCCAGGGTCAGTTGCACCGATAGAAGCCCCCGGGCCTGCCCCGAACACATTGCTGAGCATCGTCGGGGTAGGGCCTAATAAGTACATAGGAAGGGTTGTTGAAGGGGTTGGCCCCTTGAGATTTCCATTGCTGCTTCATTAGTCTGGATTTCGGGCTAGTTTCTGGTTTCCCCGCGCGTGGTGTAAAGCCAATAGTGGTGGGGCCGCTCAAGTGATGGCCCGTGAATGACTTTAACGCAAGGGGTAGATACTGCCAATTTAGTCTTCCCACTGCGCGCTCTTATCCTTGGCCACATATGCTGCATGCATCGTGCGGGGTAGTTAACGAAGGCGTGTAGCACGGGAGAGCATCTTGCAGAGGGCCCGCCCGCCTTGAATTGGTGGACAAGGACGGCGGCCGTCCGTTGATGGAGCAGCTGCCCTCCTCCGTCCGGCCTATAAAAGCGAGGGGCGGAGGAGGCCGGAGTCGTCCACCTTCGCATTCCTCCTCTTCTTTCTTTCTTTTTTGTTTCTGCCGGTGATGCCGAAGATAAGAGCCCGGGGCCAGCCCCGAGGCTACTACTTGGGGCTATTATTGCCCCATGCTGGTGCCGATGCTCGGGGAGGTAGCCTGGTCCTTGGTGTGGCGAATCTCTTGATATCTTCAAGGCTCAATCAGGACGTGGGGCTGGAGATCGCAGGTAATCTCAACATCGCCCCTCCCGGAGGCCTCGAGGCTACTATCGACGAGAGGTGCACCTTCTTGCTTGCCAAGGTGGGGCACGACGGGCTTCAAGCCCCCCGGCAGTTTTGGCTGCTTGTTGTTTCTCTGCTGAAGGCATTGGACTGGAGTCTTGGCGCTTCCCGAGAGCAGCGGTGGTGAGGAGAAAGCGAGGGAAGATAGAGAAGGCGGATGGCAGGGGGTCAGGTCGGAGTATGATGGCGTGGATGACTTTTCTCCGATCGTTGACCTGCCGCCTCGTCTTTCCGCTCTTCCCCTCCCTCCCCGGCATCTTCGTCACCAGCCTCTTTGGGTGATAGCCGGGGAGGGACGTTCCCTTGGTGCCTTCTCCTTGCCTCCAGCTGTCCTCCGACTGGGCTTTGGTGGATGACTACACCGGCGCTCAAGCCGGGGCTTCTTGCTAGCTCAAGAGGTGGCGACCAGAAGGTACCGCCCCGTTCCCCTAGCTCCTCCTTCGCAGCCTCGCCACTCCTGGTCCCGTCAGGTCATGCTCGGCAGGCCCTGACGGGATTAGGGTGGGCTCCTGCTTGGGTGCTCCTTTTCTCATCTTTTCCTCCTTCCGCTGTAGTGCCTGAAGGAGGGAAAACGAAAACAGGGGATTACAGGGCACTTATCTTTTTTCAATCTTAAACTTGTAGGCAATCGCCAAATTTTAATTCAAATAATGTAATCCCTCGAGTCTATTTTTGTGTTATGTAATGCTTGTACTTGTATCAACATATGAATGAAAAAGATGAACTCTGCCGAGAACCCGTGCATGTGTACGTCCAATGCAGAAGTGGAATGCCTCTTTAATGTAAATAAACGAGTTTTCCCCGGCAGGATATCCTACGGGTACCCTCTTTGTTTGCCGGAGAGCTATGTATGCCGGGGAATAGACAAAGGGGCCAGCCCCCCGCCAACTCCCCCTTTTTACCAAAGGCAACTACAACCATCCCGACCAAAGCAACGTTCGAGTCATGGATGGGAGCACCTAAGTTTCAAAGGAGGGGAGAGGTTTTCTCATGCAAAGAACACTAATGGACAAGAGATAAAACTTATCTGTTTCGCTTGCCGGGGATCACAGTGCCATGCAATCTTCTCGCCCTTTGTCGAAGCCAAGTTCACAGTAGGAACCTACAACTTTATATAGATGAGAATGAAGGGAGGATGCAATCCTATCTATATGCATATGCAAATGCTCATGAGATGCTTATGCAGTGATCTTGGTGTGCTCATGCATGGATGCAATCTTAGTTGGGGGCCCCACTCTACAGCGCTTCTTTATTTTCTCTTGCATGGGGTCATCGCCCCGGCTTTGTACAATGGGTTACATGCAGTTGAGGCAAGGCCTGTACAAAAGGGTGGCTATAGGGCAGTGCTCGGCAGCCTCACGCATTACGGGTAGTACTTGCGGAGATGCTCAATATTCCATGAGTTTTGCAACTCAGTGCCATCTCCGGTCTCCAGACGGACTACGCCGGGTCTGGTTACTCGTACCACCCGGTAAGGGCCTTCCCACTTCAATGATAGCTTGTTTGTACCCTTGGCGGACTGAACGCGCCTAAGGACAAGTCACCTTCCTCAAAACACCGGGCATGAACCCTGCGGCTATGATAGTGACGCAGGGCTTGCTGGTAGCATGAGGCACGTGTAGCAGCCCGGAGACGATTCTCCTCAAGTAGCACAGCGTCATCATGCCGGTGCTGATCTTGCGCTACTTCATCGTAGGCAAGTACTCAAGGAGACCCATAAATGAGTTCCATGGGGATAACTGCTTCTGCCCCGTAGACAAGGGAGAAGGTAGTCTGCCCGGTAGCTCGATTAGGTGTGGTTCTGAGGGACCAGAGAACTACCGGCAGCTCCATCACTACTAGAAAAAGGGCTATAGATGGGATTGATACTAATGGCGCACCAGACAAGCGGTGCGCCATTAGTATATACTAATGGCGCACCACCTACTGATACGCCATTAGAGTTGAAACTACTAATGGCGCACCTGGCCCAGGGTGCGCCATTAGTATCAAATTTTTTTTAACTAGTGCGCCTGTCCAAACATACTAATGGCGCATCCAGATACAGTGCGCCATTACTAGTTGTAACTAGTAATGGCGCACCAGACGGAAAGTGCGCCACTAATGTTGTTTTTTTATTATATTTTTTATTCCCTTTTTTGCAAAACTACTAATGGCGCACTGCTCCACCGTGCGCCATTACTAGTTTAAACTAGTAATGGCGCACTGTGGGACAGTGCGCCATTAGTATTTTTTTTTGCAAAACTACTAATGGTAATGGCGCATTTAGAGTTGGTGCGCCATTAGTAAGTGGGCAGCAACAAGATATTTTGGACAGCCTCTCCTACCCGCACTCACTTTCTCCCCACTTCATTCTCTCCACCTCCTCCTTGTCTCGGGTGCCTCCTCTTTTTCACCTCATTTCCACCATAGATTCATTCAATTTAAGTGGTTAAATTACCTTGTTTTGATAGGTAAGTAAGGGGGGAAGCTATATTTATGTTGTTCTCCCTACAACAATGTGCACATGCACTTTTTATGGCCTAGCTAGATCTATGTATGTTCGTGGTGTTGCATATGTTTGTGGTGTTGCATATGTGTTTGTGTTTGGAGGTGTACCGGTATTTGAAATTCGATAGTTGCCAATATTTTGCCGGAATGTTGATTCATTTCCGTTTCAGTGAGAATTTTGGCATTAAGCATTCTTTTTGGTCCTATTTTTAGGGAAAGTCATGCCAAAAATTTTCTTGGTTCTAAAATATCGTTTTGCTCTACCCTGCAGGCGACCATGGTCCGCATGATGACCGAAGGCATCGTGAATAGGTTTTTGAGGTCCGCGAAGGCCGAGATTCTTCAAAAGAACGAGATGGAGATAAGATGTCTGTGTCGAAGATGCAAGCTGAAGAGCCTTATTGCGGACCCGGAATCCGGGCAGGTGCGGGACCACCTGCTCTTGCGTGGTTTCATGGATGGCTATCGGTGGCAAGGTGATGAAGATGACTACGAAGTCGTCCATGGGGGCCGGGCAAGAAATGAGGAAGGGCAGCAAGACAACCACCGCGGCTCGGGCGGGCGAGAAGACGAAGAATCCCGAGGAGATGATCATGACGGTGATGTTGTACACAGTCATCATGTAGAAGATGCAGGACATGATGATGAGGAAGATGCCGGAGCAGTCGACGGGCATGATCATGAAGATGATGATGCCGGCGGAGCAGACGACGCTGGACCATCGATGGGCTGGGTGCAGGACCCTCATATTCAAGAGCTGCTTCTCAAACAGACGGATAACGCAAGAGCTGCCACCCGAGAGAAAGCCAAGATGGATCAACTTGAGTTAGACGCGGTTACTCCATTGTATGAAGGATGCAGGCCCGAGGATACCCGCCTGAAAGTAACGCTCATGGCTCTGGAGATGAAGGTAAAACACAAAATGACCGACGCATGCTTCAACGAGAACATGTCATTCTGGCACGAACGTCTTCCCAAGGGGAACAAGTGCCCGACCAGTTTGGAGGAGGCGAAGAAAATCGTGTGTCGTCTGGATTTACCGCATGTGAAATACCATGTGTGCATGAACAATTGCATCATTTATCGGGATGAGCACGCGGAGTCTACCATATGTCCGGTGTGCGGCGTCACTCGATACAAGAAGAGGAAGAAAGCTCCTCGAAAAGTGGTGTGGTACTTTCCGATCACTCCTCGTCTGCAGCGGTATTTCGCGGACCCTAAGGTAGCAAAGCTCCTGCGTTGGCACGTGGATAGGGAGGAGAAGAAGCGAGAAGATGACGCAAATGATCCGGAGATAGATAAAAAAGACAAGATGCTGAGTCACCCTAAGGATGCGAGCCAGTGGCAAGCGTTGAACTTCGAAGACCCAGAATTTGGGAATGATCCAAGGAACATCGTGCTGGGCGCGAGCACCGATGGAGTCAATCCGTTTGGCAGCCAGAGAAGCACACATAGCACCTGGCCTGTGTTTGTGTGGATGTACAACCTTCCCCCTGGTTGTGCATGAAGAGGAAGTACATTCACATGAGTATGCTAATTGAAGGACCGAAACAACCAGGGAACGACATCAATCTGTATCTGGGGCTGCTGAAAGAGGAGCTTGACACGCTGTGGAAAACGCCAGCCAATACGTGGGACGCCGCAGAGAAAGAATATTTCCCTATGAGAGCCGCGCTGCTCACGACGGTGCATGACTATCTCGGTTACGGATATGTCGCGGGGCAGGTGGTCCATGGATTTTTTGGATGCGTCAGGTGCATGGATGACACAACGTATCGCCAGCTAGATAGAGATCCCGGGTGTTCGAAAACCGTGTTCATGGGACATCGAAGGTGGCTTCGCGACGATGACCCATGGAGAAAACGCAAGGATCTGTTCGATGGTGAAACCGAACCCCGAGGACGCCCGCGTACGAGGAGCGGCGAGGAAATAGATGAGCTGTTGAAAAATTGGAAAGACTGCCCACTGCCGGGAAAGAAGCAAAAGGCGCCAGATCCGGGAAAGAAGCGAAAGGCGCTAGAGCCGCTGCTGAAGGTATGGAAAACGAGGTCTGTTTTCTGGGACTTGCCGTACTGGAAGATCCACTGTGTGCGTCACAGCCTTGATGTCATGCATATCACGAAAAACGTGTGCGAGAGTCTACTTGGTACCCTGCTCAACATGCCAGAGAGGACCAAAGATGGGCCGAAAGCAAGGGCAGACTTGAAATCAATGGGCATCAGGCAGGAGCTTCACGCTATATATGATGATGATGATGATGAGGCGAAGCAGGACACGGAAAGTCGTCACAAAGGCAAAAAGGCCAAGAAGACCGGAAATGACTACCCTCCCGCGTGCTTCACTCTAAGTCAGGAGGAGATCGAGCAGTTTTTCACCTGCCTCATAGGAGTAAAACTTCCTTACGGTTACGCGGGGAAGATAAGCAAATACCTAGACCCAGCGAAGCTGAAGTTCAGTGGGATGAAGTCTCACGACTGTCACGTGCTGATGATGCAGATACTTCCTGTTGCAATCCGGGGGATCATGGACGCGCATGTCCGTGAAACCCTATTTGGCCTATGCAACTTTTTCGACGTCATCTCTCAGAAGTCTGTTGGCGTGAGGCAACTCAGAAGGCTACAAGAAGAGATCGTGGTGATACTATGCGAGCTTGAGATGTACTTCCCGCCCGCATTCTTCGACGTTATGGTGCATCTGCTGGTCCATATCGTGGACGATATCATCCAACTCGGGCCGACGTTCCTGCACAGCATGATGCCGTTCGAAAGGATGAATGGTGTCATGAAAGGATACGTTCGCAACATGTCACGTCTAGAGGGAAGCATAGCCAGGAGCTTTCTGACCGAAGAGTGCATCTCCTACTGCACGAATTATCTAGGCATCGAGAACCCCGTTGGTCTGCCCGTCAACAGGCACCTCGGCAGGCTCGCTGGATGGGGTCACCATGAGGGTCGTCGCGAAATGCATGTCGACTTCGAGGGTCGACTCGCCGACTTTGAAAGAGAAAACCTAGTCGCGCTACAACACATAGACGTGGTCGATCCTTGGGTGGTACAGCACAAAACCTTTATTAAGAAGACGTACAATGACCGAGGCCAACAGAGGACGGACGGAGATATACTCAAAGAGCACAACTCATGTTCCACGCGTTGGTTCAAGTAGAAGCTTCTGTCGTACCCTTTACATGAGGATTCTTCCGCGGAAGAACAACTCATATTCGCCTTGTCACAAGGCGTCGAGCACAACCTGATGACCTATGAGGCGTACGATATCAACGGCTACACATTCTACACCGAGGCCAAGGACATGAAGAGCGATGGTTATCAGAACTCCAGGGTAACGATGGAATCCTACACCGGTAACGACAAGGACAGATACTATGGAAGGATCGAGGAGATCTGGGAGCTGAGCTACGCTGGAGAGAAGGTCCCGATGTTCCGTGTCAGATGGGCCAAGAGTGTCCTAAAAGAAGACCGGTATTTCACCACCATGGTTATACCCAAAGCCAAATCCAAGACCGTGGGTGCAAACGTCACCGCGAAAAATGAGCCATGGGTACTGGCTTCCCAAGTGGACCAATGCTTCTTCATTACCGACCCGTCAAAGCCCAGTCGTGTTGTCGTGAGGAGAGGCAAAAGGAAGATCATCGGAATGGATGGAGTACCCAATGAGCAAGACTTCGACAAGTATGGCGACCCGAGGATCGAACATGACGACGATGATGAAGTAGCAGCATACACCACAAGAAGAAGCAGGACCACCCTACCTAAAGGACGTCCGTTCCACAGAAGAACTCCATTTGCAAAAAAGAAGGGCAAGAAGATTGTGAACAGATAGCTAGCTAAGATCGATTGTATTTAAATCGTAGCCTTCATTTCTCGATTTTATTTCATGGGAACTTTTTGAACTATCAGGAATATTTTTAAATTTCATGGACACTCGATCTCGATCCCCCTCCATCTCGATCGCTATCCCACCTCGCCAGATCCGGTCCCCCTCGCCGCCGAGCACCCCCCGGTCCACCGGCCGCCGCCGCCGACCCCCCGCATCCTCGATTCCCCTACTCAACCGCCGCCGCCGACCCCCCGCACCCCTCCCCTACTCAACCGCCGCCGCCGACCCCGCGCACCCTCCACTGGCATTACTGTTTGATGTAATTTTTTAAAAAATTATTACTGTCTTATAAAAAAATATTACTATTATGATTTAAACAAGTTTGAACATATTTAAACACAAATAAGTATCAAACAACATTTTAAATGGATAAAAAAAATTGTGGAGCCTGGGAATTGAACCCAGGGCCTCCTGGTGTGAGAACTGGCTGCTGACCAGTCGAGCTAGTAGAGGGAACTTGGTGTGGATCAGTTCAGGTGGAAGATAACCTGTTGGCTTGAGCAGAAATAAAAAAATACTAATGGTGCACCACGGTGGGGTGCGCCATTAGTATGGATATACTTATGGCGCACCGAGGGGTGGTGCGCCATTAGTATTGTGCCCGGCCCCATCCATATTCCCCTCCCTCCCCGGCCCCTCCCTATCCCCTCTCTCTCCCTCGCCCTCACCCTCGATCCCCTTCCCCTCTCCTCTCCCGACGCCGCTGCCCCACTGCCTCGACGCTGCCCCGCCGCCCCGACGCCGCCTCGACCCCGCCCCACCGCCCCGACATCCTTGGTGGGAGCCCCTACATTGCCGGATTCGTCGTCGTCTTCAACCTACAGTCACCGGCGCGTCCGCGACGATTGTCGCCGTTCTGCTGCTCCTAAGCCACCAACGGGCCATCGTGTGCCTCCTCGGTGAGGCACTCAACCATTCCCTTCTCCTTCCCGTGCGGAACCGCCGTCGTATTCGTCGCTCTGTTCGAGGCCGAAGCCATCGTCCGCCATGGCCACGAGCTCGTCGTGGCCGTGCTTTTTCCCCGCGTCTCTGGCCGCCCCAGTTCGCCCCCTCGCATGTGTGCACCTGCCCACGGCCGCGCCCCGCCCGCTACCTTGCAACAGCTGCTGCTGCGCGCGCCTGTAGCCGCCACTGCCGTGTCTAACAGCTGCTGCTGCTGCTAGACATTGAATCATGCTGCTTCCTTCTTCAGTTAACCCAAGTGTCAATTTTTTTAGTTTCATCAGAATAAAAATGTACAAGGAGTCATTCTGTCCAACTCTGCTGAAAAATAGTTTTCTTGAGTTTTGATCATCAAGAGGACTCATCTTGTAAACAAACTCGTGCTGATAGTTGCAGCTTGCATTAGCTACAGTTTCAAGTCTTGTGGTTGTGATTACTTAGCTACCTTTTTGGTTTTCTGGAAACACGCAGTGAATAATTTCCCATACTGATTCATCCCATATATCATCAATGACAAAGAAGTACCTAAAAAAGTTTAACATCAAGCATGCACTCTGCTCTTTTGTGTGATATGGGACTTGGGACTTGGGAATTGGTTCTTTCTTACTACAGTCTTGCTGCTATAGTATGGCTCTGTTCTTGGTGGAGTACAATTTTGTATTAAAATGAAATGCAAGGTTGCTGATACTGTAACCCAGATCACACAGATCAATTTTTTTTCAATTTATGCAACTGTAAGAGTACCAACCAGATTACACAAATCATTTTTGATCTGCAAGGTTGTTGTTGCTGTGATGAGTAACTCTGTAAGATGGAGTACATGAGTACTGTAGTAGTAACTCTTGATTAATTATGGCATTGTGTGTCATAATTTGCTAGGTTGCATGGCATGTGCTGGATGAAGCTTATGGTGTAGTATCTTAATTGACTGATGTTGATGAACCTTTCCTGTACATATTTGGTTTGGTTGATTGCCTGGCATGAGCTAGATGAAATGATCTATTTCTCCTGATGTGAAATGATCCCTTTCTCCTGAAATGTTGATTAATTTCCGTTTCGGTTGAGAATGGGGCACTCCTAGGTCAAGAAAATTAGCAAAGGTCATGCCCAATTTTCTTGACCTAGAAGGTGCCCGATTCTCAACCGAAACTTTTATTTGTGAGCCTTGAGAAGATTAATTGGTTCCACAATGCAAGCCAACTTTTATTTCTCTTGCCTGGTTCCACTAAGATGTGTTATTGCAAGCTATTAATTTATTTTTCAGTTGTGAGCCTTGAGAAGATTAATTTTTTCCTATATTGTAGCTTTAACAGTTTTCAGTGTTCCATCTTTCTAGTCTCCTATGTTGAATAGAGACATACAATTTTCAGTGTTAAATCAATTGTGTGATCTCTTTTTCTTTGTTTCAAGGACTGCCCAATACAAGTAAAGCAATTCCATCCGCCTCGCCCTCTCACCACGGCCACAGAGGCTCCTGGATCTGGACCAGCCGCCGCTGGACAGCAGCAGGTCAGTAAGCCTCTCTCTCTCTCTATCTCTCTCTCTCCATTCATGTACCTTCCCCTGGCCTGCTGTGACTCACTCAACCCCCATTTGCATCTAGGCAGGCGGCATCCGTCACCGGCAGGCAGGCGACATCCATCACCGGCAAACCTCCCACGCACTGTGCCTCGGACGCACAGCAGCAGGTCAGACCCCCCCTCTCTCTCTCTGGCACGATGAGTTATAGGATCAATGCCTAAGTTTTGTTGAGCACACAGATTTCTTTTCTGTAAGCATTGGTATTATGTGCTTCCCATAGTTGGTATAAGATGATTTAAGCTTAACAAACAAAATGCACACCGAAACACCCCCAATTCCAGCTCCTTGAATTCTTAGAACTATGGATACCCAGCTCCACTAATTCATGGGCCTGTTTGCGAGAGCACCAGCTCTAAATAAACTGTTAACATCAGTTGGATGTTCAAGCAATTGGCATGCCATGCCATAGAGGTACAGATATCTTACACAGGGTCAGCACCAGCTTCCAGTAACAGTTTCAAGCATTGAGCAAAAATTTTCTTAAGTAATTCTAACTTTCCAAGGCCTAACACAACAAAAATGAATACTGCAGGCACGATACCTCCACCAGGAGCTTGACACATTTCAGTGAGGGAGCAGTTATAGCAACGAGAAGAGGGGTGTCAACAGCACCGGGTAGTTTCTTGTTACACTGGCAAAAACAGATTACACACGATTTACTATACTGAAGTAAGATGTAGGAAAGAGCAAACAAATAGAAGGAAGAATGAATTTGTTGTCCTGTGGCCTTGTGTAAAAGAGAAAGGGAAAAAATCAATAGCATTGCAAAAGCAAACATGTATCAACTGAAAGGAGGAGAAGTAGTTTATTTCATAGAGTAAACATTAGCACTATTTGACAGTAAAAGGTTTTAGCTAATTTGAATTAACTGAAAGCAGCAGTACATCATTTTTATTGACGGTAAAATGTTCAAAGAAACAGATATGTAAAACCCCCATAGTTATGTGTTTCGTACAATATGCCATGAAAAGGTGTGCCATTTTCATAGAAGAGCAAACCGGCCTGCCTTTCAGCCTTTTGGTTGCAAGTGCATTTCATTCAAATCACTCAGTAAGTGATGGCATTCCTTGTGAAATGTTCAAATTAGCTAAAACATGTGCATATGTAAAAGGTTTAGTAAGTGATGACAGTAAAATGTTCAAAGAAACAGCTGAAACTCCTCTACCGGTGGTTGCACTTGTCTGCAGGATATGTAAAACATTTTTATTGACAGTAAAATGTTCATTTAGTTTCAGTAAACAAATATTGCCAAGCATGACATGGCCTTTGTGATCTCCTACTCCTGAATTTTCATGTCACTTGTGCTATTAGTAGTTTTTTGACAGTAAAAGGAATTTTCATGTCACTTGTGCTATCAGTACACTACAAGTGAATTTTCATGTCACTTGTGCTACTTATGTGGTCTGAAACTTGTCAAGTGATGCTGCTGCTGCTATCTGCGAGTTGCTGCTGCTAGTTGTGATTTTGTCAAGTGATGCTGCTGCTACTTGTGATCTTCTAAAATAACCCCTTTCTCCTGAAAAGTTGATTAATTTCCGTTTCGGTTGAGAAATGGGGCACTCCTAGGTCAAGAAAATTAGCAAAGGTCATGCCCAATTTTCTTGACCTAGAAGGTGCCCGATTCTCAACCGAAATAAAAATTAATTTGCTTTAGTGGTTGGATTAGTTTAGTATTTTTTCACACATTCAGACACCCTTGCTTGCCATGTGTGTGAGAGAGATAGTGAGTGGAGACAAGAAGAAGGGGGTTAGGAAGATGTTGCCTGCTCATCAAAGCTAACCATCTCCCCCTTTTCACCCCTTTTCCTTTGTCTTTTGTGGGTTGCAAGGAAGCTACTGTCTTAGCTAGCTTAGCTTGTGCACAAATCCCAGTGTTACAACCTTGTATCTTTGCAGCAACCAACTTTCTAGACACACCCCTGCATCATGCAACAGTGCCTTCAAGATCCAAGTCAATATCACAAACATCATAGGCAATTTGACCAAACTCACAACCTTGTATCTTTGCAGCAACCAACTTTCTAGACACAGCCCTCAAGAACTAGGTTACCCTGAGAACGTGGACTTGGACCTTAGCAACAACACACTAACAGGTTCTATCCCAAAACACCTAGGCAATATCACAAACATCTCTCAATTGTTCCTTGACAATACCCAACTTTTTGGCGACATTCCTTGAGAATTAGGTTATTTGGTCAACTTAGAGATCTTGTTCCTTGACAATAACCAACTTTTTGACCAAACTTTCTTCCTATTTATAGAGAAACATGGCCAACAACGATGAGGCCGGGGGTTCGGGCGGCTAGAAATTCTGGGAGCTGTCCCAGGAGATGGAGGAACAACCTCACTTGTATGAGGACGCCGCCTTCCCCACCGATCCTGAGACCACTGATGGTACCGTCGAGGATGACCCCACTGATGCCACCACTGATGGTGCCGCCGAGGATGCCACCACTGATGATGGCGGCGCACGCACAGATGGCAGCCAACCGAAGAGGCAACGGAAGGACCGGCGCCCGACCGTGCTCCGCACCCTCAAGGAGGAAGTTACTGAAGTAGACTCCAACGGGAATCCAACGGCGCCCGAACGAATAGTCAAGGGGTACTCGCTTCAGCTCGGGTGCATTCTCCAGAGCACCGTCTCGATCAACACCGAGAACCTCAGGCATCCTGACCGAGGGAATTTGCGCAACCTCCTCTTCAAGAAGCTGCACGAACGATACAAGTTCCCCGCTGAATTTGAAAACACAAGCCTCAAAGGGAATAAAGTGAACAATGCTGCCCTCACGAAGATGAGCACGGCCCTGTCTACTTGGAAAAGCAATGTGAAGAGAATGATCGAGGAAGGTGAGAGTTATGAGAAGATCAAGGAGAAAAATCCTTCGATCACCGAAGATGACTACAACGACTTCAAGATCAATTGCTCGAGCACCGCAAGCTCCGAATCAAGTAGGTGGGGGAAAGAAATGCGGGAGCTGAACTTAGGGGAACAAACACTCGGTCCCGGCGGTTACAGAGTGGCGGAGCCTATATGGGACAAGGAGGAGGCGGACCGTGCCGAGCAAGGCCTACCGCCCCTCTACGATAAATACGGTGACAAGCAGACCGGGAACTTTGTCATTGCCCGGTACAAGAAGGACCCGAAAACAAAGGAGCTTACCACGGATCCGAAGACCTGGGCGCTTGAGCTTGTTCTGGTAAGGAATACACCCCCGCGTAATTAGCTCCATATGGTTGCATTCTAATTAATGAAGCCAAATTTCTAAATGGTTCACATTCCTTCCGTAGGCGACTGAAAGCAGTAGCGCGGGGTCGACTAAGAGCAACCCTTGGGACACCACTCTAAATAGGGCGTTGAATGTAATGAAGAACAAGGATAAGCTCAGTAAGCCGACGTCAGCTGGTCATGTGGCCGGCAAAGGCTTGTCGACAAAATGGTCGTCATACTATAACACTGGTGGGCGAAAGGAGAAAAATACCAGCTCGGAAAGCCAGGCGCGCGAGGTTCAAGAACTCAGGGCACAGGTGGCGCGGATTCCGGAGATTGTCCAAGAGCAAGTGCAACAACAACTCGGAGCGATGATCACCGCCATTGTGCCTACCTTGATCCAGGGGATTAGTGCGTGGATTGCGGGCGGCCAACAGGGGCCGCCCCCGATTCCTAGCTTCACGGCCAGCAACTCGCAGAACGCGATGGCGGGGCCATTGGTGTCTCCGGCGGAGGTGGCATTGGTGTCTCCAACGCCGGCACGGGAGCTTAATGCACCCGGGTGTACGTCGGCCGGCACCTCTGCAGCAAGCGGCCCCTCCGTCAACTGCACGCCCGCCGTTGGCGATGCCTCGACATTAGCCGAGCTCGACGCCATCATCACGGTAACTAATTAAGCCTCTCTCGGCCGAGGATTTCATCTCCTTGCCTTTGACTGGGCATCCCTGACGCCCTACATGTTTTCGCAGGGCGCCGCCAACGTTCTGTGCACTCTCCTGCACTTCGTGAACAACGAGTTGGTCGATGTCGCCAAGGGCAAAATCGTTCAACCAGGCAACCCCTTGTTCCACGGTACCTAGATGCCACCCAACTTGTTTAGGGTTCAACTGGTTCGGGTGCTGCAGGCTGCGACGAGTTGTTACCTCCGATTCGACCCGTCGGGGCCGACGATGATGACGTGATGACCCTCAGCGCCTGCCTGAGCTGGCCCCTGCTTTGTCCGAAGACCCAGATTCGTTTGGGGGCGGGGGACACCACCCCAAAGACAACACCGCCAGTCATGCCGACGCAAAGTCGGCCCCATGGCAAGACCGCCGCAACGGTGCCGGACATCCCTATGCCACTGGATCCAAACATGCATATGGCATAGGATCAGAACGACGACGACTATGATACATTTGCCAACGTCGATCAGTACTTTGCCGATCATGGGTACGGTGGCGACTTCATGGGCCCTCCTTCTCAAGAACCCAACCCAACAAAAAGACGTGCACGATCTAGCTGGTACCGCGGAGAAGCCAAGTTGCAACAGGCGTCGTCTGCAGTTCAGCTCTCAGGAGACGCCTCCAGCTGCCGACTTCACCGAGCCTCAGATAGGCGAGGTGCGAAATATGATCAGCCCCAACACACTCAAGAAGGCGGTCTGTGAGCAGAACTCGGTCCCATTACAGGAGAAGAAGAAGGCACGCAAAAGAAAGACTAACAAGGGTGCGGGCCAGCCGGCACCGAGTACGATCCGTGCTCAGGACGGGCCACCTTCACCTGAGGATATCTCGAGGAGGGTGCATGTGGCGGGTAGGCCGATGCTACCGAGAAATATGCTCGATGCTGCAACTGGTGCTATGCGGAGTCTGCATGACAGTGTTCCTTCTTTGGAGAAGCGGCGTCTCGGAGAGAAGGATGTGGCATACCCAGTTTTCGCGGCCAAGGTGCCAGAGGGCAAGGGCTTTGTGGATAACTCCATCGGGGGTACGATTGTCCTGCGGTTTGATGACATCCACGCTATGTTGAACCTTCATCCGCTGCACTACACCTTCGTTCGGCTATTTTCGCTGAATATGGAGATGCGGATCATTCGCGACAAGACCCTGGACATCGTGATAGTCGACCCTTTCTACATGTGTGCCAAGATCTTGGGCAGCGCTGGGGACCGGCAAGTCGCGAGTTCTTACCTCGAAGGCGTCATTCTAGCAAACCAAGATAAGGTTCTTGATGATGTTCTCCCCGGCTACGTCAAATCTGGAGGCACCTTCACCAGGCCTATTCGTAAGTACGGCAAGCACGTGTTCTCCCACAATACGACGTTCTGCTGCGTCAAGCAGCCGCCTGGCGGTCAGAAGGGTGCCTACTACGCCATCCATCGAAAGGGGGATGTGCTGCAAGGCGATTAAGTTGGGTAACGCCAGGGTTTTCCCAGTCACGACGTTGTAAAACGACGGCCAGTGAATTGTAATACGACTCACTATAGGGCGAATTCTTTCGCATCCAGTCGGAGTTTGCAGAAATCATCCATCAAGATGTCCTTCGTACCTCGGGGCAGTTCTACCTCAGAAATCAACCGTCCAACAGTGACATCGACACAATCCTACAAATGCAGGCTGACAACGCCCGTTCTTTCATGACTCCCACGATAGACGGTGACTTCATCCACGCTCCGGTACCTTGAGTCGAGTCGAAAGCAGTGATGCTGTGTCTAGTTCTGAAACATCGATTGGCTCATGTTGTAATTAAACTTTAATGAACTTGTAGTATGTCTCTTTGGTTTCGAGAGTCGTTCAACTTAAGATGTAATTGATGCTATTAATGTCTTGCTTTTCTCTTCCGATCATTCTGTTGCATACTTATATATTGCTTATGTATTGTCTGTGAATTGGTACTAACGTTTCGTTTGGCTACTGCATAGCGATGCCGTGGTATGTCGTGTACAAGGGTAAGGTTCCCGGAGTCTACGACGACTGGGAGGAGTGTCGGAGACAGGTTCACCGATTCAGCGGTAACAGTTACAAAGGGTACGCCACTAGGGCCGAGGCCGAATCTAGATACACCCGCTATCTAGCGGGAGAGGGGAGGGAGCGTTGGAGGAACCGGATGAAGACGAGTTTCATCGTGATGATGCTCATCGTGATGACCGCAGCTCTCTTCTATGTGATGGTAGTTTAGATGATCGATATCGACTTGTAATGTGAAGACAAACTCGCGGTCTCGAGTCTTGTAATATAATGTTCTATCTTTGTTCGGTCTTTTCAATTCGGAGACTAATATGATGAATTGTATTCGGAGACTAAAATGATGAATTGTATTCAGAGACTAATCTTCTATTGTATTCGATGAATCTGTTGTTGATGTGTGCTGTTTATATTTTGTTCAATTATACATTTTGTAACCTGTGCAAAAAACAGAAAATAAAAAAATAAAAAAAACCTAATATTCATACTAATGGCGCATCACACCACAGTGCGCCATTAGTATGCCAAAGGATACTAATGGCGCATCATTAGACAGTGCGCCATTAGTATGCCGAACTTACTAACGGCGCATCTCGTTGTCGTGCGCCATTAGTATGCCAAAGCACCTGGGTATACATGGCTCCCTGTGAGGCATACTAATGGCGCACTGTTGTATATACTAATGGCGCATCTGAGGTGCGCCATTAGTATACCAGATACTAATGGCGCACCTGTGGTGCGCCATTAGTAAAATATACTAATGGCGTGCTACTAATGGCGCACCACTAATGCGCCATTAATGGCCAAATTAGGTGTGCCATTAGTAGGCCTTTTCCTAGTAGTGCATGATCCACCGCCTTCCGTGCTTCTGCGGCGTATCGAAAGTTCTTGTCTTCAGTCCATGCAACACTTCAGCGTTCGCCCACTCAGCTTGTCCATTGCTCCAAGGGTGTGCCACAGAGGCGAACGAGATCTTGCATCCGAGGGTACAAACATATTGCATGAAGGCGTGGCTCGTGAATTGGGTGCTTTTGTTGGTGATGATCCTTGTCGGAACACCAAAACAACACACCAATTCTTTCAAGAACTTGATAGCTGACTCAGCAGTAAACTTTCTCACCGCAGTCACTTCCGGCCACTTTATAAACTTGTCAATAGCGACGAACAAGAATTCGAAGCCCCCGATTGCTCGGAGGAAGGGGCCGAGGATATCGAGTCCCAGACCGAAAATGACCACGATAAAGGGATTGTCTAAAGGGCTTGGTCATCCAGGTGTGTTCTCTTGGAACGAAACTGGCAGGCTTCACATGTCATGATGAGCTCGACCACAGCTTGGAGGGTTGTGGGCCAATAGAATCCTTGCCGGAATGCTTTCCCAACTAATGCCCTTGATCCAATGTGCGAGCCACACATTCCTATGTGAATCTCAGCCAGCAATTCCTTTCCATCTTCCCGGAAACACACTTCAATTTCATACCGTTGGGCCTCCTTCTGTATAGAGTGTTACTGACAAACTGATACATATTGGCCCTCTAGGCTACTTTCTTAGCTTCATCTTGGTCGCCAGGAAGCTCTCCGGTTTGGACGAAGCGGATGATGTGCCTTGCCCAAGTTGGAGCCCGCGGCTCGGCAACTAGTACTAGCGGCATCTCCTCAGCTGTGGGAGCACCAGCCTCGTCCGCGGGGTCCATCGGCCCGGCTGGAGGGGGTGGTCCAGCAGGCGGTGAGGAGTTGTTTTCGGCTGGGTCTCTGCCGGCAGCGGATGGCTCGATCGGGAGAGGCTTACCGTAGTCCCACTTTCTCCTTTTTCAGGCCATTATGGTTGGTGATACAGAGGGGTGATAGAGACGGAGAACAAAAGTTCCTAGTTCCACGGGAAGCTTCTGCGCAGCACACTTTGACAGGTGATCACCTATGCTGTTTTCCGCACGGGGTATGTGCTCTGTTTGCAACACATCAAAGTGCTCCTCCAATCTCCTCACTTCCTCAACGTATGCTTCTATTAATGGTCTTTGATAATCCTTGTTGACTTGTCTCACCACAAGCTGTGAATCTCCTCGTATGATCAACTTCTTGATTCCCAATTCTGCTGCAATTCTGAGCCCGGCAAGGAGCCCTTCATACTCAGCTGTATTGTTGGTGGCTTCTTCCCGGGCAAAGTGCATTTGGACAACGTACTTCATGTGCTCCCCGGAGGGGCAACAAGAAGCACGCCAGCCCCTGCACCTTGTAGGGAAAAAGCACCATCAAAATACATAATCCATTCTTGCGGTGATTCCTTGTCGAGGATAGCTGTCTCTGTCACTTCTTCATCATGGGTTGGCATCCATTCTGCAATAACCTCTGCCAGTGCCCTGCTCTGAATGGTTGATGTGCTCTCAAACTTCAAACCAAAGCTGGATAACTCCAAAGCCCACTCCACTATTCTGCCGATAGCCTTAGGGTTTCGGAGTATCCTTTGCAACGGAAAACGAGTAACAACCGTGATCTCATGGGCTTGGAAGTAGTGGCGCAGTTTCCTTGAGGCCATAATGACACCAAAAATCAACATTTGCACGCCATAGTACCTCGATCTAGCCGTTATCTGTTCTGATCCTTTTCTGACTCTTCCGTTATCTGTTCACTTTCTACGTCATCCAATTCTTGATGTGCTACCAAGGCCGCACTGACCACTTGGTTGATTGCCGCCATGTACAGCAACAATGGCTCTTGGGGTGTACATGCAACCAAGGTAGGCATAGACGACAGGTAGGCCTTCAACTCCCGTAGAGCTTCATGTACTTCTAAGGTCCACTTCATAGGCCGTACCATCTTCAAAATTTTGAAGAATGGCAGGGCACACTCAGCAGACTTGGAAATGAATCTACTTAGCACGGCAACGCATCCCGTCAAGCGCCTCACATCCTTAACTGTCCTTGGTGCTTGGGTTTGCTACATGGCGTTGATCTTGTAGGGGTTAGCTTTGATCCCCCGATGGGACACGAAGAAAACAAGTAGCTTGCCGGAGGGGACTCCAAACACACACTTCTCCGGATTAAGCTTCAAGTTGATCTTGCGTAGATTAGCAAACGTCTCCTCCAAATCCTGGATAAGAGTGGTCTCATCCTTGGTCTTGACCATGATATGACCCATATAAGCTTCTATGCTTCCGCGTAACTGTGGCTCAAAACCAATCCGAACTACCCTTGCAAAAGTGGACCCGGCACTCTTTAGTCCGAACGGCATGTGGACAAAGCAGTACGTACCACACGGGGTGATGAAGGATGTCTTCTCTTCATTTTCTTTGGACATGAAGATCTGGTGATATCTAGTGTACGCGTCCAGGAAGAATAGAAAATCACACCTTGAGGAGGAATCCACAATCTGATCGATACGTAGCCAGGGAAAGGGACCCTTCGGGCAAGCCTTGTTGAGGTCTGTGAAGTCAATGCAAAGCCTCCATTTCCCAATAGCCTTCCGGACTACCACTGGATTTGCTAACCATGTTGGATGCAGTACTCCTTTACTAAACCAGCTACCTCAAATTTCTTGATTTCGTCGGCAATGAATTGCTTCCTCTCCATGGCATGCTACCGGACTTTCTGCTTGACAGGTCTGGCGTGTGGGCAGACAACAAGGTGGTGCTCGATTACCTCCCTGGGAACACCGGGGATATCAGATGGTTGCCAGGCAAAGACATCGATATTCGCCCACAGGAAGGCAACGAGCGTGCTTTCCTATTTTTCATCAAGTGTGGTGTTGATGGTGAAAGTACCATCAACGCCTGCCAGCCCTGCCGAGACCTTCTTCACTTGGTGTGCAGCAACCTTGGATCTCTTGCTGTTGGAATACTCCGGCACGTCATCAACGGGTGCCATGCACTCGGATGGGGCACGCTTCCCGGACTCGTTGTCGGAGGTCCTACAATCCCTTTTCTTTCCTTTACTTTCCTTGGCGGGAATCGTTGCTGTTGCATCCTCTGCTGCGACTGCATCCCAGTACATCTTGTCCACGTAGATAATTGCATCCTTCTCATCTGACGGGATAGTGATGACTCCCAGTGGCCCAGGCATCTTCAGAGTGTTATAAGCATAGTGGGATGCTGCCATGAACTTGGCTAGGGCTGGGCGCCCTATAATCCCATTGTATGGCAGGGGATATCAACTATGTCAAACACAACCTTCTCTGTCCAGTAGTTCAGTTCTCCCCAAAACGTCACCGACAACGTAATCTTCCCTTTAGGATGGCTCCTGCCGGGGTTAACTCCTTGAAACGTGCCGGCAACCTCTAGCTCTTCCTCTCCTATCTGAAGCTTGCTGATTGCTACTGGGGAAATCGGATACAGACCAACCCCACCATCCACTAACATCTTTGTGACCATGAGGTTGCGAATTGTTAGGGAGACCAACAAAGGCAAGCATCCTACCGCGGTGGTGCGGTTAGGGTGAGCCTCCTCATCAAAGATGATTGGCGTGTGGGACCACTTGAGCGGTTTCCGGGCCTCTGGCGCTGGCTCCACAACATTGATCTCTCGTGCCCATCGCTTGAGCTGGCAGTGGGAGGAGTGCAAAGATGCACCCCCATCAACACATAGGGCGTCAGTGGCCTTATGAAATTCCTGCTCACTGGTTTCCTCTTCATTCCCTTCATCACTCCCATCATCACAAACTTCCTTCTCTTGACCCCTGACGGGTTTTCCTTGGTTCTGATAGGGCTTGCCGGCGCAATTTGCTTCACCGCCTTGGACCTTTCCGCCATTGGCATTCTGACCTTTTTCCTTATCATGCTTGTCATATTCTACTCTCTGTTTCTTGACAAGCTGCTCAACTTGGTAACATTCCTGAAGATTATGGCACTTGGTCCGGTGGATCTTGTAGTATGGGCCATCACCTTTCCCAGCTTTCTTAGCGGCAGCGGCTTCTCGTCAGGCTGTGCAAGCGGCAACTTCCTTGCCGGGGGCCTCAGCCTTAGCCTTCTTGCCGGTGCTATGTGTGCCCGAACCTTCTATAGTCATCACTGCTTTATCCCTTCGCTTCTTATTGCGCTTCTTGCCCTTCCTCTGGCTAGTTGATTCATCTTCATCCTCTGAATCAACATTGATGCAATCCTCCTCTCCGGGCAACTTCCTTCCTTCCTCCGTCCGAGCACACTTATCCACCAGCGTGTATATCTCCTTCATAGTCTTGGGAAACCGCACATTCGTCTTGGAATGAATGCGATGGTTGCGAACATTGAACCGTAAGACTGCTATAACGGCTGCCGGATGGATATTTGGAATATTCCTATGAACTTTACTAAATCTCTGTAAATACTTATGAAGATTTTCTCCTTCTTTCTGCTGGAGAAGTTGCAGATCGCTGGGTGTGCCGGGCTCTTGGTGGCCACCGATGAAGGCACCGATGAACTCGTGGCACAGGTCCGCCCAAGACGAAATGGAGTTCTCCCGCAGGTGCATCAGCCAATACATCACATTGGACTTGAGGGCCAACGGGAAGTAGTTGGTGAACACCTTCTCATCTCTTGCTCCGACAGCTTGAACAGCGATGGTGTAGATGGTCAGGAACTCTGTTAGGTTCAGCCTTCTGCTGTACTTCTCAGGTATCTCTGGCTTGAATGTGCGAACGGACGACCAATGGACTTGCTGCAACTCTCGTGTAAAGGCAGGGCAGCCAACCTCGAAAGGTAGGCACCCGCCAACACCGAGCGTAGGTTTGTCGATGTTGAGGCAGTCGCACCCGCCGGTCTGGCGGAGGTTATCGCGGCATCGATTTATGTGGACGAGCTCAAGGGATGGAAGAGGCCATCGATACGTCATCGGGGTCTTGATTCAGCTGTGCCCGCGTTAGCTGCCATGGTGGGGACGGCCCCCTCCGTTCGGCCAACGGTACGGGTGGTTGCCATTGCTTGTGGAGGCCGTGGCGGACCGGCTCATCGTGAGCCCCCAGCTTTGGCGAAACCGAGCACGCTCTGGATGGTGGCACGCCATTCATCCATCTGCTCGGCCGTGGGTGGAAACCTTAACAGCAGCTGGGATCGCGCCATAGCCTCTGTGGCGGTGCTTGGCAGGGATGTCGATGATGTTGGCCGCACCGTTGCCTGGCTCCTAATGGCGCCATTGTTGGAAATATGCCCTAGAGGCAATAATAAATTGGTTATTATTATATTTCCTTGTTCATGATAATCGTTTATTATGCATGCTAGAATTGTATCGATAGGAAACTCAGATACATGTGTGGATACATAGACAACACCATGTCCCTAGTAAGCCTCTAGTTCACTAGCTCGTTGATCAATAGATGGTTACGGTTTCCTAACCATGGACATTGGATGTCATTGATAACGGGATCACATCATTAGGAGAATGATGTGATGGACAAGACCCAATCCTAAGCCTAGCACAAAGATCGTGTAGTTCGTATGCTAAAGCTTTTCTAATGTCAAGTATCATTTCCTTAGACCATGAGATTGTGCAACTCCCGGATACCGTAGGAGTGCTTAGGGTGTGCCAAACGTCACAACGTAACTGGGTGGCTATAAAGGTTCACTACAGGTATCTCTGAAAGTGTCTGTTGGGTTGGCACGAATCGAGACTGGGATTCGTCACTCCATGTAAACGGAGAGGTATCTCTGGGCCCACTCGGTAGGACATCATCATAATGTGCACAACGTGACCCAGGAGTTGATCACGGGATGATGTGTTACGGAACAAGTAAAGAGACTTGCCGGTAACGAGATTGAACAAGGTATCGGGATACCGACGATCGAATCTCGAGCAAGTATCGTATCGATAGACAAAGGGAATTGTATACGAGATTGATTGAATCCTTGACATCGTGGTTCATCCGATGAGATCATGGTGGAGCATGTGGGAGCCAATATGGGTATCCAGATCCCGCTGTTGGTTATTGACCGGAGAGTTTTCTCGGCCATGTCTGCATGACTCCCGAACCCGTAGGGTCTACACACTTAAGGTTCGATGACGCTACGGTTATAGGGAAAGTATGTACATGGTCACCGAATGTTGTTCAGAGTCCCCGATGAGATCACGGACATCATGAGGAGTTCCGGAATGGTCCGGAGGTAAAGATTTATATATGGGAAGTCATCATACGGTCACCGGAATAATTCGGGGGGTTACCGGTATTGTACCGGGACCACTGGAGGGGTTCTGGGGGTCCACCGGGAGGGTCCACCTGCCCCGGAGAGCCCTATGGGCTGTATGTGGAGATGGACCAGCCCCTTAGTGGGCTGGGAGCCTCCCCCCTAGGGCCCATGCGCCTAGGGTTTGGGGGAACCCTAAAGGGGGGGGGGCACCCCCCTTGCCTTGGGGGGCAAGGGAACCCTCCTGGCCGCCGCCCCCTCCTCAGATTGGATCTGAGGCGGCCGGCCCCCCTCTCCCTTGCCCCTATATATATGTGGGGGTGGGAGGGCAGCCACACCCAAGTTTTGGCGCAGCCCTCCCCCTCTCCCAAGTCCTCCTCTTCTCCCGCGGTGCTTGGCGAAGCCCTGCAGGATTGCCACGCTCCTCCTTCACCACCATGCCGTCGTGCTGCTGCTGGATGGAGTCTTCCCCAACCTCTCCTTCTCCCCTTGCTGGATCAAGGCGTAGGAGACATCACCGGGCTGCACGTCTATTGAACGCGGAGGCGCCGTGATTCGGCGCTTAGATCGGATTCAACCGCGATCTGAATCGCTACGAGTACGACTCCTTCATCGGCATTCTTGCAACGCTTCCGCTTAGCGATCTATAAGGGTATGTAGATGCACTCCCCTTCCCCTTGTTGCTGTATTACTCCATAGATTGATCTTGGTGATGCATAGAAAATTTTAAATTTCTGCTACGTTCCCCAACAGTGGTATCAGAGCTAGGTGTATGCGTAGTTTCTATGCACGAGTAGAACACAAAGCAGTTGTGGGTGTCGATTTTGCCAATTTACTTGCCGTTACTAGTCTTATCTTGATTCGGCGGCATCGTGGGATGAAGCTGCCCGGACCGACCTTACACGTACTCTTACGTGAGACTGGTTCCACCGACTGACATGCACTAGTTGCATAAGGTGGCTAGCGGGTGTCTGTCTCTCCCACTTTAGTCGGATCAGATTCGATGAAAAGGGTCCTTATGAAGGGTAAATAGAAATTGGCATATCACGTTGTGGTTTTCGCGTAGGTAAGAAACGTTCTTGCTAGAAACCTATAGCAGCCACGTAAAAACTTGCAACAACAATTAGAGGACGTCTAACTTGTTTTTGCAGCATATGCCTTGTGATGTGATATGGCCAAAAGGATGTGATGAATGATATATGTGATGTATGAGATTGATCATGTTCCTGTAATAGGAATCACGACTTGCATGTCGATGAGTATGACAACCGGTAGGAGCCATAGGAGTTTTCTTGATTTATTTATGACCTGCGTGTCAACATAAACGTCATGTAATTACTTTACTTTATTGCTAAAGCGTTAGCCATAGTAGTAGAAGTAATAGATGACGAGACAACTTCAAGAAGACACGATGATGGAGATCATGATGATGGAGATCATGGTGTCATGCCGGTGACAATGATGATCATGGAGCCCTGAAGATGGAGATCAAAAGGAGCAAAATGATATTGGCCATATCATGTCACTATTTGATTGCATGTGATGTTTATCATGTTTTACATCTTATTTGCTTAGAATGACGGTAGCTTAAATAAGATGTTCCCTCACTAAAATTTCAAGAAAAGTGTTCCCCCTAACTGTGCACTGTTGCGAAGGTTCGTCATTTCGAAGCACCACGTGATGATCGGGTGTGATAGATTCTAACGTTCGAATACAACGGGTGTAAGCCAGATTTACACACGCAGTACACTTAGGTTGACTTGACGAGCCTAGCATGTACAGACATGGCCTCGGAACACGGAAGACCGAAAGGTCGAGCATGAGTCGTATAGAAGATACGATCAACATGAAGATGTTCACCGATGTTGACTAGTCCGTCTCACGTGATGATCGGACACGGCCTAGTTGACTCGGATCATGTTTTTCACTTAGATGACTAGATGGATGTCTATCTGAGTGGGAGTTCATTAAATAATTTGATTAGATGAACTCAATTATCATGAACATAGTCTAAATTGTCTTTGCAAATATGTTGTAGATAAATAGCTCACGTTGTAGCTCCTTGTTTCAATACGTTCCTAGAGAAAGATCAAGTTGAAAGATATTGTAAGCAATGATGTGGACTAGGTCCGTAGTCCGAGGAGTGTCCTCACTGCTAAACAGAAGGCTTACGTCTTTGATGCACAGATCGATGTGCAAACCCCTACAACATCGTCTGTGGATGTTTTGAACACCTGACAGACACGTCCTGATGACTACTTGATAGTTTAGTGCACCATACTTTATGGCTTAGAATCGGGATTCCAATGACGTTTTTGAATGCCATATGAGATGTTCCAAGAGCTGAAATTGGGATTTCAGGCTCATGCCCGTGTTGAGAGGTGTGAGACCTCTGACAAGTTCTTTTGCCAACAAGATGGAGGAGAATAGCTCAGCTAGTGAGCATGTGCTCAGAATGTCTGGGTGCTACAATCACTTAAATCAAGTGGGAGTTAAAATTCTAGATAAGATAGTGATTGATAGCGTTCTCTAGCCACTATCACTAAGCTACTAGATCTTCGTGATGAACTATGACATGCAAGGGATGGAGTTGATCCCGGAGCTGTTCGCGGTGCTTAAGACCGCAAAAGTTAGAAATCAAGAAGGAGCATTAAGTGTTGATGGTTTAACAAGACCACTGGTTTAGAGAAGGGCAAGGGCTAGAAGGGAAACTTCATGGATGGCAAACCAGTTGCCGCTCCAAGGAAGGAACCCAAGGTTGAACCTAAACCCGAGACTAAGTGCTTCTATTGTAAGGGGAACGGTCACTGGTAGCGGAATTACCCCAAATGCATGGTAGATAAGAAGGCTGGCAACTTCAACAATGTAAATACGTGTTATTAATGTGTACCTCACTAGTACTCCTAGTAGCACCGGGGTATTGGATACCAGTTCAGTTACTATTATTGGTAACTTGAAGCAAAAGCTACGGACTAAACGGAGACTGGCTAAGGGCGAGGTGACGATGTGTGTTGGAAGTGTTTCCAAAGTTGATGAGATCACCATCGCACGCTCCATCTGCCTTAGAGATTAGTATTGAACCTAGATAAATGTTATCAGGTGTCTACGTTGAGCATGAATATGATTAGATCATGTTCGTTGCAATACGGTCATTCAAAGTTAGAGAATAATGGTTATTTTGTTTACATGAATGATACCTTTCATGGTCATGCACCCTATGTGAATGGTTCATTGAATCTCGGTCATGGTAATACACATGTTCACGCCAAAAGATGTAGAGTTAATAATGATAGTACCACTTTCTCGTGGCACTGCCGCTTAGGTCATATTGGCGTAAGATGCATGAAGAAACTCCATGTCGATGGATGTTTGGAGTCACTTGATTTTGAATCACTTGACACATGCGAGCCATGCCTCATGGGCAGGATGACTAAGACCCCGTTTTTAGGTACAATGAAATGGGAAAGTGACTTGTTGGAAATCATGCATGCTGATGCGTGTGATCCAATGAGAATTGAAGCGTGCGGTGGATATCGCTATTTTCTCATCTTCACTGACGATTTGGGTAGATATAGGTATATCTACTTAATGAAGCACAAGTCTGAAACGTTTGAAAACTTCAAGCGATTTCAGAGTGAAGTTAAGAATCATCATAACAATAAGATCATGTTCCTACGATCTGATCAAAAGGGGATTTTCTGAGTTATGAGTTTGGCAATCACTTAAGACATTATGGAATTGTTTCGCAGTTGAAGCCACCTGGAACACCACAAGGTAATGGTGTGTCCGGACGTCGTAATCGAACCTTATGAGATATGGTGCGATGTATGATGTCTCTTACCGATCTACCGCTATTATTTTGAGGTTATGCGTTAGAGACAGCTACATTCACTTTAGATAGGACACCATATAAGTCCGTTGAGACGATGTTGTATGAACATTGGTTTGGAAAGAAACCAAAGTTGTCGTTTCTTAATGTTTGGGGCTACGATGCTTAAGGCTTCAGCCGGAGAAGCTCGAACCCAAAGCGGACAAACACATCTTCATAGGATACCCAAAAGTGACAGTTGGGTATACCTTCTATCTCAGATCCAAGGGCAAATTGTTTGTCACTAAGAACGGGTCCTTTCTCGAGAAGGAGTGTCTCTCGAAAGAATTGAATGGGAGGAAGATAGAACTTGATGAGGTTGTCGAACCTTTACTTCAACCACAGAGTGATGCAACACAGAAAGATGTTTTCTGTGGAGCCTACGTCTCTTGAATAGGAAGTTAATGATAGTGATCATGAATCTTCGGATCAAGTTGCTATCGAACCTCGTAGGTCGACAAGGATATGTACTAATCCTGAGTGGTACGGTAATCCTGTCTTAGATATTATGTTGTTAGACAACAATGAACCTACGAGCTATGGAGAAGCGATGGTGGGCCCGTATTCCGACAAATGGTTAGAAGCCATGAAACCTGAGATAGGATCCATGTATCAGAACAAAGTATGGACTTTGGTGGACTTGCCCGATGATCGGCAAGCCATTGAGATAAATGGATCTTTAAGAAGAAGACGGACGTGGGCGGTAATGTTACCGTCTATGAAGCTTGACTTGTGGGAAAGAGTCTTTTCACAAGTTCAAGGAGTTGACTACGATGAGAATTTCTCACCCGTAGCGATGCTTATGTCCGTCAGAATCATGTTAGCATTAGCTGTATTTTTCGATTATGAAATCTTACAGATGGATGTCAAAACAAGTTTTCTTACTAAGTTTTCGTAAGAAAGAGTTGTATGTGATACAATCAAAGTTTTGTCGATCCTAAGGATGCTAAAAGGTATGCTAGCTCCAGCAATCCTTCTATGGACTAGAGCAAGCATCTCGGAGTCGGAATATATGCTTTGATGGAGTAATCAGAGCTTTTAGGTTTATACAATGTTCGCTAGAAACTTGTATATACAAGAAAGTGAGTGGGAGCACTACAACATTTCTGATAAGTATATGTGGATGACATATTGTTGATTTGAAATGATGTAGAATTTCTGGAAAGCATAAACGGTTGTTTGAAGAGTGTTTTTCAAAGGAAGACATGGATAAAGCTGCTTACATATTGGGCATCAAGATCTATAGAGATAGATCAAAACGCCTGATGACACTTTCAAAGAACGCACACCTTGACATGTTTTTGAAGGAGTTCAAAATAGGTTTTTGAAGGAGTTCAAAATAGATCAGTCAAAGAAGGGGTTCTTACCTGAGTTGTAAGGTGTGAAGTTGAGTAAGACTCGAAGATTGACCACGACAAAAGAAAGAGGAAGGACGAAGGTCTTCCCCTATGCTTTTGTCATAGGCTCTATACAGTATGCCATGCTGAGTACCGCACCAGATGTGTGCCTTGCCACATGTCTGGCAAGAGGGTACAAAGGTGATCTAGGAGTGGATCACGAGATAGCGGTCAAAATTATCCTTAGAGGAATAAGGAAATGTTTCTCGGCTATGGAGGTGATAAAGAGTTCGACGTAAAGAGTTACGTCGATGCAAGCTTGACACCTATCCGGATAGCTCTGAGTAGAGATACTGGATACATATAATGGAGCAACATTTTGGAATATCTCCAAGTGGAACGTGGTAGAAGCATCTATGATATGACAAAGTTTTGCGAAATACATAGGGATCTGAATATGGCAAGACCCGTTGACTACAACCTCTCTCACAAGCATAACATGATCAAACCCAGAACTATTTGAGTGTTAATCACATAGTGATGTGAACTAGATCATTGAGTCTAGTAGAATCTTGGATGTTGGTCACATGGTGATGTAACCTGTGAGTGTTAATCACATGGCAATGTGAACTAGATTATTGACTCTAGTGCAAGTGGGAGACTGTTGGAAATATGCCCTAGAGGCAATAATAAATTGGTTATTATTATATTTCCTTGTTCATGATAATCGTTTATTATCCATGCTAGAATTGTATCGATAGGAAACTCAGATACATGTGTGGATACATAGACAACACCATGTCCCTAGTAAGCCTCTAGTTGACTAGCTCGTTGATCAATAGATGGTTACAGTTTCCTAACCATGGACATTGGATGTCGTTGGTAACGGGATCACATCATTAGGAGAATGATGTGATGGACAAGACCCAATCCTAAGCCTAGCACAAAGATTGTGTAGTTCGTATGCTAAAGCTTTTCTAATGTCAAGTATCATTTCCTTAGACCATGAGATTGTGCAACTCCCGGATACCGTAGGAGTGCTTTGGGTGTGCCAAACGTCACAACGTAACTGGGTGCCTATAAAGGTTCACTACAGGTATCTCCGAAAGTGTCTGTTGGGTTGGCACGAATCGAGACTGGGATTTGTCACTCCGTGTAAACGGAGAGGTATCTCTGGGCCCACTCGGTAGGACATCATCATAATGTGCACAATGTGACCAAGGAGTTGATCATGGGATGATGTGTTACGGAACGAGTAAAGAGACTTGCCGGTAACGAGATTGAACAAGGTATCGGGATACCGACGATGGAATCTCGGGCAAGTATCATACCGATAGACAAAGGGAATTGTATATGGGATTGATTGAATCCTTGACATCATGGTTCATCCGATGAGATCATCGTGGAGCATGTGGGAGACAATATGGGTATCCAGATCCCGCTGTTGGTTATTGAATGGAGAGTTGTCTCGGCCATGTCTGCATGACTCCCGAACCCGTAGGGTCTACACACATAAGGTTCGATGACGCTAGGGTTATAGGGAAAGTATGTACATGGTCACCGAATGTTGTTCGGAGTCCCGGATGAGATCCCGGGCGTCACGAGGAGTTCTGAAATGGTCTGAAGGTAAAGATTTATATATGGGAAGTCATCATACGGTCACCGGAATAATTCGGGGGGTTACCGGTATTGTACCGGGACCACTTGAGGGGTTCCAGGGGTCCACCGGGAGGGTCCACCTGCCCCGGAGGGCCCTATGGGCTGTATGTGGAGATGGACCAGCCCCTTAGTGGGCTGGGCGCCTCCCCCCTAGGGCCCATGCGCCTAGGGTTTGGGGGAACCCTAAAGGGGGGGCGCCCCCCTTGCCTTGGGGGGCAAGGCAACCCCCCTGGCCGCTGCCCCCTCCTCAGATTGGATCTGAGGCGGCCGGCCCCCCTCTCCCTTGCCCCTATATATATGTGGGGAGTGGGAGGGCAGCCGCACCCAAGTTTTAGCGCAGCCCTCCCCCTCTCCCAAGTCCTCCTCTTCTCCCGCGGTGCTTGGCGAAGCCCTGCAGGATTGCCACGCTCCTCCTTCACCACCATGCCGTCGTGCTGCTGCTGGATGGAGTCTTCCCCAACCTCTCCTTCTCCCCTTGGTGGATCAAGGCATAGGAGACGTCACCAGGCTGCACGTGTGTTGAACGCGGAGGCGCCGTGATTCGGCGCTTAGATCGGATTCAACCGCGATCTGAATCGCTACGAGTACGACTCCTTCATCCGCGTTCTTGCAACACTTCCGCTTAGCGATCTACAAGGGTATGTAGATGCACTCCCCTTCCCTTCGTTGCTAGATTACTCCATAGATTGATCTTGGTGATGCATAGAAAATTTTAAATTTCTGCTACGTTCCCCAACAGCCATCAGTGGCAACGGTGGTGGTGCCACGTCCACACAGTGGTGGGTCGACTGTCTGGTCAACGGGGTCACGCGACGGAGCTGCTCGAGGGTCAGCAACTCCGCCGGGTGCAGTAGCTTGGTCGACTCATCCGGGAGGAGACACATGGGCCACGGTCCCTCCCGCGATGGGGGGGCTGGAGGGCGATGGCTCACCCCGGACCGAGCGTCGTTGTTGCGGTAGTGCCTGTCAGCGGGAGGAGAGGGCGCAGCCGGAGCGACCCCCTCGCCCACATCTTGAAGTGCTTGAACGTCGAGGCGTTGTTGATGTTGTTCTCCTCCGACATCTCCAGCCCCCGTGTTGGCCGTAGGGGGAGTGGCGATGGCGCCACCTGCTCCAACCACGCCCCTAGCAGCGTTCGTGTCTCCACTCGCCTCCGCATCCTCCGAAGCGCCCGAGGCTGCGGGCGAGGGATCCTTCGAGGTGGACGGATGGGCCAAAGGGCCGGACTTCTTCTTCTTAGGAGCCATGGCTAAGGGCGCCGTCGAACATGAACATGGTAATGAAGATGACGCGCTGTGCACACTTTCAGGTTCGCGCAAGCAAGACCCCTACCTGGCACGCCAAAGATGTCGCGGGATATCCGCGGCCACCTATGGGACCAGGGGGTCCCTTGCTGGTTCGGCAGGGGGTGTTGCGTTGCACAAAGAGCAGACCAGCGCGCGGCAGCATGGCAAAGAGCACACAAGAAATTTACCCAGGTTCGAGCCGCTGTGAAGCTGTCAGGACCCCGATTCCAAGTCACATCGATCTAGCCGGTAACACCTCATATCACATTGTGGCCTCACGCACGGTATCCCCACGGGTGTCGCATTACCAAGGCCTGGGACCGTTTGCGCCTTTTGGCCCACGTATATGATAGTGTCGCTAGCATCGATATGACAAAGAACCCGGGCCGACATGGCTAGTAGTGAACCCAAAGCGGCACTAACCTATGGGAACAGGCATACATGAATCACATCGAGCATGTCGGTCAGCAGCGTGTGAATCCGGGCTGTAGCACTGGGCTAACAGGACTCTGGATGTCACCACGTGACATTTCCCTGAAGGGACAGACACAGGAATGAAGTGAAACACATGCTGGCCAGTCAAGTGTCCTGAGCAGTAGTGCTGGGCTAACAGGACTCCGGTGAACCGGGCTGTAGCGGACTACTATGGCTCATGGAAGCACTAGACTATATTTCCCCCATAAGAGAGGCTGCCAAGGATAAACAATTAGATTATCTGATCCCACACATACCAAGCATTTCAATCATACACACAATATGCTTGATATGTGTAAATACAACATGGCATCACAACATAACTCTATGACTCAAGTATTTATTCATTAGGCTCCGAGGAGCGAGAAATTACAAACATGGGTCTCATGACCCAACAATCATAGCATACAAATCAAAGCACATGCGGAAGCTTAATATGTCTGAGTACAGACATCTATAAATGAAAAAGGCTAGGAAGCCTGACTATCTACCAGATCCTGCCGAGGGCACAAGATCGTAGCTGAGGTATCAAGCTAAACGTCGAAGTCCACACGAAACTACTAGCGAGACAGAAATCTATCTGCAAAAACATAAATTAAGCAAACGTGAGTACAAATGTACCCAGCAAAACTTACATCAGAACTAGCTACATATGCATCAGTATTAAGAAAGGGGGAGTGGAGTTTAACTGTAGGAAGCCAGCTTTGACTCGGTGGCTATCCTGAACTACGACTGCAAGTAACTCTTTTGAGGTGGCGCACACGAGTCCACATATTCACCATATCAATACACCACTATGGATCCGCTCCCGTCTCCCTACGAGAACGCCATCCATAGCACTCACACTTATCTTGCGAGTTTTAGAGTATCCACTTTCACTTGTCTATGAACTGTTATAGGCAACCCAGAAGTCCATTACCGCGGACACGGCTATTCGAATAGATGATGTTAACCCTGCAGGGGTGTACTTCTTCACACACGCTCTCACCACTTACCGTCGTTTACACGACATGTACTCGGCAACCTTCAAGCAGAAGCCCAACGAGGGTGTCGGCCACGGCCTACCTAAACACTCAAGTCTCTAGTCCAGGTTTATCGCCTATCCAGGTTCCATCCGCAGGGGGTCCGGCCGAGGTTTCCACATATGGCCCCGGACGATGTGTACAGGGTTCCGAGACACCAAACAGGCGCCCGGCATGCCCGGCCATGGTGTATCTACCGCATCATAGCCCACCCCTAGGGTCAGCACTACGCACGGCCGCCAACACATATCCTATAAACACCAGAAACTAGTTGCAACTCCTGGACAGAGGACAAGGGTGATCAAGAAGCCGAGAGGGTCCATTGTTTTCGGGCACAATGCGTGGTAGTAACTGTTTCCTGGATAACAAACATAGAAATCGGTTCCTAAGAACGGTTTCAATGAGACAACCCACCATGTACTCCTACATGGCCTCTCACCGCTACCTTTACCAAATCGTGTTCACACACTTAGCTCACACACAGTAGGACATGTTCATCACTGTTCCAATTCATCCCCGATGAATCAGACCTGACTCAACTCTAAGCAATAGCAGGCATGACAAACAAGCATGGATGAGTAGGCACATCAGGGCTCAAACAACTCCTACTCATGCTAGTGGGTTTCATCTATTTACTGTGGCAATGACAGGTCATGCAGAGGAAAGGGGTTCAACTACCGCATCATGTAACAGTTGAATCATTGTTGTCCTAATGCAGTAAAAGAGAGCAGGAGCGAGAGAGTGGGATTGTATCGGAATGAACAAGGGGGTTTTGCTTGCCTGGCACTCCTGAAGATAATATAGTTCTTCATCGGTGTCATCGATCTCATCGTCGAAACCACGTCTATCGAGAGGGGACAAATACCGGCAACAAAGAAAGAAACACAATCAATGCAATGCACAATATGATGCATGATCATGACATGTCAATATGCTGTGGTTTGAGCTAATGCAACTAGCAACATGTTAAATGGAGTTGGTTTGAACCCTAGGTTCAAATTCAAACTCCATATGTGAGAGTTTAATTTCCATTTATATGAATTGGCCTAAACAGCAACCATAAGTTGTTCTAACATGCATGAAAATTCCATAAACAGATTCCTTGAATTTTTCTGATAATTTTTCATATATAAATTATTTCATTCTGAGCTACGGTTGATTTTCTATGAATTTTTAAAGTTTTAAACATTTTCTGGAATTTCCTGAATTAAATTAAATCTGGAAAATAGCTTATTGCGTCGGCATGACATCAGTGTGACATCAGCAGGTCAACACGCCAGGTCCAAGTCAAAGCTGACTAGTGGGACCCGCGTGTCATTGACAAAAGGACTAACCCACAGTCAAATCCAGCGCTGACTCGGGTTTGACCCTGTGGTGGGGCCCGCTGTCAGTGTCTGCTAGGCTGCTAATTGGGGGATTAGCCACTAATAACGTCGCCACGTCATCATCGTCGGACTTAGGCCGGCGACGACCAGATCGGCGGCGGAAGTTCGCCGGAAACCCACTACGGGGCTCGGTTTTGCGCGTAGTTTGCATCTACAGGTAGCTGAAGGTGCGCCGCATCCAACCGCGTAGGCCGTTGGTCGCGGGGTGGATGGTAACACTGTCGGCAGGGAGCTTGGCGGCGTCCGGAGCCACGGGCTTGAGCGGGACGAGGCTAGGGTGCACGGCGGGAGGCTGGGGTGGTGGCGTTCGCTTTCTGGGGGGCTGCTAAGCACGCAGACGTGCTCAGCTTCGGGTGAATCGAGCTCTGGGCTCGGCGGCGACATGGATGGCGGTGGGGAGCTCACGGGTGCGGTGGCAAGTACGACTAGGGGACGAACGAGCGAGGGAGAACAGGGGGGAAAGGCGGCGGGGCTCACATCGCGTCGTTTGCGGTGTCGGATGGCTCGGGGAAGTGTCGGAGCAAGCTGGCGGCGAAGGGGATCTCTGGCGACCCGAGGAGGAGGAAGGGGTCGGGGACGTCGTCACAGAGCTCCTGGAAGCTCCTGGCTCGGTGCAGAGGATGCGGGGGTTGAGGTGGAGCTCGTGGCATATCTGGATGGGCGTGGGGAGGTCGGTGGTAGCGGTGAACGGCGACGGTGGTGGCGGCTCCGTTCGGTGGTGAGAGAGAGAGGTCCAGGGGAGAGGGTGAGGACGAGGGAGAGCGAGAGATCGTCACGGGTGTCGCGTGGCGTCCTCAGGGCGACGGGGAGACATGCAGGGAGGCAGGAGGTGGCCGGCGCGTGGCCGGCGCGCGGTGAGCACGCGCCCTTGCCTTCTGGCGCGAGGTAGGGGGTGACTGGTTGCTGCGGGTGGGCTGGGCCGCCAGGTGGCTGGACTGTCAGGTGGGCTGCAGAGGAGGTAAGTGCCAGGTAAGGTTTTCACCTCTCTCTAACATTCCTTTTATGTTTTCTATTTTCTTTAATTGTGTTTGGCTTTATTAACAATGACGGGGTATCTCCAAAAATCATGAAACTGCTCCATGTCACTGTTTGGAATATTTCCAATAGCAAACATTTCAGTTTGTGATTATTTGAGCATTTAAAATATTATTAGCAATTAAATGCCCAAATGCAAATACTATATAATTTAATTCAAAAATCCAGAATGGCCTAGAAAATGTGCACCATTTTTCGGAGAGGTTCTAGACCAATTCAAAAATGATGAACTTTTGTGAAGGGCATTTTGGATTCATTGAAATGTTTTTCAGTTGAACCTGGTATTTTCAGGGGGGGTGGTGGGGTTTATTGATCCCCATTTCAGGTTTGAGAGAAATTTGAACATGATGCAACACAAGACTAGCTAGAAGTAGGGATGTGACAACTCACCCCCACTAAATAAGAATCTCGTCCCGAGATTCAAGCGTAGGGTAAGATGAAGGGGGACGCAAACTTAACCCAATCTTCACGATCCAAGTTGCACATCATAAGACGTTGATTCGATCACCATCTTTGTCTTGATGTCTTGCTCTGAGAACCCCAACCAACATGACAACGCGAGGGAAGGGAAAACTCTAGAAGGATCGATCTTCTCGAAGATCGAACAACTCAGGATCAACTCATGGAGTGAGACATAGGAACATCTCTCCAATTGAGACACAAATTTCACATCAGGGTGATGGAAATCAGAAGACGAGGATTCAAGTTGGTAGGTAGCAATTCCACGCTTGAGTAAGGTGGTGCAAGGTTTCAAAGTTGCGAGGAGATAGTTGTCATAAACCCATAACAGGGCACCTCGGAGAAGGTGACTCGTTGTACTGCTCCCTTAAGTAACAAAAAGAATTACTTTTGATCCATAAATCATTGAAACTCTTCATAACAGATTAAGGCAATTTACAATTGATCGTTTGAGATAGCTCGAAGAAATGGCATACTCGGACTAGGATGGATGATGTGGACTACCTTGTTGAAGACAACGCAAGGGATGATTTTGCTTGCGCGTGCTCTCAAGAACTTGAGCATTTCCATATTCATCAAGGTTCTACCAACATCCGTGGCAAGGATCCTGGCAACACAACATACTACCATGATGACTAGTGATGGATGATGCGGATACAAAGGAAGATAACACCTTCTCAGATCTTCCCTTAGCGAGGCTAAGGGAACAAAATCTGGACGATCGAACGAGAGACATTTAGCACTCCGCTTCTAATGTTCTCCTTGATGTGCTAGCGTAATCCATTCATAGATATGGTTTGTTATCTAGAACATCAAGTAAAAGGTCGGACTTCGGAAGCTCAAGAATCCATAAGGAATAACTACAGAGGCAGATCCTGCGAGATCCTTATGGGGAGGTGACCAACTTCTTCAACAAAGATACTACAATAATAGGCTTCCGGCTAGGTGTGTTGGCCACGACATCCACGTTACCGGTTACAGAGAGACCAACATTATAGTTCTTGGAGTACGTTCCAACCATCATATCTGCCTGAGATTCAGATCTGGTTGGTGTTAGGATATTCCAGACCCATCCAGTCTAGAAAGAAAATGAGAGTTTGCAACACAATTTGACGAGATGACGTTGCGAGATTCTCGGGGAATGAACTGCGATAGCAAGCTCCAAAACATGAGCTGGTTCTGCTACAAACCTATGAACACGTTATCCAAGACGAGCATGACCACGTAGTAGTCTTATAGTAAAACACTATCGAGTTCAGGTGGGGAACCATCATCAAGGATTTTGAAGTCTTATGCAAGTCCATGGATTAGATCCCAAGCATAGACTTCTTTGCCTTGAACAAGTCAATCAGTGGCTTGGAGTGCTAGGGAATACATACGGAGTGGAGGTAATTAATCTACCAAACCATAGAATACATTCACACATGCATAACTGACTTGGGATGGTACCAGGGGAAGCAAAAACAATCTTTCTCGAACTAACGGCGGCAACTTGCACCAAATGCACAGGAATTCGAGGAAGTCACTTCTTCCATCCAAGCATAAGCTTCACGAACGGAACACGAAGGCATTGCTTATAAAGTTTCCAACACTAGGTTGATGTTCAACATGAATCATGGGGGAGACAAAATGCTGCTGATGGGCTCAACAACAACTCATCGGAACTTCCATATCACTGGACTTCCACCATCATGTGAACACGGCGATAGTATTGGTCAGACCACAAGATGTAATGGTGTATGCTGGAGGGATCAACCTCGGGTAAGACAATATTACGAACATCGTTGATTCTGATTTGACTTGATGATAGCCCATACTGAAGTCAAAGTTTTGACAAGGCAATAGATCCAACAACTGATCACGAGGACCAATTGATGGAGATATCATATTTCTTCAACACACACACACACACAGAGAGAGAGAAGATATCCCTTAACATGAACTAAGTCAGACAAGCTTTTATCTTCCAATTCTCCAAGTTGTTGTCTAGCTCAACCAACTAGCTCAGGGATATCCAGCATAGATTCTTGGAGAAGGGGTGATTTATAAGAAAACCAACTTGATCATGAACTCAACATAGCTATCAGGTAACAACCAGGTAATACTTCCGAGAAGATCTTCGGAAAATCACGAACCCCTGATATGTTACTAAGCTCGAGAACAATCTTGCTTTTCAGGACAAGACAATATGATCAAAAGAGCAAGGGTTTGGCAAAATCCTAACCCATTGATTGAAGAGTGCACAAGGAAATAAGGACTAGGTAGCACGATCAACCTTAGGGTGATGATTCAATAATCAGCACACTAAGAATGATATTAATGTCCATTAATTACCAAGCAAAGGGTTGCTAGGAGTATTGATTTCACACATCACGATTCATTTGTCGGTTTCCGGTTGCGACAGCACGACACCGAGGAATGAATAATGATGGCGAAAAGTATCACTACGTCAAGAATTCATAAGGGAAGGTGCAATTCTCATGACATTCCTGACATAAAGTGGATAGTACTTCAAGGTAGAACAGACGAATAGCTTGATTGTTGTCACAACCGCCTTTCCAATAAAACATTTATTGAAAAGCCGATCTTTGTATTAACCAGTACAGAAGAATTCTTCTTACTGGCAGACAAAACCTTGATACAGAAATCCAGCAGTACTAATATTATACATGGTTGAGCTGAGGATGCTCAATAAATTATTACAAGCACGCCTATATTATACATAGAGGCGGATATGACACAAGGGTATGGTGGCATAACTACTGACTCGCAATAGAGGTGGTGGTGGATATGTCACAGTGAGGTGGGTAACATGACTCTGAAACCTTACAGCTCATCAAGCATCGGAGTGAGGCTTGATGATTTTTATTTGGGTGGCAGAATCATGTATAATACAATTGAACAACTCCAGGGTCGCACGGGACTGACTGGGACTCCTCTAGGCGTCGGACTCGCTATCGAACTCTTCATCCATAAGATCGCCTTCGTCAACATCTGGCCAAATCAACAAGCCAGGTGAGTACTTTGAATGTACTCGCAAGACAGTTCGGACATTAGATATAACAAATGTAAACATGATGCACATGAGCAGGTCAGTATGCACAATCAAATAATAGATTTGTACTGCACGATAAATATGAGGAAATCAGGCGGTAGTCCTCCCGAAATCCCAATAAAAATAATTGAAAACCGATCGGGTGTCTGAAGCGATACCTCGAAAGGTGGAAACAAATTCAACATGCCGTAGTCGGGCGTCGAGGCGACACCACATAAAGGGCTTATATTGAAAAGTAAATAACAGGACATGCCACAGTCGGGCGTCTAGGCGACACCACATAAAGGGCTTATATTGAAAAGTAAATAACAGGACGTGCCACAGTCGAGCATCTAGGCGACACCTTGAGAAGGGCTTATAATGAAAATAAATAACAATGATGCCACAGTTGGACGTCTGCGCGACATCACATAAAGGGCTTATATCAAAAGTAAATAACAATAATGCCACAGTCAGATGTCTGCGTGACATCACATAAAGGGCTTATCTCAAAAGTAAATAACAATAATGCCACAGTCGGACGTCTGAGCGACATCAGATAAAGGGCTTATAGTTTATCATTCGAATTTAAGTAGCTCATGAATTCAAATCATCACAAGGAAATACTCAGCGTAAAATAATAAACTGGTTAGTCCATTCACATGAATAACCTTCAACCGAGTTTACCACTCTCGGTTGTATGTTTATACTCCAGAGACTATCACCGGGGTTGACACTGAGATTTGACACGGAGACTGACACTGGCACTGAGATGATGTCCAAGTCCTTGATCGTGGACATGGATACTCGAATGATTTTGACTCTGCAGAGTTTGTTCTCTTTAACCACAACCAACGGATTTCAGTAGTCACAAGGACTAGTTCCGTTTACGTTGTTTTAGAAGAAACACGTCTAACCAGTACACACCCACTCCACATTCCGTTGCCCGGAATCACCCTCGGCAACGTTCAAGAAAAACCTTAAGACGGGGAGGCTACAACCTTGAATAGCATGGGATCAAATTTATATCGTGTGCTCTAAGGGGTTCCCCCCTCTCGGTCCCAACCGGAAACACCCATGCCCCCTGACCGGATGACTGGCTTTAATCCAGGGCCATGGAACCCTCATGGCAGTCCCTCTGTTTGGTGTGTACCAGGAAAGAGGTTTGCAACTTACTAAACCGCACTCTTTGCAGAAAACATGTGGCAGCACAAAGGGGAAATGAACGGGATCGAGACTTGACCCACGTTAAAACTGGAGTTCATGGTTGGCATAAAACTGGCATGCTTCAACAATAGCATCATGCAACCTATCATGTCACCACATGATCATGTTATCTTATCATCATAAGAACACATCAACTTCGAAGTTCACCGGTAGCTTGCCTTGCATGTACATAACATTCACAAATGCTTATATAAACATGCCATGAGAAAACTACTCAAGCAAACATGCAAAACACTCATCATATAAAAGGTTCAAACGTGCTTGCCTGGTTCGGAGAAGTCGGAGTCTAGCTCGGCAAAGTACGCATCTCCTTTACTCCTCCCGGTATCTACGTATTTAAAGAAAAACTGGATACTACATAAATACCGTGCGTGCACAAAAAGTATCCCAAATATTTTTCAAATAAATATGACAAAAAACTAGACAGAAATATAAAGATGATAGAAAAGGTTTCAAGTTAAAATCATATTTTGTTTAAAAGTTATAAGAGTTTTAGTCTAGGGACCTTTTTGTAATGAAACAGAAAGTTTTCAGGGTTTATTTTATAAAAACAGGAAACGTTTTAGTCCAGAATACGTCAGTCCAGGGGGAAGACGTTTTTTTCCCAAAGGCGCTTTCAGAAAATGTTTCAAAAAGAAGAAAAAGCTGATGGGGAGGTCCCACCCGTCGGGTTTGAAAACTGAAACAGTCTGCTGGCGCCCGAGGGCCGCGGTGGTCGCCGGCGGCGATCCACGCCGAGGCAGGGGGATCAGGGGTTACCAACGTGTTCACCGTGTTCTTCCGCACCTGTGGGTGGTGGAGTTGAGCGTCGGTGAGCACCACGTCGACGGCGGCCCTAACTCCAGCGGACGGTGGTTCGGTCGTTGGTGGATCTCGCCGGGGAGAGCTGCAAAGATCGAATTGTGGCTCGGGTTAGGGTACTGGGTACACTGGTGGTTTGCTGACGCGGTTTGGGAGTCGGGGGTGGCCTCACCTGAGTGAATCAAGCCGGAGCCCGAGGCAGAACGGGGCGGCCGGAGTCGGGGAAGGTGACCTCCTCGGGGTCCTTCTAGTGGATAGGCGGGGCTCTGGTGAGGTGGAGGTGTGGTGCTTGCTCGAGTTCGAGCTCGGGTCCCCTTTTTATAGCCGGCCCGAGGCGGTGCCCGAGAACGGGATAACTCCGGTGATGGCTACGGTGGTGTAGAGGTTGAATGGGCCAATTAGGTGTTCGGGCAGCTACGGGGAGGTCTACTGGTTCCACTCTCCTGCTAACCTTGATGGGATTAGGCGTGCTCCGTGGTCTTGACGGAACGGCGCTCCGCAGACTGGTCGGCGGCAGAGAGCGCGCCCTATGCACGCCAGGCCACGGCGACGGTGCTGCGGTGCGTGCAGGGGAGCATACGGCCACGCGGAGGCCTCGGGTGGTTCGGGCGGTGCTGGACTGCGCCGAAAGCTGCAGCTGCACCCTGTTGGCCACCACGGGTGGCTCTGCCACCGCAGAAGTTGCCAGCGTCGGTGAGGCACGCTGCCACCGACACCTGTTCCCGTCCAAGAGAGCGTGCGGCGCTCTCGATAAGGAGGGGGTGTAGTGCGCAAGGTGCCCAGCATGCACTGGTGAGATTGATGCCAGGTTTCTGAAGAAAACGACACTAACGACGCACTGTTTGTCTGAATTTATCTGAATTTGACAGGAACAGTGCACGCCAGGTGTTCGACGGATTGATTTTGGCATGTGCAAAATTTTCCTTGAGCTTATCTTTGGTGGGATGGCCTCTCAGTGCACATGGGGGCTGCCTGATTTTTGGTAGAATTTTTGCAGAAGGAAAAATATGAATTTCATCAAAGATGATGAATCTGGTCCAGAATTGCAGTGGGCGAATTTTGAAATATTTGAACTGAGGAAGAGTGGATCAAGATGGATCTTGGTTGGGGGTGCTAAGGACTAGCCAGAGGAGTTGGTTTGGATCAAAACTCAAATTAAAAATGGTACTTCCTTTGAAAAGCACCTAGGTCCAAGATAAAAGGCAGAATTAGTTTTGGAGCAAAATAAATGGAATAAAAATTCAAAAATGGGTTGGACTTGTTGGGAATGAATACTAGACTTGACCCAAAGTGGAGGGAGAGGTTATGGAGGGCAGATGTCAAAATGAGACATGGTAAAGGAGGGTAAAATTTTGAAATGAGAGGAGGATAAACCCAAAATCCTTAGGGTTTTCTTTTTAGCAGAAGAAATTCCAAATATGAATTTGAGTAGAGGCAAGACAAAAAATGAAAAGCTCTCAAGGCCAAAAATCAAGGTTGAGAAGAGTACAAAAAAAATTTCATAAAAGTTTTTTTTTGAGGGGGAGAGGGTTTAAGAAAAAAATTTAAATAGCTTCCTCCAAATCACATAAAGATTTTGATAAAAACCAAATTAAAATTTTTGGAGTGTCACAACACCTACCCCCTTAAGAAAAATCTCGTCCCCGAGATTTCAGCTGATCCTCAAATAGGTGTGGGTATTCTGCCCGGAGAGAGTCCTCTCTTTCCCATGTCGCTTCATCCTCGGTGTGATTGCTCCACTGAACCTTGAAGAACTTAATTGCTTTCTGATGGGTCCTCCTTTTAGACTCCTCTAATATCTTTATTGGACGCTCCCGGTAGGTGAGGTCTGGTTGCACATCAATGTTCTCATGTGACACCTGCTTCTCTGGGTTGCTTACACATTTCCTCAACTGTGAGATGTGGAACACGTTGTGGACGTCTGACAGCTCCTTGGGTAGGTCTAGCTGGTAGGCTACGGTGCCTCTCCGTGCAACCACATAGAAGGGTCCAATAAATCTTGGTGCTAGCTTTCCTTTAACCTTGAACCGTTGCAGGCCCCTCATAGGGGATACTCGTAGGTACACATATTCACCGGGTTCAAAGCTGACTTCACGGTGCTTCTAATCGTAATAGCTCTTTTGTCGACTTTGCGCTGTCTTGAGTCGGTCCCTGATGAGTCTAGCTTTCTCTTCAGCTTCCTTGAGCATGTCTGGGCCGAAGATATTGCTGTCTCCTGTAAGTGCATCTAGTGCCACCCCTAGTTGGTTTTGGAGTATTGACGACAAACCTAGTTGAGGGACTAATGTGTTTGTGAGAATTGCAGGACAACACAGGTAGAAGTCCCTCATTGATTCAGTTTTCCTACCAGAGATGACCCCTAAAAATATATGAAGACATTGATGTCAAAGGTGGTATATGAAGATATTCACATTGAAGACTATGACAAGAGAAGACATCGCTTGAAGCCTATGGAACTCGAAGACTTAGATCTTTCGTAGTTCTTTTTCTTCTTTGTTGAGTCATAGGAACCACCGTACTGTTAAGTGGGGTCCAAGAGAACCAGTCAGAATGACTGAAGTAAAGTTGCCGTGTGAGTTTCAAATCTGACCGTTGGAACATGTGTCAGTTCCTTAGTGACCCAGGGTCATTTCGGACAAATTAGGTCGGGTTGCCTAGTGGCTATAAATAGCCCACCCCCTACAACCATAAATGGTTGGTTGCTCAGAGTTAGTGCACGGCTTTTGTCGTTTGAGAGCAACCCACCTCGAAGCCTTTGAGAGAGAATTCCTTGCGAGGATAAAGCCCTAACCACCCAGAGCCAAAGAGAGTTAGGCATCACTTAAGTCTTCTTGTTTGTGTGATCTGAAGACTTATTACACTTGAGGATTGTGAATCCTCCAGCCGGTTAGGCGTCGCGTTCTGAGCATCCAAGAGACATTGTGGATCGCCGGTGAACGAAGTCTATGAAGGTTTGGGAGTCTCCCTTGAAGACTTACCAGAGTGATTGGACGAGGTCTGTGTGACCTTAGCTCAAGGGGAATACGGTGAGGACTGGGTGTCTTGAGCTGCGTGTTCAGGACTGGGTGTCCGGGACTGTGTGTCCTCAGGTTTAAATACCTAGCCGCCCTAACCAGACATACAGTTGTCACAAGAACTGGAACTGGTCCAACAAATCATTGTCTTCAACGAGTCACTGGTTTCATCCTTTCCTTCCCTTTACTTACTGTTGGTCCTTGTGAAGTCATTGTATGATTGCACTATCTTTTGTCTTCAATGAGTGACTGCGTGTTCTGTTTGGCTTCATAATATCTTCCTACCTGATCCTTACTACTTAGCTACTAGTAGTTATTATGCTTTCACTTCATTGAATACTTGACTATGGTTTGCCTAGTGTAGTCTACCTTCCGCTGCATGGTAATAGGTTTATTTCTATCGTTTGTCTTCGAAACATCCACGTTTTGAAGACTTTCATAAAAATCGCCTATTCACCCCCCCCCTAGTCGATATAACGCACTTTCAATTGGTATCAGAGCAAGGTACTCCCTTGTTCTGTGTGATTCGGTTTAACCACCTGGAGTTTTAGCTATGTCGACTGCAGGGATAATTAAAGTCTCCGCTGCGTGCCCCGTCTTCAATGGAACTGAATATCCCTACTGGAAGAATAAGATGCGCATGCATCTTGAAGCCATTGACGTCGACCTAGTGTATGTCGTCAAGAACAGCGTTCCCAAGGCTGGAGAAGGTGTCACTGCCGCTGACATCAAGAAGTTCGTTCAACTGGACTCTACTGCCAAGAATATCATCTGTGGTCATCTGACCAAAGGACAGTATGGCCGCGTGAGTGCTTTGGAAACATCTAAGCTAGTCTGGGACTAGCTCTCCAAGGTCAACGAAGGCGTCTCAACCCAGAGAGATCAGAGAATCAGTGTCCTTTGCAACCTCTTCAACCGCTTCAAGAGAAATGACAATGAGAATGTCCAGCTCACGTTTGACCGACTCACTGACATCACAAATGAGCTTCAAGCCCTCGGCGCTACTGAGATCACCAAGCATGAAGTCGTCAAGACACTCCTGAGATCACCTGACAGTTCGTTTCACACACTAGCCCTGATGATTCAAGAATGTCCTGATTTCAAGACACTCGATCCATCTGACATACTTGAGAGGCTCAACACACATGAGTTTCAGCTTTCTGAGAAAAGAGATCTTTACGGTCCCAACTATGGGCGAACCCGTGCCTTGAAGGCAAAAGCTGTCTCCTCATTTGAAGAAGAATCTGACAGCAGTTCTGATGACCGTGAAGACATTGGAAAGGAACTTGCTATGCTTGTGAAGAAGTTCCAAAAATTCACCAAGAAGAAAGGCTTCAGAAAGTCTTCACGATCAAGCTCAAGGAATGATGAAGCTTCTGCTCATGACTACAAGAAGAAAACATGCCACAAGTGCAAGAAAACTGGCCACTTCATCTCTGAGTGTCCGCAGTGGGACAATGAGAACAAAAAGAAGAAGAAGAGCAAGGAATATGACTCTGACGACAAGAAGAAGAAGAAGAAATACTCAAAGTCTTCTTCCAAGTCTTCCTCAAAGTATTCATCACACAAGAAGAGCTCATCTGGCAAGGCACGTGCATTTGTTGGCAAGGAAATGGATTCAGAAGAGGAGTCCGCTTCTGAGGAGGCGGAGGTGGAGTCTAAGGAGGAGTCCGATTCTGGCGTTGCAAGTCTGGCTACAACATATGTTGCCAAGTCCATCTTCAACACTAAAGACAATGACTTCATCACCGACACCGGTGCAAATGACAAGGACTACTCCGCTCCTACCTACTGCTTCATGGCACGCGGTGCCAAGGTAAACACACGCACTACTCACTATCAAACATCTAGTGAAGATGACTCTGATTGTGGTTCAAGACCCAGCTACAAAACACTTGCTAAAATTTCAACTGAACAACAGAAAGCTATGGAACATATTCAAAAACTGCTAGACAAAAGCGATGATCTGTTAGGCGCTGAAATGACTCGATCTGAGTCCTTAATTGAAGACATAAAAAATCTTCATGTTAAGTATGAGGAACTTGAAAGTCATCATGAAACGCTCTCAACAACTCATGAAAAGCTTTCCTATGATTATCTTCAAAGGAAGCAAGATCTTGAGAAATTGAGAGCGGCTCATGAAGATGTTCAAAAGGAAAACGAGTCACTTCGCGCCGAACAGATCAGTTCCGCTCAGGAAGGATTTGAACCACCATGTCTTAAATGCATTGAGCATGATAATGCTACTTCTGTTGCTGAATGTTCTACTGCTGCTACTGTTGCAATATCTTCAACGGTTGATGTGGTAACTAACCCCTCTGTTGAGGATACCACTGCTATTGCTGATGAGAATGCTAGGTTGAAGACATTGCTTGAAACAGGGATGTACAAAAGTCTTAAAGGGCATCAGACACTATGTGATGTCCTCAAAAGGCAGATTCTGAACCGAAACCCGAGGAAAGAGGGTGTTGGGTTCGTAAGGAAAATGAATGCTGATGGCTCTTACTGGAAACCTGAGCAGTACCCCAAAACCACATGGGTTGCTGCAAAGGAACCTTCAGCAGATCCATCCAATCTATCTGGCTTCACTTGTGCTAACCCCATTGTCATTGATGAATCCTTTGATGCAAACTATAAACTATCTAAGAATCAGAATGGTGAACTGTTTGCCAGGTATATTGGTACTATCTGCAGGAATGGGCCGCCTATGAAGAAGATCTGGGTGCCGAAAAAGTGTTTGGAAAATATTCCTGTGAATGCCATCATGACACCACAGGTGAAGAAGACAAACCCCAGACCACGGGCTTCATACGGTCCAAAGGGTTCATACAGACAGAGGACTCACCTGAATCGCACTAACACAAATGTTTTGCAGGGAAACCATACTCAGGCCTATCAATATGAGCGCGGTTCATCAAACCGCCATGTTCATAAGACCAAGAACTATTCTGCTTATTCTTATGAGTACTATTGTCCACCTGCAAGACTGTTTGCTAGGGCTCCAAAGCCAAAGTTCTTAGATGCTGCACTTAGACTTATCTATTCTAAGCCACCCTTGAAGATGTGGGTGGCTAAGAAAGCTTAACTCTCTCTTGCAGGGAAAGGTCTCTAGCAGAAAACCAAAATCGTCTGACGCTATTGCTGGGGACCTTAAACATCTTGTAGGGCGCAAGATCAAATGCCCGAATGGTCTTACTATGTTCTTTGTTCCTGAATCGCTTGCTACTCTCCCTATCAGTCCTAATCTGGATCTAAGCTTTCATAACCCACTGGTTCGTCAAATGTCTTTGCTTCACAATTCTCTTTGTGAAGCCTATCCCCCTAACTGCACTGTAGGGTACGACACCAGCATCTTCAGAATGGATTATTGATAGTGGGTGTACCAATCACATGACTGGCAAAAGAAGCCTTCTTATGGACTCAACCTTATGTCCATCCGACAATAGTCACATCACATTTGCTGACACTGGTAAAAGTAAGGTATTGGGTCTAGGTAGAGTTGCAATCTCAAAGGATCAACACATGGATAAAGTCATGCTTGTTGAATCCCTTGGCTTCAGCTTAATGTCTGTCTCAATGCTTTGCGATTTGTACATGATCGTAATATTTGGAAAATATCGTTTCCTTGTTCTAATGGAATCTGACAAGTCTCTAGTGTTTGAAGGGTATCGGAAAGATGATTTGTACGTGGTAGATTTCTCAGCAGGACCACAGCTTGCCGTATGTCTTCTAGAAAAAGCTTCAGAATGTTGGCTCTGGCATCGGAGGCTAGGGCATGCTGGCATGAGGAACCTCCACACCCTTGCAAAGAAGAAGCATGTCATAGGCATCGAGGGCGTCAAGTTCAAGAAAGATCACTTATGCGGTGCCTGTGAAGCAGGAAAGATGACGAGGGCCAAACATCCCTCGAAGACAATCATGACAACTACTCGACCCTGCGAACTGCTCCACATGGATCTTTTCGGTCCCACTCATTACTCAACTCTTACTACTACTGCTTGTCTCTATGGCTTTGTCATTGTTGATGATTATTCTAGATATACTTGGGTGCACATAATCCTCTACAAGACTGAAGTGCAGGATGTCTTCAGACGCTTCGCCAATCGAGCAATGAACAACTATGGCGCCAAGATAAAGCACATCAGAAGTGACAATGGCACTGAATTCAAGAACACTGGCCTTGATACATATCTTGATACTTTGGGCATCACACATGAATTCTCAGCCCCATACACACCACAGCAGAATGGTGTCGTCGAATGCAAGAACAGAACACTCATTGAGATGGCCCGAACGATGCTTGATGAATACAAGACTCCAAGAAAATTCTGGCATGAAGCCATTGATACTGCATTCCATACAATCAATCATGTTTATCTTCACAAGCTTCTGAACAAGACATCTTATGAGCTCCTTACTGGCAAGAAGCCAAATGTCAGGTACTTCAGAGTATTTGGCGCCAGGTGCTGGATCAAGGATCCACATCACACTTCAAAATTTTCACCAAAAGCACATGAGGGTTTTATGCTTGGATATGGAAAGGATTCGCACTCCTAGAGAGTCTTCAATCTCTTTCATTATAAAGTGGTTGAAACAGTGGATGTGCGGTTTGATGAGACTAACGGTTCACAGAGAGAGCACCTGCCAAATGTGCTAGATGAAGTTCCATCTAGTGAATCAATCAAACTAATGGGAACTGGAGAAATCATACCCTCTGAAGCTCAACCTGAAGAGGAACTTATCATCTCTGCACCTGATCAACCTGAAGACAATGCTCAGCCTGAAGACAATTCCACTAACAATGACAATGATCAGCAAGAGCAAAATCTTCGCCCTGTGCATCCTCGTGTTGCCAATGAAGTGCAGATTGAGAGAATAATTGATAGCATCAATGCACCCAGTCCGCTCACTCGTTCAAGGGTAACTCAGCTAGCAAATTTCTATGGGCACTTCACATATGTCTCAATAACAAATCCCAAGAAAGTTGAAGAAGCCTTCATGGAACCTGAATGGATTCAAGCTATGCAAGAAGAGCTTCAATAGTTTGAGCTGAATAATGTATGGGAACTGGTTAAGCGTCCTAATCCTCAGAAGCACAATATAATAGGCACCAAATGGATATACCGCAACAAGCAAGATGAGCATGGTCAAGTTGCCAGAAACAAAGCTCATCTCGTTGCTCAAGGATATACTCAAGTGGAAGGCATTGACTTTGATGAAACATTTGCTCCTGTGGCTCGACTTGAAGCCATACACATACTGCTGGCCTATGCAAATCATCATAACATACTTCTATACCAAATGGATGTGAAGAGTGCTTTTCTCAATGGCAAGATTGAAGAAGTGTATGTTGCACAACCGCCCGGCTTTGAAGATCCAAAACATCCTGACATGGTATACAAGCTCAACAAGGCACTGTATGGCCTCAAACAAGCCCCTCGGGCTTCGTACGACACACTCAAATACTTCCTGAAGAGCAAAGGCTTCATACCTGGTTCCCTCGACCCCACTCTCTTCACGAAGACATATGATGGTGAACTGTTTGTGTGCCAAATATATGTGCATGACATTATCTTCGGTTGCACCAATCAGAAGTACAGTGAAGAGTTTGGATATATGATGCAAGAGCAATATCAGATGTCCATGATGGGAGAGCTGAAGTTCTTCCTTGGTCTTCAGATACGACAACAACGCAATGGCATCTTCATACCTCAAGAGAAGTATCTCAAAGATTGCATGAAGAAGTTCGGTATGCAAGACTGCAAAGGCTTCACGACGCCAATGCCAGCCAAACATCATCTGGGTCCCGACGACAATGGTAAAGAGTTCAATCAAAAGGTATACCGCTCCATGATTGGTTCTTTACTTTATCTATGTGCATCTATGCCAGATATTATGCTTAGTGTTTGCATGTGTGCTCGATTTCAAGCGGCACCAAAGGAGTCGCATCATTTAGCTGTGAAGCGAATTCTTCGATATTTGGCTCACACCCCAACTCTAGGATTATGGTATCCAAAGGGCTCAGAGTTTGATCTGGTTGGATTCTCGGATGCTGATTATGCTCGTGACAAGGTGGATCGCAAGTCTACATCAGGCACATGTCATTTTCTGGGACGATCACTTGTATGTTGGTCTTCAAAGAAGCAGAACTGTGTATCTCTCTCCACTGTTGAATCTGAATACATTGCTGTTGAATCTTGCCGCGCTCAGCTTCTGTGGATGAAGCAAACACTCAAGGACTATGGCATTCATCTGAAGCAAGTGCCACTCTACTGCGACAATGAAAGCGCCATCAAGATTGCCAACAACCCAGTTCAGCACTCGAAGACAAAGCACATTGAAATTCGTCATCACTTTCTCAGAGATCATGTTGTGAAAGAAGACATTGATATCATACACGTCAACACTGAAGAGCAAGTGGCAGAAAGCGTCGAGGAGAAACATCAAGAGATCTGCCCGATGACCTCTCAGAGCTGTACAAGACAGATCCTGAAGAGGATTACAATCAGCATAAGACACGAATCCAATGGATTCGATGCTATTGGGCAGAACAGTGGTTCAAGTACAGATTTGTGACCAAGGAATATGCTGAAAAGAATGCCATCAAGCGACCATGGGGAGACATCCTCTACAAAAATCTTCAACCCAGGACCAGAGATGAAGCCATTGAACAAGGCTTCTATCCCTGCATGGTCCGTGGACCACAGCCTGCGGATGCTGACCCATCGTCACTGCTATGGTGTCGTGATGACAATCTGTTTAAGCGCAACTTCCAGTTTGCCCAGAACTCAGCGAAGCAGAAAAAGAAGTCTTTGGGATTAGACTTCAACCCTGGTCCCTCTGCTCCCCGTGCCGATGGAACTCGTGAAGCTGAACCCAATCTTCTTGGGCCCTTCTACAACTTGGAAGGTCTCATCACTCACATCGTGGTTCAAGGGACAGCCGTGAATGAGCCTGCAGATGACGCTGAATCAGATGAAGCGCCTGCAGTGCCGAAGCCAAAGAAGTTGAAGCAGCCTAAAGCTTCAAAGCCTGCCTCTGCACCAAAAATCTCACGGGCGAAGCCACTGGCCACTACACCTCCTGAAGACAGTGTGCAGTCTGAAGATTTGTCACTCATCTCCAAGCCCCAGAAGGTCAAGATGCCTCTGCCACACACCGGCCAAGAACTGACTGCTGCTGCCATTCTGCGAAACGATGCCACTGATCTGTCTAGTGATGAAGATCTTGCAGATGACGCTCTTGAGCAACTCATCAAGAGCAAAGAAGAAGCAGAAATCTTCAATGATCTGCCTCTCTTTGACGTGACAATCATCCACAACTTCATTGATGAGTGGTTTAACACGCCCAACATCAGCTTCGAAGATCTGCAACTACCCATTGGCCTCAGTGTCGCCTTCCATGGCGCCATTGCTTCAGAATTAGCCATCGCCCAGTGCATTGTTGAACTGAAGCAAAAGCTCGGTTCAAGAAGCATATGGCCAAGCTCAGCGTGCAAGAGGTGAAAACTTCAAGATTATGCTGCATGAGCTCAAAGAAGCCTTTCTCAAGAAACGCACAGAAGCTCAGGGTTCTCATGACCGCATGAAGAGCCTGGCTGACAAGTGTGTGCAAGGCTACAACGAGGCTGAGAAGCGCAAGGCCCTTGGGCGTCCGGGCATTGATCCCAGGATGGCTGCCAAGCAGAAGAAGAAGCCCACTATGGCCGAACCCAACGCACCAAGGCAGGAAGCAGATCCCATTGTCTTCCCAACTAGCATGGCTGGCTCGAAGCCAAAGGCCCGGTCAACCGCTTCAGAGCTAAAGAAGACGAGGACTGCTGAGGCTGAAGCAAGGAAGAGGAAACATCCTGAAGCCTCTGCTACTGCCCCCTCCAAGAAGAAGCAGAAGACCAAGAAGGAACGGGCTGCTCCCATAGAGCCCTTGATTGTTGAACCCATCTCCATGGTTCGCCCTGACGCTGAACCTCAAGAGCGCCAACTAACTGTCCATGAGCCTGCTTTCACTGGGGCTCATGAAGCTGAAGACTTTCCAGCAGCTGATCCCATCGCTGCTGAAGACATTGGTCACCATGACCATGATGATGCAGTTCTTCCTCAGCTCGAGCACCAACAGGTATCATCGCCTGTGCTAACACACAGCAAACTCATCAGCATTGGTCGTCCTCTGACGCCAATTGCTCAGGATGCATCATGGGCTGATCGCCCACAAGCACAAGAGGAAGAAGACTTTGAGGCCCAGCCAACTCCAACTCCACAGGCGTCGCCAGCGTTACGCAGGCTTCGCAAAGGACCAAGGCCTCCAGTCTCTCAGTCTGAAGCTAAAGCTGCTGAAGACATTCCAGCTGCATCAGCCGATGAAGAAGAAACCCCAAAAGCTGCTACTCCCCCGTCCCACCAAGAAGCTGTTCTCGAGGAGAACGTGACTGTGACTGACCCTCCAGCTCGTCAAGTGGAGGTTGAGAATCTCGAGGCTGCCACCACCATCACCAATGAAGCCAATGACGCTGTCATGGATGAAGCCAGTGTGGAGCCTTCACCAACCCAAGCACCAGAAGTCAGTGAAGCCAATGATGCAACTGCTTCTGTTCCTGCGCCTCCTGCTGGTCCTCAGTTCGACTACCATGTTGAGCACAGGCCTGAGGTACAGAAGCCAATCCCCAGATTGCCCAGGTTTCCAGGTCCTGCATCAGCACCTGGATCTTCAATGTCAATGGCTTCAACGCAGACAACACTTTCTTCAATAGGTCCAGGAACCCCTACTCAAAGGAAAGAATATCATCTGATCGGTTTTGGAGCTATCCGCAGCGAAGCTATTAGTCCTGCATTCTATACAATCAAGGTCGCATCTTACCACATAAGCTTCTTGACATTGAAGCAATAGCTGGTCTGCCCTATCTGGAAGAAGCTCTGGATTGCTTCAAAGAGGTTGGATTGCTGCCATTCGTCACCGACCAAGAGCATTGGAATGAAGAGTTGCTGCTCCAGTTCTATGCCACACTTCACATCCGTGGGTACAACAGAGATCCGAAGACTTGGGTACTGGAGTGGATGACAGGAAATGTTCATCACGAAGCCAAAGCCTTTGATATCATTGAGCTCACTGGTCTGCCCACTCCTGGCGATCTATACGAACATGGCTGTCAGCTTCACAGTGAAGCTGTGGAGAGCATCTTTCAGAAGCCTGAACCTAACATGAGTCAGATGCTCAGTATGATGAAGCCATTGCCCCAAGATGCTGCATATCCCAAGGAGTTCTTCGTTGAAGACCTTGAGTATCTGCCAAGAACTATTTATCACATCATAAGGTGAACTCTCTGGCCCATCAAAGGACATTCTCCACATGCCAAGCTGGAAGGTGCAATGAAGACTCTGGTCTTCTATATTCTTCATGGCAAATGATTCAATGCACAGGACTTCTTCATCCGCCAACTTGCTGCATCAGGCTCTGATCTTTTTGGCTTGAAGTTCTACGCTCCATGGATAATGCGGCTGATTAAACTTCACTTCGCTATCTCATATCAGCCATCTGCTCGCAATCATCGGATCTTTCTGCCTGATGTGGATATGTCTGTTGAAGCCATTTATCCTGAGCCTGCCAAGGAACCTCTAAGTCTTCAGAATGCGGAGCATCAAAGTTTTTCTCAGAACATTGAAGGAGTTGAAGCTGTCACTCGTGTGTATCCTTTGGCTGGAACTACACGTGCACCACATCCTGCCCTTACTGAAGCCACCGATAGCACAATTGCCCAACGACCCAAGAAGCGCACTCGTGTTCTCAATGACTGAGAGCTTCTGGTGGCTCTTCATCAGAAACAGGATAGGCATCATGACTGGCTGAAGCGCCAAATGCAAAGCCTCTTGGTGGATGTCAACCGCATTCGCAATCTTGCCACCAAGAATGCCTTTGTTGGCCATGAAACCTCTCGACGCACATGGAAAGGGCTGACGCTGATGTGCTCTGAAGGTGATCTTCAATAGGATGGCTTCTCTGAACGCTTCAAGTTTGACTCCACACCTCCTCGAAGAGCAGTGCTGCGACGAACTCCATCTCTTGAAGACTCTGAGTTCTCTTCCTCTGCTGCAACTGTGAATGCCAGAGTGATCGAGGACGAAGACGATGCTACTTCACCGCCACCTCTTTCAGCACGCTTCGACACTGCTCCAAGTTCTTCTGCACCGCCGAACACCACCGACGACCCTGCTACTTCACCTACTCTTCATGGGAACGAGTAGATGCTCTATGTCTTCAAAACTTTTTGGTCCTTACTGACAAAAGGGGGAGAAGCATATGAGTTTGATAGTCTTCAAGTGGGTCCATATGGGCGGTTGCTTTATATTTTGCTTCGTGTTTATAACTCTCATTTTGATACATTTGGTTCTTTGAGTTGTAACACTTAAACTCGATGGTCGTCTGCTACTTATTAGCCACTTTGTGATGCGATGATAAATTCCGCATGTGCGACGATAAATTCCGCACTTAGATCATTTTGCAGACGTCCATTTTCCATTATGCATGTCATTATCTTCACATACCTTCTCATGCATAATGAATTGTCATCATAAGTTGAAGAGGATCTCCACGAGTATAACCTGCCATGTGCATTTCCATTCCAAAAGCAAATTACTTATATGCACATCTTCAGGGGGAGCCCTTGCAGCTTATGAAGACAATTCTTTATACTTTTGCAATTTCACATATTATATTCCCTGTTGAAAACTTCAACTAGTTTGTCATCAATCACCAAAAAGGGGGAGATTGTATGTGCATCTAGTGCCACCCCTAGTTGGTTTTGGAGTATTGACGACAAACCTAGTTGAGGGACTAATGTGTTTGTGAGAATTGCAGGACAACACAGGTAGAAGTCCCTCATTGATTCGGTTTTCCCACCAGAGATGACCCCTAAAAATATATGAAGACATTGATGTCAAAGGTGGTATATGAAGATATTCACATCGAAGACTATGACAAGAGAAGACATCGCTTGAAGCCTATGGAACTCGAAGACTTAGATCTTTTGTAGTTCTTTTTCTTCTTTGTTGAGTCATTGGAACCACCGTACTGTTAAGTGGGGTCCAAGAGAACCAGTCAGAATGACTGAAGTGATGCTTAACCAAAACCTATGTCTTCGAGTGAAGACTATGAGAGCGAATCTTGTCCAGAGTCGGACAAGTCAGCTTTGCTTGTAGCCCAAGTAAAGTTGCCGTGTGAGTTTGTAATCTGACTGTTGGAACACATGTCAGTTCATTAGTGACCCAGGGTCATTTCGGACAAATCAGGTCGGGTTGCCTAGTGGCTATAAATAGCCCACCCCCTACAACCATAAACGGTTGGCTGCTCAGAGTTAGTGCACGACTTTTGTCGTTTGAGAGCAACCCACCTCGAAGCCTTTGAGAGAGAATTCCTTGTGAGGATAAAGCCCTAACCACCCATAGCGAAAGAGAGTTAGGCATCACATAAGTCTTCTTGTCCGCGTGATTTGAAGACTTATTACACTTGAGGACTGTGAATCCTCCAGCCAGTTAGGCGTCGCGTTCTGAGCATCCAAGAGACATTGTGGATCACCGGTGAACGAAGTCTGTGAAGGTTTGGGAGTCTCCCTTGAAGACTTGCCAGAGTGATTGGGCGAGGTCTGTGTGACCTTAGCTCAAGGGGAATACGGTGAGGACTGGGTGTCCAGGACTGTGTGTCCTCAGGTTTAAATACCTAGCCGCCCTAACCAGACGTACAGTTGTCACAGCAACTGGAACTGGTCCAACAAATCATTGTCTTCAACGAGTCACTGGTTTCATCCTTCCCTTCCCTTTACTTACCGTTGGTCCTTGTGAAGTCATTGTATGATTGCACTATCTTTTTTCTTCACTGAGTGACTGCGTGTTCTGTTTGGCTTCATAATATCTTCCTACCTGATCCTTACTACTTAGCTACTATAAGTTATTGTGCTTTCACTTCATTGAATACTTGACTATGGTTTTCCTAGTGTAGTCTACCTTCCGCTGCATGGTAATAGGTTTATTTCTATCGTTTGTCTTCAAAAATTCCACGTTTTGAAGACTTTCATAAAAATCGCCTATTCACCCCCCCTCTAGTCGATATAACGCACTTTCATCTCCTGTCTCTAACCAATTTAATGGGGTACGACACCTCCGTCCGTAAAGGGCTTCAAAAGGTGCCATTTGTAGGCTGGATTGGTAACTGTTGTTGTATGCGAACTCGACATATGGCAGGCTTTCTTCCCAACTGGTTCCATAGGTGAGGACACATGCTCTTAGCATGTCCTCTAGAATTTGGTTCATGCATTCAGTTTGTCCATCAGTCTGGGGGTGGTAGGCTGTACTAAATGCTAGCTGAGTTCCCAGAGCCTGTTGTAAATGATCCCAGAATTTCGAGACGAACTGAGTGCCTCTGTCGGATATTATAGTCTTTGGAACTCCATGCAGACAAACTATACGGGAGAGATACATCTTGGCAAGTTTCTAAGTGGTGTGGGTTGTCTTCACTGGAATGAAATGTGCCACCTTGGTTAATCTATCGGTGATGACCCATATGGCATCATTTCCGCGTTGTGACCGAGGTAGTACGACAATGAAATCCATCCCTATTTCGTCCCATTTCAACTCAGGTATCCTGTTTGGTTGCAGTATTCCGGCTGGTTTTTGGTGCTCGGCTTTTATGCGTTGACAAGAATCGCAACATGCAATGAAGGTGGCTATATCCCTCTTCATACCGTGCCACCAAAATCTTTCCTGAATGTCCTTATACATTTTGGTTCCTCCAGGGTGGATCGAATATGGAGCGGTGTGGGCTTCGGTCAGGATTTGCTGTTTGAGGCCCTCTATATTCGGCACGCAAAGTCTGTCTCTGTACCATAATATTTCCTCATTGTCTATGACGAATTCCGAGGCCTTGCCCATACTCACTTTTCTTTTTACGCCATCGATGCTGGGGTGTCCATGTTGAGCTTTCTTAACCTGCTCCACGAGGGTGGGTTGTACTTCCAAATTTGACACAGTGCCTTCCGTGACCATCATCAAGTTGAGTTTGGCGAACTCCTGTTGAAATTCAGGTCTCAAGCCTTGCAGACTGTTGTCGTCCGAGCTGGGGTTTCGACTAAGAGCATCTGCCACTACGTTTGCTTTTCCTGGGTGGTAGTGGATGCCAACATCATAGTCTTTCACTAATTCGAACCAGCGACGTTGCCGCAAATTTTGCTCTGGCTGTGTGAAAATATATTTGAGACTTTTGTGGTCCATATATATTTCACAACGATTGCCAAGCAAAAAGTGTCTCCATTCTTTGAGTGCATGAATGACTGCTGCCAATTCTAAGTCATGAGTGGGATAATTTTCTTCATGCTTTCGAAGTTGCCTTGAAGCGTATGCGACAACCTTGCCTTCTTGCATCAGCACACATCCGAGGCCTTTCCGGGATGCGTCACAATACAATTCAAAACTTTTGTGTATGTCTGGTATAACTAACACTGGTGCGGTTGTTAATTTCTTCTTGAGTTCTTGGAAACTCTTCTCGCAAGCTTCAGTCCACACAAATTTCTTCTCCTTCTTGAGTAACTGTGCCATTGGTTTCGCTATGGTGGAGAATCCCTCAATAAACCTTCGGTAGTATCCTGCCATTCCCAGAAAACTGCGGACATCCGTTATGTTGGCTGGTGGTTTCTAGCCAAGTACGGCCTTGACTTTCTCTGGGTCCACGGTGACACCTTCTTGGGTCAATACGTGGCCTAGAAAACCAACTTGTCTTAACCAAAATTCACATTTGCTAAATTTGGCGTATAATTGGTGTTTCCTTAATTCTCCCAGTACAATCCTGAGATGTTCTGCATGCTCTTCTGGTGTCTTAGAGTATACCAGGATATCGTCAATGAACACCACGACAAATTTGTCCATAAATTTCATAAACACTTTTGTTCATGAGGTGGACAAAATATGTGGGGGCGTTTGTTAGTCCAAACGGCATTACTGTAAACTCATATAGTCCGTATCTGGAGGTGAATGCGGTCTTAGGGATATCTTCTGTCCGGACTTTTAATTGATGATATCCTGACCTTAAATCAATTTTTGAGAAAACTTTGGCTTGTGCGAGCTGGTCAAATAAATCATTTATCCGTGCCATCGGATATTTATTTTTAACGGTGACCATATTGAGTGCTCGATAGTCTATGCATAATCTCAGTGTCCCATCCTTTTTCTTGGCAAATAATACTGGCAAACCACAAGGTGAGGAGCTGGCTCGTATAAATCCTTTGTCCAGCAATTCTTTTATTTGCTTCTTTAATTCTACTAACTCGGAGGGTGCCATCCTATAGGGTTTCTTGTAGATGGGGGTGGTTCCAGGTGCTAGTTCAATGCTGGATTCTATTTCTCGGTCTGGTGGCATGCCTAGTAGTTCTTCGGGAAAAATGTCGGGGAACTCACATACCACTGGAACTTTGCTTAACTCTGAGGTGTCCACCTTGTTCAATCTTGGTTGTCGTGATCCTTGTCTTTCTTGGGCTGCGACTTTTATTGTCTTCCCGTGATGATGAGTGAGGATTACAGTCCGGTTGAAGCAATCGATAAATCCCTTGTTGGTGGTTAACCAATCCATTCCTAGGATAACCTCCAGTCCTTTATTTTCCAATACGATGAGGTTTGCTTGAAATTTCAGTCCTCTGAGCTCAATAACCACACCTTGACAGTAACTCTGAGTGACTTGCTTATTCCCAGGGGACTTGATGATCATGGATTTTTCCAAAGGGAGTATCGAAAAATCATGTTGCAAAGCAAAACTCTTCGAAATGAACGAGTGAGAAGCTCCAGAATCAAACAAAACCGTGGCAGGTATTGTGTTGATAGGGAACGTACCGAGTACGATATCCGGGGCATTTTGTGCTTCCTCCTTGGTCACATGGTTCAGGTGACCCTTCTTGTGATTGTTGTTGGGGTTGAAGTTGTTACGCTTGGATGCTGAATTGTTCCCATTGTTGTTCGGCCTTGGGGCCGAGTTTCTTGGCTTTGGGCACTGTTTATCATAGTGTCCTTCCCACAAGCATAGCAAGTAACACCTGGGCGATACGTAAAATCCTTGTCCCTTGCGTGAAAATTCTTGATTGGGCGCGGAATATTGGTTGTGGGTCGGTTTGCTCCAATCTTCCGAGGGTCAGTCTTGTGCCGGTTGTTGCGAGCATGAGTAACCTGGTCCCTTTTCCGCTTGCGAAATTCCTCCAAGCTGTGGCGCTCATTTTCCAATGTAATGGCCTTGTCCACAAGCGTTTTGAAGTCTGGAAAGGTGTGTACGACCAGCTGGCATTTAAGTGCTGGTGCCAGACCATCCAGAAACTTCTCCATCTTTTTGTCCTCCGTCATACGTTCTTCATTGGCATAACAAGATAATAGGGTAAACTGACTATTGTAGTCAGTCACTGTCATGCTTCTCTACTTGAGGTCGTCAAATTCCCTTTTCTTGATCTTCATAATGCTCCTGGGAATGTGCGCCCCACGAAATCCTTGTTTAAAATCTTCCCATGTGATACTGTTTTCATCGGGGTGTATGTGCAGGAAATTCTCCCACCATGATGCGGCTGCTCCCGTGAGATAGTGAGGTGCATAAAGTACCTTCTCACGGTCTGAGCATTGTGCAAAAATCAGCTTCCTCTCAATGTCTCGAAGCCAATCATCGGCCTCAAGAGGTTTATCAATATGAGAGAACGTTGGGGGACGCGTCTTCTGCAATTCAGACAATTTAGAGTGCTGCTGATAAGGCTCACGATGATTCCCCATATTAATAACATGGTTCATCATTTCCTGGTGCTGCTGCTGGCTTTTCACATAAAGTCAGCATACTTGAGAAAATGCTGTCTCACTGCCTTGCTGACTTGATTGTCCCTGTGTGAAGTTGTTGCTAGTCTGGGCATCATAATTTTCTTCCGTCGGGTTTGGCATGGAACGCGTCCAGGGACGAGGCATTTTTCACTTTGGGGTAATTTTGCAAACTCATGAGAAAATTGAGTCATAAAATAAATAATTTTGTAAAGGCGGAAATTTCAAGAACTTCAACATTTTTCAAGAAAACACCAGATCACGCATGGAGAAGGACCGCTCAGTACATATCTTACATGCAAACCATAATTATACAATACATCACTCAGGATGTGCGTACACATTCCTGACATGTTATTTAGGCTAGTGCACTTCTCCGAGATCCTACATGATGCGCAAACAAGCTACTAGTCACAAAACCTATGTACATATAAACATATCATACAAGCTGGCACATCACACTGCTGCTAGGCGTGCTCAGTCAAAGATGGTGAAGACCTCCTTTGGCCTGCCGAGGGTAAGACCCAGTGGTGCTGGAGACTCAACCTCTTCCTCAATGATAGGCTCCAGGCGCGAAGTACTGTGTTGTGGAGCTGGCGCGGGTGTGGCAGGTGGTGCGGCTCTGACGGGAGTAGGAGCAATGACCTGGTCAAACTCCTCAGTGGTAGGCAGGCGACGAGTGGTGGCTAAGATGGTCGGTGTATATGATGCTGAGGACGAGACGAACGTCAGTGGTGGTGCCATATGGAGGAGCTCCCTCCTATTGGCGGAGCAGCCATGGATGGAATCCATACGAGCAGCTACGAGGTCGTCCACGAGGTTGTCGAAAGCTACCTCTAGTGCCTTGAGGTACTCAACAAGCATCTCAATAGCCTCATCTCTTTCTCGCCTGGTGCAAGAGAATGCATAGTGGCAAGTGTATGGCACGTGGCATGGGAGGTAGCGGTAGCGACGAGTCTTCATTGAAGGAAGAACATCCCGGAGACGAGCTATTGCCTCGCAAGCAGCCATCTGCATGGCATGCCTCTCCGTAGGCATGGCCCTCCCGACGAACCGGAAGCGGCGGAACTCGGCACATCCTCCCTTTAACTAAACTGCGTCCTAGTATGTGGACAAACTGTCGCTGAGCTTGTGCCGGTAGAGTGTGAACTCCGGACGGACTGATGGCCCGATCGCGATCTTGGTGATGGAGATGAAGAGTTTGACAAACCCCTCAGGAACATTGGCGAACACCTGTGACTCACAAACGTTGCCCTCCATCTACAAAAGTAGACAAAATCCCGAATAGTCAAATCATAAATTTATGATGACCAACAGAAAATTGCTACAATATGCAGAATAATAAAATAAGCTAATAACCGATTAGCGATCGCACCTAGTGGCTTCCTACAGTCAGCCTGGCTCTGGTACCAAGTTTGTCACGACCGCCTTTCCAATAAAACATTTACTGAAAAGCCGATCTTTGTATTAACCAATACAGAAGAATTCTTCTTACTGGCAGACAAAACCTTGATACAGAAATCCAGCAGTACTAATATTATACATGGTTGAGCTGAGGATGCTCAATAAATTATTACAAGCATGCCTATATTATACATAGAGGCAGATATGACACAAGGGTATGGTGGCATAACTACTGACTCGCAATAGAGGTGGTGGTGGATATGTCATAGTGAGGTGGGTGACATGACTCTCAAACCTTACAGCTCATCAAGCGTCGGAGTGAGGCTTGATGATTTTTATTTGGGTGGCAGAAGCGTGTATAATACAATTGAACAACTCCAGGGTCGCACGGGACTGACTGGGACTCCTCTAGGCGTCGGACTCGCTATCGAACTCTTCATCCATAAGATCGCCTTCGTCAACATCTGGCCAAATCAACAAGCCAGGTGAGTACTTTGAATGTACTCGCAAGACAGTTCGGACATAAGATATAACAAATGTAAACATGATGCACATGAGCAGGTCAGTATGCACAATCAAATAATAGATTTGTACTGCACGATAAATATGAGGAAATCAGGCGGTAGTCCTCCCGAAATCCCAATAAAAATAACTGAAAACCGATCGGGTGTCTGAAGCGACGCCTCGAAAGGTGGAAACAAATTCAACATGCCGTAGTCGGGCGTCGAGGCGACACCACATAAAGGGCTTATATTGAAAAGTAAATAACAGGACGTGCCACAGTCGGGCGTCTAGGCGACACCACATAAAGGGCTGATATTGAAAAGTAAATAACAGGACATGCCACAGTCAGGCGTCTAGGCGACACCTCGAAAAGGGCTTATAATGAAAATAAATAACAATGATGCCACAGTCGGACGTCTGCGCGACATCACATAAAGGGCTTATATCAAAAGTAAATAACAATAATGCCACAGTCGGACGTCTGCGCGAGATCACATAAAGGGCTTATATCAAAAGTAAATAACAATAATGCCATAGTCAGACGTCTGAGCGACATCACATAAAGGGCTTACATTTTATCATTCAAATTTAAGTAGCTCATGAATTCAAATCATCACAAGGAAATACTCAGCGTAAAATAATAAACTGGTTAGTCCATTCACATGAATAACCTTCAACTGAGTTTATCACCCTCGGTTGTATGTTTATACTCCGGAGACTATCATCGGGGTTGACACTGAGATTTGACATGGAGACTGACATTGGCATTGAGATGATGTCCAAGTCCTTGATCGTGGACATGGATACTCGACTGATTTTGACTCTGCAGAGTTTGTAATCTTTAACCACAGCCAACGGATTTCAGTAGTCACAAGGACTAGATCCGTTTACGGTGTTTTAGAAGAAACACGTCTAACCTGTACACACCCATTCCACATTCCGTTGCCAGGAATCACCCTCGGCAACGTTCAAGAAAAACCTTAAGACGGGGAGGCTACAACCTCAAATAGCACGGGATCAAATTTATATCGCGCGCTCTAAGGGGTGCCCCCCTCTCGGTCCCAACCGGAAACACCCATGCCCCCTGACTGGATGACTGGCTTTAATCGAGGGCCATGGAACCCTCATCGCGGTCCCTCTGTTTGGTGTGTACTAGGAAAGAGGTGTGCAACTTACTAAACCGCACTCTTTGCAGAAAACATGTGGCAGCACGAAGGGGAAACGAACGGGATCGAGACTTGACCCACGTTAAAACTGGAGTTCACGGTTGGCATAAAACTGGCATGCTTCAACAATACCAGCCTGCAACCTATCATGTCACCACATGATCGTGTTATCTTATCATCATAAGAACACATCAACTTCGAAGTTCACCGGTAGCTTGCCTTGAATGTACATAACATTCACAAATTCTTATATAAACATGCCATGAGAAAACTACTCGAGCAAACATGCAAAAAACTCATCATATCAAAGGTTCAAACATGCTTGCCTGGTTCGGAGAAGTCGGAGTCTAGCTCGGCGAAGTAGGCGTCTCCTTTACTCCTCCCGGTATCTACGTATTTAAGGAAAAACCGGATACTACATAAATACCGTGCGTGCAAAAAAGTATCCCAAATATTTTTCAAATAAATATGACAAAAAACTAGACAGAAATATAAAGATGACAGAAAAGGTTTCAAGTTAAAATCATCTTTTGTTTAAAAGTTATAAGAGTTTTAGTCCAGGGACCTTTCTGTAATGAAACAGAAAGTTTTCAGGGTTTATTTTATAAAAACAGGAAACGTTTCAGTCTAGAATACGTCAGTCTAGGGGCAGGACGTGTTTTTCCCGAAGGCTCTTTCAGAAAACGTTTCAAAAAGAAGAAAAAGCTGACGGGGAGGTCCCACACATCGGGTTTGAAAACTAAAACAGCGTGCTGGCGCCCGAGGGCTGCGGTGGTCGCCGGCGGCGATCCACGGTGAGGCAGGGGGATCGGGGGTTACCAACGTGTTCACCGTGTTCTTCCGCACCTGTGGGTGGTGGAGTTGAGCGTCGGTGAGCACCACGTCGACGGCGGCCCTAACTCCGGCGGACGGTGGTTCGGGCGTTGGTGGATCTTGCCGGGGAGAGCTGCAAAGATCGAATTGAGGCTCGGGTTAGATTACTGGGTACACTAGGGGTTTGCTGACGCGGTTTGGGAGGCGGGGGTGGCCTCACCTGAGTGAATCAAGCCAGAGCCCGAGGCGGAACGGGGCGGCCGGAGTCGGGGAAGGTGACCTCCTCAGGGTCCTTCTAGTGGCTAGGCGGGGCTCTGGTGAGGTGGAGGTGTGGTGCTTGCTCGAGTTCGTGCTCGGGGACCCTTTTTATAGCTGGCCTGAGGCGGTGCCCGAGAACGGGATAACTCCGGCGACGGCGACGGTGGTGCAGAGGTTGAACGGGCCAATTAGGTGTTCGGGCAACTACGGGGAGGTCTACTGGTTCCACTCTCATACTAACCTTGATGGGATTAGGCCTGCTCCGTGGTCTCGATGGAACGGCACTCCGCGGACCGGTCGGCAGCAGAGAGCGCGCCCTATGCACGCCAGGCCACGTCGACGGTGCTGCAGTGCGTCCAGGGGAGCAGACGGCCACCCGAAGGCCTCGGGTGGTTTGGACGGTGCCGGACGGCGCCGAAAGCTGCAGCTGCACCCTGTCGGCCGCCACGGGTGGCTCTGCCACCGCAGAAGTTGCCGGCGTCGGTGAGGCACGCTGCCACCGAGACCTGCTCCCGTCCAAGAGAGCGTGCGGCGCTCTGGATAAGGAGGGGGTGCAGCGCGCAAGGTGCCAAGCGTGCACTGGTGAGATCGATGCCAGGTTTCTGAAGAAAACGACACTAACGGCGCACTGTTTGTCTGAATTTATTTGAATTTGAGAGGAACAGTGCACGCCAGGTGTTCGACGGATTGATTTTGGCATGTGCGAAATTTTCCTTGAGCTTATCTTTGGTGGGATGGCCTCTCAGTGCACCTGGGGGCTGCCTGATTTTTGGTAGAATTTTTGGAGAAGGAAAAATATGAATTTCATCAAAGATGATGAATCTGGTCCAAAATTGCAGTGGGCGAATTTTGAAATATTTGAACTGAGGAAGAGTGGATTAAGATGGTTCTTGGTTGGGGGTGCTAAGGACTAGCCAGGGGAGTTGGTTTGGGGTCAAAACTCAAATTAAAAATGGTACTTCCTTTGAGAAGCACCTAGGTTCAAGATAAAAGGCAGAATTAGTTTTGGAGCAAAATAAATGGAATAAAAATTCAAAAATGGGTTGGACTTGTTGGGAATGAATACTAGACTTGACCCAAAGTGGAGGGAGAGGTTATGGAGGGCAGATGTCAAAATGAGACATGGTAAAGGAGGGTAAAATTTTGAAATGAGAGGAGGATAAACCCAAAATCCTTAGGGTTTTCTTTTTAGCAGAAGAAATTCCAAATATGAATTTGAGTAGAGGCAAGACAAAAAATGAAAAGCTCTCAAGGCCAAAAATCAAGGTTGAGAAGAGTACAAAAATATTTGTCATAAAAGTTTTTTTTTGAGGGGGAGAGGGTTTAAGAAAATTTTTAAATAGCTTCCTCCAAATCACATAAAGATTTTGATAAAACCCAAACTAAAATTTTTGGAGTGTCACAATTGCATTTGATCTGCGAAATACAACTGCTTTGACCCAATCCTAGAAATGGATGAGGTACTGGAGTTTGTTTCTCCTAGTCATTCTGAAATAGAACGGCTCGACGGACCACAAGAATAATAGGCACCGATGAACGAATGCTCACATACTCTTGACTATCAATTGATAGATGAAGGTCGGAATATAATGGAAGGGGGACAACTCAAAGGAACATATAACTTTCTGAGTTGTGGATGCATAGATTAGTATGTCGAACGAGTTCAACATATTTCTTCCGGATAACCCATGCAGGAAGGTAGGGTTGGTAGAGTCACAACATAGAATGGAGAACTCATCAAGAGCATTCTGGTCGTGACTGTTCGTTCAAAAGAACTCCTGCCAAGAATGGTTCATGGTAATTGGAAGAAGGATGTACCACAAACCTCGAGGACTATCGCATAGGTTACTAATATCCTAAAGGAACTAGCAACACTATCAACATGAGGTAAGTAGGGTGAATCTCGTGATGGGTAAGTAGGGTGAATCTCGTGAATCTAGCAACACTATCACCTAGTATTCAAGAACCCAGGAATAGAATACCTACATACTAAATGGCATCACATGATGCTTTCGAGAATGGTGGCCAGAATTATCACACGGGAACACAAAACATGGTAGATTACTAGGTGATCTTCTGAGACACCTAGGGTCATAATAATAACTCCAACATATATGTCGAGGCAATAGAATACCTCAACTCAGCAATTAGTGTGATTAATCTGGCCCAAAAGGACATCGGTAACATGGAGGAAAGGTTTGCAAGTGCATCGGATTATTTAGAAACCTGGGATGATTCGGACAGCATAACGGTTGTAAATGCTCAAAAAGATTTGAGACATCCTGCAAAATGGTGGCATAACCACTCAACATCACAACATCAAGGTTCCGAGACCAATTATGAACACACGGAAGTACTGGAAACTGAAATGTGGCATGAATCCATCAATCCTATAAGTCAATGGGTTAGTAACACGTCATCCTGATAGATAGATGAGAAGGCCTAGTTTCTTAACCCCGTAGAAAGGAAGAGGGTGACTCAGATAAGAGGGCATGAGATATAAGGAGTAAAAAGAGCCTTATGTTCCATCGCACAATCAATTCCCTTATATAACTAAAGCATTTCTAGACTCAACTTCGACCAGTTTGGCTTGGTAATCCAACAGGCAACCTGGCTCTGATACCAAAGCTGTCAGGACCCCGATTCCAAGTCACATCGATCTAAGCCGGTAACACCTCATATCACATTGTGGCCTCACGCACGGTATCCCCACGGGTGTCTCCTTACCAAGGCTCGGGACCGTTTGCGCCTTTTGGCTCACGTATATGATAGTGTCGCTAGCATCGATATGACAAAGAACCCGGGCCGACATGGCTAGTCGTGAACCCAAAGCGGCACTAACCTATGGGAACAGGCATACATGAATCACATCGAGCATGTCGATCAGTAGCGTGTGAATCCGGGCTGTAGCACTGGGCTAACAGGACTCCGGATGTCACCGCATGACATTTCCCCGAAGGGACAGACACAGGAACGAAGTGAAACACTTGCCGGCCAGTCAAGTGTCCTGAGCAGTAGTGCTGGGTTAACAGGACTCCGGTGAATCGGGCTGTAGCGGACTACTATGGCTCATGGAAGCACTAGACTACGTTTCCCCATAAGAGAGGTTGCCAAGGATAAACAATTAGATTGTCGGATCCCACACATACCAAGCATTTCAATCATACACACAATATGCTCGATATGTGTAAATACAACATGGCATCACAACATAACTCTACGACTCAAGTATTTATTCATTAGGCTCCGAGGAGCGAGAAATTACAAACATGGGTCTCATGACCCAACAATCATAGCATACAAATCAAAGAACATGCGGAAGCTTAACATGTCTGAGTACAGACATCTATAAATGAAAAAGGCTAAGAAGCCTGACTATCTACCAGATCCTGCCGAGGGCACAAGATCGTAGCTGAGGTATCAAGCTAAACATCGAAGTCCACACGGAACTACTAGCGAGACTGAAATCTATCTGCAAAAACGTAAATTAAGCAAACGTGAGTACAAATGTACCCAGCAAGACTTACATCAGAACTAGCTATATATGCATCAGTATCAAGAAAGGGGGAGTGGAGTTTAACTACAGGAAGTCGGCTTTGACTCGGTGGCTATCCTGAACTACGAATGCAAGTAACTCTTTTGAGGTGGCGCGCACAAGTCCACATATTCACCATATCAATACACCATTATGGATCCGCTCCCGTCTCCCTACGAGAACGCCATCCATAGCACTCACACTTATCTTGCGAGTTTTAGAGTATCCACTTTCACTTGTCTATGAACTGTTATAGGCAACCCAGAAGTCCATTACCGCAGACACGGCTACTCGAATAGATGATGTTAACCCTGCAGGGGTGTACTTCTTCACACACGCTCTCACCACTTACCATCGTTTACACGACATGTACTTGGCAACCTTCAAGCGGAAGCTGTCGGATTTCGGGTTCCGGCAGACCCTTGAGGTTCGAACACTAGGGTGCGCGCGGAGATTTCACCTCCGACCTACCTGCACCCCTCCGCCTCACTAAGATCTAAGCTATGGAAAGAACAACACAAGAGACTCAGGGTTTATACTGGTTCGGGCCACCGTTGTGGTGTAATACCCTACTCCAGTGTGTGGTGTGGTGGATTGCCTCTTGGGCTGATGATGATGAACAATACAAGGAAGAACAGCCACGCGAGGGTCTGTTCTTGGTTGGGGGGATGAACTGCTGGGAGGAGTTCAGTCACCCTTCTCTCTCTCTCTTCTTGATTGTCCCTTCTCTAAACCCTAACCTCTCAGCCCCCTTTGCTCTCGTGGGTGGCTGGTCCTATTTATAGAGGCCTTGGTCCTCTTCCCAAATATCGAGCGGGAAGGGAGCCAACAATGGCGGGCTAATTTGTAAGGGGACAGCTAGTACTAGCTATCCTGACCAAAGTAGTCTTCGCCTGCAGAAAGCTTTGGTGGTGACGCCGTCTTGGGCTCCACGATGACCTCCGTCTTGCAGTCCTCCTGGTCTTGGTCTTGTTGCAGCAAAATGGCAACCTTTTCCTGATGCCTCGGTACTCCACGGCTGCGCTTGCCCCGTTTGCACCAAAGAGGAAAGGAGGACACTGCGCGGGCTGGCACCCGCCTGGCGCCCTCGGTCGTCATGGCTTGCGTCATGGGCACCTCGTGAGGTACCCCGCCTTGATCTCTCCGCCTCCTTGCGAGCCAGCCTGATGAGGCCGTGCTTGAGGAAGCTCCGCGCCTTTCGCCCCGCGAGGCTTGGCCCCTCGCGAGGGTCTTGGGTCTGTGTTGATGAAGATGGGCCGTGCTGGGCCCCTCTTTGAGCCACGCCGCAGGCCGCAGGCAGGCAAGTCTGGGGACCCCCGTTCCCAGAATGCCGACAGTAGCCCCCGGGCCCAAGGCGCGCCCGGACTTGGCCGCGCAGGGAGGCGGAAGGGCGAGAGCGAAGCGCCGCGGGCCCTAACAGCCTGCGGCCTTGGGCGCCGCGTGGCGGTTGATTGGACATGGGCGGCATTTTTCCCCCACGCCCTCCTTATTTTGCGCCATGCTAGGCGGACTCGTAGTCGTACACAGCCGTTCCCCTTTCTGTTGCTTGAGCGCCCTCTGTCCTTCCTCCGCTCGACCTCCGGCTTCTGTTTTCAACCCAATCTCGAACCTTCCCCCCCCCTTCCCATCGCCATGGGTCCGACGAAGAAGGGAAGAGGGAAGAAACCCGTGTCTCCGCCTTGCCCGCTGCCATTGGCGTCCCCCGCCGAGGGCTTGGGCAAGGTCAGCTTGGCTCTGGCCACTATCTTCAACGAATGCGGGAGGACGATGGCCTGGCCCACGTCCCACTTCTCCATCGACAGGATAGTCACCGAGGTCCCGTATTTTATCGATGCCCTGTGGGCGGGTCTAGTTCCTCCTTTTTCTGATTTCTTCAATGTCGTGCTTTCCCACTATCAGATCCACATGATGCATCTGGGTCCTGAATCCATCACCCTCCTTTCGGTCTTCGCCTTCATTTGCGAGGCTATGGTTGGCATCCTTCCTTCGGTTGCCTTGCTGCGCCACTTTTTCTTGCTGCGCCTTGTCGACCCTACCCAATGCTGGGGGTGCATGAGCTTCGTTGCCGCGTCTGAGACAGCGGCCTCTGGGATTGACTTCAAGCTCCCCCTGCCCGCGGCTGGGTTCCATGAGCGGTGGCTGTATGTTGACGCAGGGGTGCCCAGCCCCCTGCTATCGGAGCCAACTTCGCCCGCTGTCCCCAATTTGGGCTGGGGCCAGGAGACGCTTGAGAGCCCCCGGCTCGTCTTCGTCTGGCACCGCTTCGCATTCTTGAGGTCGCTTGGCGTGACAGCGCCCAAGGTGGTGAAGGAGTTCCTGCTATGCCGCGTTGCTCCTCTCCAATGCCACTCCCACCGGATGTGGGCCTTCAGCGGGCGTGATGATCGTATGAGGATCCAGGAAGAGGACCTAACTCCTGAAGTGCCGAGGACAGCGCTCTTGACCGTGACTGGGGACCCCAACCCTGGCAGCATCCAGCAGGGAAGGGCCTATCTTTGATGAGTGGGGGTCGCGCCCCGCCGGCCTCCAGGGACCTTGTGAGAACCCAGTGATGGTGACTGCCCTTCCAGTCGGCCACGGCGACTCTTCCTCAAGCGGTGGAGCAGGGAGGCATGAGGTGCCAGAGGCCGAGGGGGCTCCCTACGGGGTGACAACGCAGGGCGATGCTCATGAGGGAGCAGCTCTTGGGGCCCGTGCCGCCGAGGCTGAGGGTGGCAAGCAGCTGCCCTGAGCGCCTGTGAATGAGGCCCCTGAGGCTCCAGCTGCTTCTCTTGGCGAGGAGATTGGCAGCGCGCATCAGGTAGGCGCCCATGATGCAGATCGTCTTGACGCTCTGTCTTCGTCGCAGGTTGATCCCTACGCCCAACTCTTAGGCCGCGTCTGCATGGACTTTGAGGCCCTCCGGAAGAGAAGGGAGGCCCTGGGCGACGATTGCCCTTGTCGCCTGCTGAAGCGTAGGAAGTACTTCGCCACTGATGAGTAAGCCTTCTCCTTTCCCAGCTCCCGATCCTTTTGTTGCTTTTACTGACCCTTGCTCCACAGGCCTCTTCCAGCCGAGCTCGCGGAGACGGCTGAGGAGCCGTCCCCGTTGGCTTCGCCCCCTCCACCGTCCTCAAGTGCTCCGAGCAGCGGAGCCCTTGTGGTGAGGGCGATCGAAGAGGCGAACCGTCCCGAGGCGTATCGTGGCCCTGCGCACCTCACGATCCTCCTTCGCGGGCCTTCTTGTGGCATAGCCAGCCTGCCGTGGGCTTCTCGCCTGGTCGTGGACTGCGATTGGCTGAGGCACTCCCTGCGCTCTTCACCTGGGGACGGGCTGGCTCCAGGCCGGGCTTCTGGCGCGGTGTGCCCGGCCGTCGCGAGGGTGCCAGCCCCCAGCCCCCAGCCTGGAGGGAGAGTGCTGACTCGTGGCTCCCGGCGCTTGCTTGGGGCAGATGATGGTGTGGAAGACGTGCTCGAGCGCGCTCGAGAGCGTCGCGCTCTCCGCCAAGGATTCCTTCGAAGGGCGGCTGATGCGGTAAGCCTGCTTGGTGAGGAGCTTGCTGATGAAGACATGCGCCTTGAGGCCGAGGGCCTGCGCCTGGCTGCAAAGAGGCGCGAGTTGGAGGGCGCCATCGCCCTTGCGCGCTGTCAGCGCGATCTTGACGACGCAGAGGCCAAGGCGTCACTGGTGGCCTCTCGGGAGGCCCAATCTTGGGCCGCTGAGGAGGCCCTGGAAGCCGACCGGCGGCGAAAGGCGGCGGAGGAGCGGGCTCGGGAGCTCCTGGCCTGGTGCCACTCATTGGAGGAGCAGGTGGAGCTGCGCGAGGCAGCCCTCGCATCGATGAATATGGTGTCTGGCGACTCAGCAGAGCTCCAGAAGCGTGAGGAGGCGCTGACGCTGGAAGCCGCCGAACGTACCCACGAGTACGAGCGTCTGGAGACGAGGGAGCGCTTGGTGACGCAGGCGAGGGATGATGTCGCTGCACAGGAAGCCCGTGTCCTGGAGGAGGTCGGACGTCGGGTGGCGATGGCACATTTGAACCTCGAGCACGAGTTTGAAGAGAAGATGGGGTTGATCCGGGCCGAAGCTGAAGGCAGGACTGCCGCCTTGAGGGCCAAGCTGGAGGAGGCGACGCGGCGGGCCAATGCTTTCCGGGCCGCCCTTGAGGTGGCGCAAGGTGAGTTAACCACCTCCCAGGCCGAGGTGCTCCTTCTCCGCCGGCGGGTGGAGGAGGCTGAGGTCGTCGCGCGCTAGCATGCGGACGAGATACGTCAGCAGCGGATCCTGGAGCATGAGCACGGCCCCATGCTCACCACGCTCCGGGAGAGAGCTAACGTAGCCTTTGGAAACATCTACGAGGCGGCTGTTGGCGAGCCGCACGCAGTCAACTACGCCGGCAATCTTCAGTTCTTCACTAATGTGGTGACGCAAGTGGAGGCGCAGTCGGTCAGGGCTGACAGGTTGGTGGAGGAGATGAGTTGCGCCCTGCTCGGGCGCGCCTTTTCTCGCGTCTTCAGCCATCTCCGGAACATGGATCCCCACTTCGATTTCGACGCCGCCATCGCCCCAGTCCCCTAGGCCGTCCAAGACGATCTGGCGCACTGGGTGGAAGATAATATGGATGCTCTTATCAGGGACTTCGCTTCAGACAACGACGGCGTGATCGTGGCTGCCGACGAGGGCGGCGTGGTGAACGGCCCTGACGCCGCTGGTGGCGATGCGGACAGCGATGGCGAGTTCAGCGATGCCAGCAACGGCTCGGGTGGTGCTCCTGAGAATGCATTGGGGGATTTATCCGACTGATTGTGCATCGTTCCTACTTCCTTACCCTGCATGAATAGAACTCAGCTTTTTGCCTGATGGCAGTGAGAGCATTTTGGAGGGGGAGCCCCTTATGTAAAACTTGTGTTCATCGTATTAGTAGACGCTATATTGCCCATGCGCCCGTGCCAAGTGGTTGGCCTAAGCGACGCGCTGGTCGGCTAGTTTACCTTTGTCCCGTGCTGGCCCTGAGGTAGCCTGTGGGAGGTTGTGGTGTCCCGAGTGTTCCCTGATTGGATCCGTAGGACCTGCAGTAAAACACCCTCCTTAGAGGATGCGGCGGCGGCAGTCTGGGCTGCGCGCAATCTAGGCCTGACCCGGCTCGCGAGGGGCTCACGAGGGGAGGCAGCTGAGGCGAAGTGGTAACCAAAACACGAGAAATTGCTCGAACGAGACTAAGCACCCCTTCCCCGAATGCACGCAAATCTCAAATTCAAATCCAACTTCAATCCAATGGGGGAAAGCGACAACCAAAGGGAAAACCAACAAAAGCAGACAAAAGGCCGCGTCCGGCACCTAATCTAGTCTTGGACGTCTTCTCACCAGCGCGGTGCTAAGTGCTACCACCGGGCGTGGGAGGGAGCCCCAGGGCCTGAGGCCGGCACCCTGAGACTCCGGGGCGTGTACAGCCCCACTCATTATTACGTGAGAGTGTCACGGGGCGGCGAGCTTCACAGGCACTAGGCCTTCTTCACAGGTACCGGCCTTGCTTCATATAGCCAGATGAGGGCCCCACCTTGCGCCACACTCAAGTGCCATCAACAATGACCGGAAACCAGGACGCCGCTGATGGGGTAGAGCGGTCGCCAGCGGTTCCCCCGACGACCACGGGTCCTCCGCCGGGGGCAGGCCCTGAGGCACCTCCCCAGAGGAGGGCCTACCTCCTGAGAACGCCTTGCTCCAAATGCCGCGGTGGTGATGTCAGATCCCGGCCCCTCTCCTGCAGCCCCCTGCGCCCTCCTCCCGAGGGGTAGGAGACTGTGGGAGCGGGGCAGCTGCTCGCTGTGGCGACCTGCACCTCCTGTGATCCATGGTTTGCGTATGCCTGCCCCTGAAGAATTAGCGGTACCCGATAATCGTTGCCTCCATCGTGGCCAGTGGGACCGTCCCGGGGCTCCTGGAAAGGCTCAGCTTCTGGCGCCTCATCCCCCCAGCTTGGGCTATGGAGCAAGCCTTGTTCGCTCTCGTGTGGGTGTCCTTGGTCCATCATGAGGGGCACGTATTCCTCTGGCGCCGTCATCTCGAAGGCCACGCTGTAGTGCTCCGCATGCCACGCGGTCCTGCCCGACGCGCCCACCGCGGGGTGGCAGCGCGGCTGTCCACTGGGCCACGGGTTGCGTCGAGTCGTTCTTCTTTGTGGACCGGGAGCGGGGGCAGCGCCGCCACCGGTCCGGTGCTGAGAGCTTCGCTGGCGTTGGAGTAGCCTTGGAGGGGTGAGCCCCCGAGGCGGCGAGCCCTGGAGCTATGCCACCCGCTCCAGCAGCACGTCGCGGCCGCCCTCTAGCGATCTGCACAACAGCAGCTCTCGGGCCACCATGAGCGCGGCCCTCGAGTTCGCCTGCTCCCGGCGGGTGTACGGTGTCGCGGTCACGGCGTGATTAGAGGCCCTTGCTGCCGACCATGCCTACCGCGGTGTGAGAGCTGTCAAAGCCTGTCAGCGTCGCCCGCGGCCCGCAGCACCCTGCGGATCGCGAGCTTCCTGGGGCACGGGGTCGCCCGAGGCGAGCCGCTCTGCACGGGCGGGCCATGTCACCCATGGATCTGGGTTGCCCGCCTGGTCGCCGGACATGGTGATGACGACGCGACGGGGCACGAAGTGGTAGAAGGTGGATTCCGGCGCACCCCTAACTGGCGCGCCAAATGTCGGATTTCGGGTTCCGGCAGACCCTTGAGGTTCGAACACTGGGGTGCGCGTGGATATTTCACCTCCTACGTACCTGCACCCCTCCGCCTCGCTAAGATCTAAGCTATGGAAAGAACAACACAAGAGACTCAGGGTTTATACTGGTTCGGGCCACCATTGTGGTGTAATACCCTACTCCAGTGTGTGGTGTGGTGGATTGCCTCTTGGGCTGATGATGATGAACAATACAAAGAAGAACAGCCTCACGAGGGTCTGTTCTTGGCTAGGGGGATGAACTGCTGGGAGGAGTTCAGTCACCCTTCTCTCTCTCTCTCTCTCTCTCTCTCTCTCTCTTCTTGATTGTCCCTTCTCTAAACCCTAACCTCTTAGCCCCCTTTGCTCTCGTGGGTGGCTGGTCCTATTTATAGAGGCCCTGGTCCTCTTCCCAAATATCGAGCGGGAAGGGAGCCAACAATGGCTGGCTAATTGAAAGGGGACAACTAGTACCAGCTATCCTGACAAAAGTAGTCTTCTCCTGCACAAAGCTCTGGTGGTGACGCCGTCTTGGGCTCCACGATGACCTTCGTCTTGGGCTCCGAAATGGCAACCTTTTCCTGATGCCTCGGTACTCCGCGGCTGCGCTTGCCCCCTTTGCACCAAAGGGGAAAGGAGGACACTGCGCGGGCAGGCACCCGCCTGGCGCCCTTGGTCGTCATGGCTTGCGTCACGGGCACCTCGTAAGGTACCCCGCCTTGATCTTTCCGCCTCCTCGCGAGCTAGCCTGATGAGGCCGTGCCTGAGGAAGCTCCGTGTCTTGTGCCCCATGAGGCTTGGCCCCTCGCGAGGTTCTTGGGTCTGTGTTAATGAAGATGGGCCGTGCTGGGCCCCCCTTTGAGCCACGCCGCAGGCCGCAGGCAGGCAAGTCTGGGGACCCCCGTTCCCAGAACGCTGACAGAAGCCCAACGAGGGTGTCAGCCACGGCCTACCTAAACACTCAAGTCTGTAGTCAAGGTTTATCGCCTATCCAGGTTCCATCCGCAGGGAGTCCGGCCGAGGTTTCCACATACGGCCCCGGACGATGTGTACAGGGTTCCGAGACACCAAACGGGCGCCCGACATGCCCGGCCATGGTGTATCTACCACATCATAGCCCACCCCTAGGGTCAGTGCTACGCACGAATGCCAAACACATATCCTATAAACACCAGAAACTAGTTGCAACTCCTGGTCAGAGGACAAGGGTGATCAAGAAGCCGAGAGGGTCCATTGTTTTCGGGCCCAATGCGTGGTAGTAACTGTTTCCTGGATCACAAACACAGAACTCAGTTCCTAAGAACGGTTTCAATGAGACAACCCACCATGTACTCCTACATGGCCTCTCACCGCTACCTTTACCAAATCATGTTCACACACTTAGCTCACACACAGTAGGACATGTTCATCATTGTTCCAATTCATCCCCGATGAATCAGACCTGACTCAACTCTAAGCAATAGCAGGCATGACAAACAAGCATGGATGAGTAGGCACATCTGGGCTCAAACAACTCCTACTCATGCTAGTGGGTTTCATCTATTTACTGTGGCAATGACAGGTCATGCAGAGGAAAGGGGTTCAACTACCGCATCATGTAACAGTTGAATCGTTGTTGTTCTAATGCAGTAAAAGAGAGCAGGAGCGAGAGAGTGGTATTGTATCGGAATGAACAAGGGGTTTTTGCTTGCCTGGCACTCCTGAAGATAATATAGTTCTTCATCGGTGTCATCGATCTCATCGTCGAAACCACGTCTATCGCGAGGGGACAAATACCGGCAACAGAGCAAGAAACACAATCAATGCAATGCACAATATGATGCATGATCATGACATGTCAATATGCTGTGGTTTGAGCTAATGTAACTAGCAACATGTTAAATGGAGTTGTTTTGAACACTAGGTTCAAATTCAAACTCCATATGTGAGAGTTTACATTCCATTTATATGAATTGGTCTAAACAGCAGCCATAAGTTGCTCTAACATGCATGAAAATGCCATAAACAGATTCCTTGAATTTTTCTGATAATTTTTCATATATAAATTATTTCATTCTGAGCTACGGTTAATTTTCTATGAATTTTTAAAGTTTTAAACATTTTCTGGAATTTCCTGAATTAAATTAAATCCAGAAAATAGCTTATTGCGCCGGCATGACATTAGTGTGACATCAGCAGGACAACACGCCAGGTCCAGGTCAAACTAGACTAGTGGGACCCGCGTGTCATTGACACAGGGACTAACCCATAGTCAAATCCAGCGCTGACTGGGGTTTGACCCTGTGGTGGGACCCGCTGTTAGTGTCTGCTAGGCTGCTAATTGGGGGATTAGCCGCTAATAACGTCACCACGTCATCATCGTCGGACTTAGGCCGACGACGACCAGATCGGCGGTGGAAGTTCGCCGGAAACCCGCTATGGGGCTCGGTTTTGCGCGTAGTTTGCATCTACGGGTAGCTGAAGGTGCGCCGCATCCAACTGCGTAGGCCGTTGGTCGCGGGGTGGCTGGTAACGCCATCGGCGAGGAGCTTGGCGGCGGCCGGAGCCATGGGCTCGAGCAGGACGAGGCTAGGTTACACGGCGGGAGGCTTGGGTGGTGGCATTCGCTTTCTGGGGGGCTGCTGAGCACGCAGACGTGCTCGGCTTCGGGTGAATCGAGCTCTGGGCTCAGTGGCGACATGGATGGCGGCGGGGAGCTCACAGGTGCGGTGGCAAGTACAACTAGGGGACGAACAAGCGAGGGAGAATAGGGGGGAAAGGCGGCGGGGCTCACAGCGCGTCGTTTGGCGGTGTCGGATGGCTCGTGGAAGCGTCGGAGCAAGCGGGCGGTGAAGGGGATCTCCGGTGACCCAAGGAGGAAGAAGGGGTCGGGGACATCATCACGGAGCTCCTGGCGGCTCCTGGCTCGGTGCAGAGGATGCGGGGGTTGAGGTGGAGCTCGTGGCATATCCGGATGGGCGTGGGGAGGTCGGTGGTAGCGGCGAACGGCGACGGTGGCGGCAGCTCCGTTCGATGGTGAGAGAGAGAGGTCCAGGGGAGAGGGTGAGGACGAGGGAGAGCGAGAGATCGTCAAGGGGGTCGCGTGGCGTCCTCAGGGCGACGGGGAGACATGCAGGGAGGCAGGAGGTGGCCGGCGCGTGGCCGGCGCGCGGCGAGCACGCGCCCCTGCCTTCTGGCGCGAGGTAGGGGGTGACTGGCTGCTGCGGGTGGGCTGGGCCGCCAGGTGGCTGGACTATCAGGTGGGCTGCACAGGAGGTAAGCGCCTGGTAATGTTTTCTCCTCTCTCTAACATTCCTTTTATGTTTTCTATTTTCTGTAATTGTGTTTGGCTTTATTAACAATGACAGGGTATCTCCAAAAATCATGAAACTGCTCCATGTCACTGTTTGGAATATTTCCAATAGCAAACATTTCAGTTTGTGATTATTTGAGCATTTAAAATATTATTAGCAATTAAATGCCCAAATGCAAATACTATATAATTTAATTCAAAATTCTAGAATGGCCTAAAAAATGTGCACCATTTTTGGGAGAGGTTCTAGACCAATTCAAAAATGATGAACTTTTGTGAAGGGCATTTTGGATTCATTGAAATGTTTTTCAATTGAACCTGGTATTTTTCAGGGGGGTGGTGGGGTTTATTGATCCCCATTTCAGGTTTAAGAGAAATTTGAACATGATGCAACACAAGACTAGCTAACCTAGAGCAGACCAGAAGTAGGGATGTGACAGAAGCGTAAGACCCTACTCCTGCTTTGGTGGATTGATGGTGGAATGTGGATAATGCAACACGGTACACTGGCCCGACAGGGGTCGCCGTATGGAAGCAGCGACTACGCGTGTATGGGGTGCAGGTTCCCCCACTTTCCAGCCCCTCCTGCGGGTGCCATGGGCCTCCTTTTATAGATTATTAAGCACTAGTATGCGTCGGTGCTATAGAAATGGTTTTAACCCCTTTCCGTGACGGCATTTGGAGTCGTCGCCTAGTGAGTGATGGCGATAGGGGGGTCTTTCCCACACGACCCAGAAACCGTCTGGGATATGCCCTCCTGGCACACACACTCGGCAAAATGAGGTCGTGTGCGACCGACGAGCGCTCAAATATGGAAATACGTACAGTAGAGCTAAAAAATACAATTATACATGAAAAATTGTTTCCGGTCGCAAGTACATCCCACACAGTCAGTCCTCACTGAACGTTTCCGTTCGTATGTACATCCCACATAGTCACTCGAAGGAAAACGTTTCCATTCACAGGTACATCACACACAATTTTTCCCATTAAATCATTTGTGATAGCATTGCCATTGCACACAATATTAACAATTTTATCATTTGTGTTATTGAATGCATCCAACACGGTCCGTACAAGAAACTGTGTGGCAAAGGATGTCCATCACAGACAGTTTTTATGTGTTAAACGTTTGCGCAAGGTGGCCTAACGCAAACAGTTTTCAAGAGAAAGTCATGTGTGATTGTTCATTGATACAACACGGTTTATTCCTAGAAACTGTGTGCGTTGCCTAAGGTCATCGTCCACTGTATTTTCTCAATAACCATTTGCAATAGCAAAACCCAATTAGCAGGCTAATTCGCCTTTAGCAGGATAATTTCCATATTATTAATAATCCATTTATTAATCTAATTGACATTCAAATTACACACATAATATAATTCATTTCCATATTAGGGAAACATAATTTCATAAATGAAATACACTACTGCAGGTTGCTGCTAACACAACACTACGATCAGAGACCCTTCGACGAAACTGTGTGCGATGCCATAATCACAAATGGTGGTGTAAAAAACCGTTAAAAAAGGTCCAAAACGTTTGCGATGGAGGATGCATTAAACACGGTTCAGATTTTAGTTGCGTGTGCGATGCAGGGCATACGGTTCAGCTCAATTAACTGTTTGCGATGAGGAGGAACAAAAGAAACGGGCAGCCAGATGAAGGTGTGTGTGATGTACATCATACAGTTCACTCAGATGAACTGTTTGTGATTAGGCAACACAAAAGAAACGGTTAGCCAGATCAAAGGTGTGTGCGATATATGACATGCGGTTCACTCGGATGAACTGTTTGCGTTGAGACATGAGAGTAGAAACGGTTCAAATGAACAAGATGTGTGTGATACGAGCCAAACAGGTGTGTAAATGGAAACATGTGCAAAGACTGATAACAACATAGACGATTACTGCTAACAAGCCGTGTGTGTTGTGAGCAAACGATTGCTGGTATACAATTGTGAGTGATTGATGAAAACATCACCGACGGGTTACATTGTTTAGTCCATGTGCATTGTGATTTTCTTTGTCCGCACAACACCTACGCTCTGTCTACGGAGCATCAAAATATATACTTAAAAAGACAGCATTGCATAACCAAATTAAGCATACAATTACACAAGTGACTACACACATAACATTTCCACACACCAAAACAAGCAATTACATGCATACTAAAGTAGGAGAAACGAGGATCTAATCATCTACTTATTGTTGCGACGACACTTGCCATTGCTCTGCTTCCGGTTGGATCCCTAGCCGTTTTGGGGAAGGAGGCACTTCCTCATGTCAACAATCCGCCTGTACATGTCGTAGCTCATATACACCTCCTGGGCCGCGTACAAGACGCGAGCTTTGTCGAGTTTCTCCATCTAGGCCGAGTGCCAGGCACGCTTCTCCTTGTTGCACAAATCCTTCACGTCTCTGTAGTAGGGGTCGCTGATGGCCTCGGCGAGGTGAACCAGTGAGTCCTTCTGATGCTCCTTGTTGCCCTAGATCTTGTATTGGCAATGGATGTCGACAAGATTCTGGGAGGCAATGCCCGAATTCTCGAGCGCCTTTTCATCGTTGGTGATGTCCATCGTAGTGAACATGTAGTGCGGGCTGTTGAATACCTGGCGAAACTCTCATAAGGCCTTGTGGCAAAGGAGTAGTGGTAGACGAGGACATGGTGGTGCATGCACATCTAGGCGACGGCGACCTTGGGACGAGACCCCGCACGAGCGCGGGTGTACTCCAGGTCGAACCCGACCACCTTGTACTTCTCTGCGGCAAGCAACAACTCCATGATGTGTATGGAGTGCTCCACCCAGACTAGGTCGTTGGTGTACACCACCGAGAGGTCCATGAACCTTCTATGGGTGTCCACCATGGCACGCATGGTGAACTGCTGCTCGTCGTCGGCAGCCGCTCTGTAACATACCAAAATTCTAAATTTTGGAATGTTATAATAAATAGATATATAGATTGATTGTTTGTTTGATTGTTGTGTGATTGATTGATTGAAATTCGGAACTTTTTGAAAGTTAAATCAGAGGGAATAAAAGGACTTTCCCAAACTTTCACCTTTTGCATTTTGATCTCCGTGAATTCAAATTCTTTTCAAATACAAAACCCTCGAGAGAAGATGACATGACTTCTTCCATTTAAATAAATGAAAAGTGTTTTGAAAAAGATTTGAATTTCATTTGGAAATATTTTTAATTCAGAACCTTAAGCAACTCAATGATTTTCATGACAGAAGATAAAATGACTTCTTCAAATTATATGAAATATGAGTTGGAAGTTTAAAGGGATAAAATTTAAAAGTCTCCTTCGAAATTATTTTCAAATTGGAGTTATTTTGATTTTATTTCAAATTATTTTTCTCCAAAAATAAAATATATAGAAATTAGGGTAAAATTATTCCCTACATCAGAAAATTGGAGAGAAATAAATTTGAATTAATTTTGGTATTTTTAAAATGATTTTTACTGGATTTTACTTGAGCAGAAGCACTCTTTGCTTTATTTGAATTTGTGTGGATTTTATTTGACTTTACAAAAATGTTCAGGTTGTAGGAAATCTTTTTTCTGAAAATTTTGATATATTATATGCCTATATAATATTTTTATTTACTTCGGGTTTTGCTATTTCGTTAAAAAACCTCTCCGCCGCCGAACTGGGCTGGCCTAGCCCAACGCAGCGCATCCCCGAGCTCCAACCGGACTCCACTGCGCGCACGCCACGCCGCCATGGGAGGCCGTGCCCGCCCCGGCCTCCTCTGCCCGACCCCTCTCTCTCCTCGCTTCGCGCCGCATCTTGCATCGCCGCCGCCACCTCGCATTTCGCCGGAGCCGCCTCCACCCGCTCCGTCCCGTCGCCGTGGACCGCCACCGACACTGCCATCCTCCTTGCCGCGACGTGCCGCTCCTCCCGGTGCCTCTGCCCGGCGCCGCCGAGCCCCGGTGCCGTTGTCCCGTCCGTAGCCGCCGCCGCCACCGCTGTCCTCTCCATCGCCGGCGACTCCAACCGCCACGGTAACCACCGGCCCTCCTCGTCTGTCCGATCTGGATCTAAGGATCCAGATCCATTTGTTGTTTTTTTCTCTAAGCGTTTTTTTCTATTTAGAGAACGTTCATTTTCTAAACCTCTAGAGCGAACGGTTTCATCATTTAGGTTCTGTTAGCGAGCGTTCGCTCGATGGTTTTTTCTTTTTCTTTTAATTTTCGGCCAGGGATCCTTCTGCAAATACTTTCTTTACAGTTTAGTCCCTGTACTTCAATCGATCGCTACTTTTTACTCGTTAGTCCAAATCCAACGAAACCAACGCCCACTTCTTCGTTATGATCCCCTCTATCTAGTAATCCAACTTAAACATGTTTTTGAAAGTTTAAAATTTGAATTAGACCAGATTTGAATTCAAATTTCGTTTGTTCGTAACTTGAGTTTCATAGCTCCATTTGTGTTGATTCTTTTTGCAAGTTAAAGTTGTTGACATAAACTTTATGATAAGGCCAAATTCATATAATTTTGGTACTGTTAGAAATTATTTTATGATGCAAGAGTTATTTGCTTGGTTTTGATGTTTTTCGAATCGTCTTCTTCGTTCTTTCTGACCTTTTGGGTGATTGCTTATGTGTGGTTACTATCGCTTGCCTACGATAGATTGAACGGAGTGTGATGAGTACAACTATCAAGAGTTATGAGTGCGAATCATCTTCAGCAAACATTGCAGGCAAGTTCACACTTTGATCATATCCCTTTCATACCCAGTTTTTATGCATTAGTTTCAACCCTCAAACATTGCATGGTTAGGCTTGATAACATGTGGGTATTAGGAAGTAGTTGATGAGGTAGGAACCTATTGCCCTGTTAATATCAAACCCCTGGGAGTTACTATTACGTTATGCTTATGCTGCCATGCTATGCTCATAGACGTGGATTGGTTTGAGAGAATTCATGACAGATGTGAGAGTTATTATTTAATGGTTAACTTAAGGTGGCTACTTTAATACACATCTGGATGGATTGGTTGGGTCATCCTGGAGCACCCAGTGGTTTGCCCGGGCTCCTGGAGAACCCAGTGTTTGCCCAAGGGGATCCCGGAGGACCCGTGTGATCACCCTATGGAACGCCACCCAGGCTCAAAGGGATCATAAGATTATTCATGCTAGAAACTTCTGTGTGCAGCCACAAGCTATTATGGGCTCTAGCATAGTTGAGTAAGTTGCGTGAAGCTCTTGAAGAGATAGACTAGCAGGTAGTGGGTTGTAGGTGGTATAGTCTATCCGGAGTAGAGAGTTAATGCTTCTGAAATATAGTAGTAGCATTCCTTTATACTGAGGTGTTGAGTTGAGGCATGTAATGGAAATCCAGGAGGTTTTAATAATTGGAGAATCAATAAAGTTAGCCCCATTGGTATAGATTTGGATTTTATGAGTTGTTACTCTATGAAGAAAGATTTTGACCATTTTCGAGGATATGAGAAATATGGTCTATGGAAGAATTAGAGCATTTTAAGGGTGGTAGTACCCTGTGAGAACCCTTGACCCTTGGAAGGGATAATGATATTCCACGGAGTGGACTTCGGACAAAATGAGTACGAGTTTTATCTCGATATGTGGGATGCCCGAAGAATATGAAGGGATGGAGTATTATTGGATATAGAGGAGGTATAATGTTGTTAATATGGAGCAATTGTAACTCCATGATGAAGTTGAGTAATCACGTCTACGTTTGGTACAAATAGAAGGAAGAGAGAAAGTGCAATTGGATGGATTTAAGAATGCTAGGAAGCTGGATGTTGGATTAATGATCAGTAGCCCAGATGATGAGTTCAATGGTTTACAAGTGATGAGATGGGCCATAACCCACAGGCCCCAGGACCTGCCAAGAAGAAAGCACACTCTTGCAGAAGGAAAAAACCCTGGAAGATAGTACGACCTTACCCACCGACGACTTTATAGGAGTAACGCAAAACCTGAGAGTTGTGAAGGAACGATAGATGTTTGTTTGGCTTGCAGAACCAATGGATTTATCCGAACTTGGTTTGTCAACAAGAGAAATTCTGCAATGCTGGTGAGGATCATCGAGTGTTAGAATGCGAGATTTGCTAAACCATATACAGGGTAATGATTTGGGTGCGGGATGGATTGATCACCATACCGACTTACTCTTATTATTCGCCTTGCTATATGGGATGGTAAATCTGAGTGACTTACCTCTAGTAGAGAGACGACGATCAAAACCTTGTTTAAGCCTTAGAATGGAATAGGTATTTTCCCCTTGTACAAGGCAACTTTTACCAACGGTAGGTTATACGGTGAGAATGAAGCCTAGACCCATTTCCTGCAGGAGAAGCCATAAATGGTTGACCACCATGAGATATCGATAGTTGTTTAGTATTGGCGCCAGACCCGTCAGCTAAGAAGACCCAGTCACAGAAGAACCTTACCAAGATGAAAGACAGAAGAATTGAGGAAAAGGTTATGCCACTACCGAAAGAGCCCAGATAAGGAATTATCCTGAAGATTTGAGAAGACCGACACTGTTAACAATATGGATGAAGTATATGAGTTTTGATGGAACCGTAACCATGCTTCTAAGGGTGGTAGCACCCCAGACCCCCTCCTGCGACAATTGATGGATTTTGAGGAGACCCCCAAACCCTAACCTTTTTCTTGCTAGCCTCTTCGAATAAAGGTGGTAGGTTTGTAACATCCCAAAATTCTAAATTTTGGAATGTTATAATAAATAGATAGAGTGATTGTTTGTTTGATTGTGGTGTGATTGATTGAGTGAAATTCGAAACTTTTTGAAAGTTAAATGAGAGGGAATAAAAGGACTTTCCCAAACTTTCACCTTTTGCATTTTGATCTCCGTGAATTCAAATTCTTTTCAAATACAAAACCCTCGAGAGAAGATGACATGACTTCTTCCATTTAAATAAATGAAAAGGGTTTTGAAAAAGATTTGAATTTCATTTGGAAATATTTTTAATTCAGAACCTTAAGCAACTCAATGATTTTCATGAGAGAAGATAAAATGACTTCTTCAAATTATATGAAATATGAGTTAGAAGTTTAAAGGGATCAAATTTAAAAGTCTCCTTCGAATTTATTTTCAAATTGGAGTTATTTGGATTTTATTTCAAATTATTTTTCTCCAAAAATAAAATATATAGAAATTAGGGTAAAATGATTCCCTACATCAGAAAATTGGAGAGAAATAAATTTGAATTAATTTTGGTATTTTTAAAATGATTTTTACTGGATTTTACTTGAGCAGTAGCACTCTTTGCTTTATTTGAATTTGTGTGGGTTTTATTTGAGTTTGCAAAAATGTTCAGGTTGTAGGAAATATTTTAATGAATATTTTGATATATTATATGATTATATAATATATTTATTTATTTTGGGTTTTGTTATTTTGTTCGTCTGGAAAAAATGTTTTTTTAAAGAAAAAAAACCCTCCGCCGCCGAACTGGGCCGGCCCTACTGGCCGCGGCCCACCCCAACGCAGCGCGTCCCCGAGCTCCAGCTGGACTCCACCGTGCGCACGCCACGCCACCGCGCCGCCATCAGAGGTCGTGCCCGCCCCGGCCTCATCTGCCCCCTCGCCCACGCCACGGAGATGCCCCACCACCCTTAAATACCGCGCGCCGCCGACCCCTCTCTCTCCTCACTTCACGCCGCATCTTGCGTCGCCGCTGCCGCCACGCATCTCGCCAGAGCCGCCTCCACCCGCTCCGTCCCGTCGCCGTGGGCTGCTACCGACGCCGCCATCCTCCTCGCCGCGTCGCACCGCTCCTCCCGGCGCCGCCGAGCCCCGGAGTTGCCGTCCCGTCCGACGCCGACGCCGACGCCGCCGTCCTCTCAGTCGCCGGCGACTCCAACCGCCGCGGTAACCACCGCCCCTCCTCGTCCGTCCGATCTGGATCTAAGGATCCAGATCCATTGGTTTTTTTTTCTCTAAGCGTTTTTTTTCTATTTAGAGAACGTTCGTTTTCTAAACCTCTAGAGCGAACGGTTTCATCATTTAGGTTTTTTTAGCGAGCGTTCGCTCAATAGTTTTTTTCTTTTTCTTTTAATTTCGGCCAGGGATCCTTCTGCAAATACTTTCTTTATAGTTTAGTGCCTGTACTTCAATCGATCGCTACTTTTTACTCGTTAGTCCAAGTCCAACGAAACCAACGCCCACTTCTTTGTTATGATCCCCTCTATCTAGTAATCCAACTTAAACATGTTTTTGAAAGTTTAAAATTTTAATTAGACTAGATTTGAATTCAAACTTCGTTTGTTCGTAACTTGAGTTTCGTAGCTCCGTTTGAGTTGATTCTTTTTGCATGTTAAAGCTCTTGACCTAAACTTTCTGATAAGACCAAATTCATATAGTTTTGGTACTATTAGAAATTGTTTTATGATGCAAGAGTTATTTTCTTGGTTTTGATGTTTTTCAAATCGTCTTTTTCGTTCTTTCCGACCTTTTGGGTGATTGCTTATGTGTGGTTACTATTGCTTGCCTACGATAGATTGAACGGAGTGTGACGAGTAGAACTATCAAGAGTTATGAGTGCGAATCATCTTCATCAAACATTGCAGGCAAGTTCACACTTTGATCATATCCCTTTCGTACCCAGTTTTATGCATTAGTTTCAACCCTCAAACATTGCATGGTTAGGACTTGATAACATGTGGGTATTGGGAAGTAGTTGATGAGATAGGAACCTATTGCCCTGTTACTATCAAACCCCTGGGAGTTACTATTACGTTATGCTTATGCTGCCATGCTATGCTCGTAGACGTGGATTAGTTTAAGAGAATTCATGACATATGTGAGAGTTATTATTTAATGGTTAACTTAAGGTGGCTACTTTAATACACATCTGGGTGGATTGGTTGGGGGCACCCTGGAGCACACATTGGTTTGCCCGGGCTCCTGGAGAACCCAGTGTTTCCCCAAGGGGATCCCGGAGGACCCGTGTGACCACCCTATGGAATGCCACCCAGGCTCAAAGGGATCATAAGATTATTCATGCTAGAAACTTCCGTGTGCAGCCACAAGCTATTATGGGCTCTAGCATAGTTGAGTAAGTTACGTGAAGCTCTTGAAGAGATAGACTAGCAGGTAGTGGGCTGTAGATGGTATAGTCTATCCGGAGTAGAGAGTTAATGCTTCTGAAAGACTGTGTCTTGGTCATCCGTTTCTCAAACACCCTGTAGTGCGAGAAATCCAACGGAGGATATCATGTCTTGTGGGGAAAAGTGCGCAAACCTCTGCAGAGTGTACAAACTAATCATGGTTAGCTGTGTCCCCGGTTATGGACATCTTGAGTATCTGGTACTTGGATTATCATATTGATCTCAACATGTTACTTAAATAATTTGTTGGGTTAATGATTATTACTTTGGGATTGAGTTGGAGGAACCTTCTCAATATTTTCAACCAACTTTGTAGTTAAATAAATTATATTCCTTTGCAGTAGGGAAAAATTGGCTTTTTGCAAAAACATTATAACCATAGAGCTTTTCCACCAGCCATATATGCATGTAGTGATAGCTATTATTCATCATTATCCTATGCTGTGAATTTGCCAGTACATTCAATGTACTGACCCTTTGTGGCTGCAACGTCTCATGTTGCAAGAAATCTTACGACGAGTAAGTGATACGTTAGGGTTATGATTTCTACGCTCAACCTTGCCATTAGTGTTGATGGGAATCCACAACCTTGTTGTTACGTTAGCTATTTGGATTGAGGTAATAATATTTTGCGTTACTTTATTCATGTGATTTACCTCTGTCATAAATCCTCGAGTACTGTGTGTGTCAGCATACCGATCCAGGGATGACACTTAAGCACAGAGACTTGACCGTCTGAGGTCGGGTCGCTACACGTTGGGAGCGCCATTGGAGCTACGCAGGATACCCTCTAAGAATTTCTCGTGGTGGGTGTGCTTCTTGCCATGGTGGGGCGTGATCAAAAGGTTGAAGAGACACAAGGGTTAAATGGCCGCTGTAATAATTGGGGGTCGATCGACCTGTAATTGTCACGTCTTATCACGACGTTCATATTGGAGGATTCCAGTGCACGCTTGACAACACCGCCCTGCACGCGTGGGCTCGAAGAGGCGCCAAATGTATCGTCGGTGAGCCTGTTCCCACGCTACTATGCAAGCTTCCCGCCTAACTTGTTTGGCCATGCGTCAGCTAGAAGAGGGACAAATCATGGGCATTTATTGGCAAAAAGCTTTGTAAAAACAAAGTGTGTGGAATGACTTCGATCATAAGTTTACCCGTGGTGATGAGCTCAAATTTACACAGAAGGGTTATGATGGACACTCGAGTGCGATAAGTAATTTTGCGCTCTGAATGCACAAGGTGGAAGAAACCAACTGTGTGCAATAATGTTGAAGATCACAGTCGAGTTAGCTATACAGATCGTGTGCTATGAGATCGACAAGGTAAACTGATTTGAGAATGGTTAATAAAATCTGAGACCATTGCATATTAAGGTCAAAATAATGTTAGCAATATACAAGTCTCATACAATGCCATTTCAACGATTGTACCACAAAAGCTCGAAATGTTACAAGGTTCAAATTCCAGAGTTATATGGCTCAAATTTGAATAATACAAGATTCAAACTGATATTAGAAATGAAATTCAGCTCATCAGCTGCAAACACTCGCATTGATCCGCTGAACATGGATATCGGAGAGGTTCAAACTAATATCAATCCTTCTAAGTCTGGTTTCGAAACCTCACAATTTTTGCAAAGGGATCAGCCACTGAAAAGTCATGTATAGGGTTGACACGATGACTTCCGATTACTCTGTCATCTGAAGTTCCAAAATGAAATTCAGAATTTTTGGAGCCTACTCCATTCTGCCGTAGGCGCCGATGCTGATCAACAAACCAATCATTTTTGCAAAATAAATGTAGGGCAAACCTCATTTCCTTCAGCACCCTTGCTGTGAGAAGAAAGAACCTGGCGAATATAATCTCCGGTAATGTCCCTCAGTAGGAGTGCAAAGTAATTTCTGAGAGATGCAGATCTAGGCATTCGACATGATGTTATATTGTATCACATTATGCACCACTGGGCCTAATCTTACCTTCAAAAGAAGAAAACGTGTTAGTGCCTACATGTAGTTTTGAACATTACTACATGCCTATTTGGTTTGTAGGATTTGTAAAATGCACTAACATGCCATCTTCGATCTGACATGATTAACAAGGGCATTTGATTACATTCTAGAAAAATGTAGCCTTCTTCACAAGAGGTTGGAGTGGATGAAAAGTTCCCTAAGAAAACATGAACTCCCTTATGCTTAACATTTAATAGGAAAGGAACATCACTTCGATATATAGCTTCTCCAGGCACGGAAAGCATCTCAGGAAACTGACAGCTTGCTCCAGGGTGGGGCCGATAGATTCTAGTGCTAAGACCTTCACTGTGCAGTTTCGGGGTCAAGCTTGTCGGAATGATTTTTTGAATGACAGACGAAAAAACATCTTCAAAATTAGAAATAATGTTAATTTGTAGAAGGAGAGGTAGAATGCGGCTGTTGTACCTGAACAGGTGTGGATCCAATAACAAGTTCGGAGTATTTGTGAGACGAGTAGCCCACTACTGACAATTTTGGCGTAGAAATGACATTGATTCTTGTTGGACCTTCTTGATCAACTACAAGTAATCTCTCAAGTGCAGGTGTGTCCTCAGTGACCATACCGTGGTACACATCTTGTGATGTCTTCCTGCCGCACCAACATCACACATAAATAGTCCGGAGAGTCATGGAGGTGATGTGGAAGGTACTCAACCCATTGATCGCCTGAAGAGGAAGTTACTGGAGTGCAGTACAGCCACAAAGCAGGCACTCCATGTCACCATTTGAGAGGCAGACGGTGACGGCCTCGAGGTGCTTAAGTCGTGGTAGAACAAGAGCGGGCTCGTCATTAAGGGGGGATGGCAGTTCCTGAACTTGGCGACGCGCAGTGTGGGCGCGAGGCGGAGTGCGGACGTTGGCAGCGACCGCATATGCCCATCATCAAAAGTGAGCTCCTCGAGCTGATCTAGGGCGGGGGATCAGAACCGGTCGTCAAGCTTGGCTCGGTTCTTGCCGTTGGAACGGAACTTGCCCATTCGATGGCCTTTGGTTGAGCCAAGGTGACTGCCGAGGATTATGGAGAACTCATCCAAGCTTTTGCGATAGAGATGGCAAAGTTCGTGGGTATCGATGAGGTCAAGAGGGCTGGAGTTCCATAGGGGGCGCCACCACCGGGAAAGGACGGTTGTCCGTGCCCCATATTTGATTGGGAGGAGGGAGATGATGACTCTCAATATATCATCGGGGAGGCTGCCGATGAAGTCTAGGCCTGCTGGAGTCGCTTGCGGTTCTAGCTCAACCCGCCTCCGCTTGTTGGCAGCCCTGTTCTCCACCTCCGGAGTCTCCTTGTCAGTGGCGCTTTCTGATAGAAATGGGAGTATAGGGAATATTTAGTTAAAACAGGGCAATAGAAAAGTGTATTGGTAACTAGAAGTTATTAGGTAGGAATATAGTAAGAAAAGGTAATAACAGTTGGTTGCTTAAATACTACACAATTCATTTGACATTGCTGGGTAAGTCAACACG